>NC_069501.1:75092020-75404520 GCF_027579735.1 Bombina bombina | reverse complement strand
GGAGATTTCAACATGGCATCACAGTATCCTTTGGATAAGTTAAGACAAAACCCTGAGCAGCTGAAACACAAGAGACAACTTAGAAACTAAAATGTTTAAGAAAATCTTTCAGAACTTGGCAATCAGGGATATTTGGAGAACCCAAAACCAAGACATCAGAAATTTTACCTGTCTATCCAAGGCTCACAAAACACTCTCTAGAATCAATCTATTCCTTATTGATGAGAGGCTGTGTACAACAAGGGTAAAAGCAGGAATACTTCCTATCTCCTTGTTGGATCACGGGCCGATCTTTCTTGAGTTCCACAACAATGACTTGAAATCTAAATCTTCGTGTTTTTTTCCCCTCTTTTCTCTTAACGGATTTAAAATTAAAAAACTGCCTTAAATTTAAGTTTGAGGAATATGTTCAGTTTAACCATGGCTATTTGGATCACCCTACTATATTTTGGGAGGCTGCAAAGGCAGTGCACAGGGGAGAAATAATAGTCTATAGCTCAATTTTATCAAGGAAGCTTAAGGCAAGGGAAAAAGAAGTACTTAAATCAGTAACCAAGTCTTACAATCTTTATTTGCTGGAAAAAACACCAGCAAAATGGGCAAAATATACTAGAGCAAAAAATGAAAGAGATACCTTTTTAGTGCACCAAGCAACACAAAAAGATCTAAGATTTGAAGCCAAACTCTATAGGTTCGGCAATAAGTCCAGGAAACTCCTGGCAAACTTGGTTAAAAGAGTTAAAAAATCAACATGAGGGAAAAAAATTTTAAAGCCAGAATATATTTCAGAAGCATTTATGAAGTACTACCAGAAGCTCTATTCTCTTAGAAGCTTGGATAAATCCCAGTCTAAAGATTTCTGGAGCAAAATTATCCATCCTACAATTGCACCTGAATGCATTGAAACTCTAAATGCTCCTATTGATGTGAGGGAAGTTGAGAAAGCTATCTTGGACCTCTCACTGAACAAAGCACCGGGGCCTGACGCTTTACCTAACGAGTTTTATAAAATCCTCTCTCCTATAATTGCTCTGCATTTATGTCAGCTTTTTAATCATATGTTTATTACAGGTAACCGGTATCTTCATCTTTCTCCGCTTCTTATACGACCTTAATCCTTAAAGGGATAGTTGCCCCAAAATGTTCTTTTATGATTCAGATAGAACAATTTTAAACAACTTTCCAATTTAATTCTATTATCAAATTTTCTTCATTCTCTTGTTATCCATTGTTGAATGGACAGCATTGCACTACTGACAGGAAGCTGAAAATATCTATTTAGCCAATCACAAGAGACACATGGGCGCAGGCACCAATTAGCAGCAGCTCTCACTAGTGTATGATGTGTGCGTATTCATTTTTTAACATGGGATACTAAGAGAACGAAGCAGATTTGAAAATAGAAGTGAATTTAAAAGTGTCTTAAAATGACATGCTCTATCTGAATCATGCAAGTTTAATTTTGACTTTCCTATCCCTTTAAACAGGGGAAGGACCCTAGCCTGAAGGAGTCATACAGACCCATAGCCCTCTTAAACTCCGACTATAAGAGCTTCACGTCTATTTTAGTGCATAGGCTTCAATTGACTCTTCCTAGTATCATACATAAAGATCAAGCTGGGTTTATATATAAACAAAATTCTTCAGCTAAGATAAGGGAAGCCCTGTTTATTGTAGAATACTTTAAGAAGCAGGAGGAAATGGAGGGGGGGGGGGGTGAGGGCTTTCCTGACCTGGCAATTATTTCAATAGATGCTGAGAAAGCATTTGACTCAGTACACTATGACCATTTATTATTTTCGTTAGCTAAATTCGGTTCCAGAGGCAAGTTTCTCAAGATTATAGAGAATTTATACAACGAACCATGTACGAGATTGATAGTTAACAATCATGGTTAGACATCAAATGGACGGTATCAAAGTAGGTAATAAGGAGCTTAAAATAACCCTCTGTGCGGATGATATTCTCCTGTATCTGGCAAACACTAAAATTAACATACCTAAACTCCTGTCAATTATTGACCAGTTTGGATCTTTCTCAGGCTACAGGCTCAGGTTAATGCTTCAAAGTCTGAGCTTTTATGGCTCAGGAAAAACAAGGACTCTTTATTAAGTCTACCTTTCAGGGTAGTGACAGACTCATTTAAATACCTTGGCATCTTTATTCCTTCTAATCCAGGAGATTTTTACATCCTTAATATCCCTCCAGTTCTGACAGATATTAGGGAAAAATTAAAAAGCTGGCAAAATCTCCCATTATCTATTTCAGGCCAGGTAGCTCTGTTCAAAATGATTCTTCTTCCAAAACTACTTTATGTCCTTCAGAATACTCCGATAATTTTGTCAGGGAAGGATATTAGATGGCTTAACACAGCACTTAGAAGCTTTATCTGGCAAAATAAAAAGCCTAGGATTTCTCTATCCAAACTTTACTTACCCAGAAAATTTGGAGGGTTTGCACTACCAGATGTGCGCTTATATAATTTTGCCTTTCTTGCACGTATAGTGGCGGACTGGATTTTCTCCAGTGACTATGTCCTAAACAATGGACTTGAAAGAAATGTATGTTATCCATTTCTCCCTATAGCTTTAATTCATTGTGAGCCCAAATTTCTACCTAGGGAGATAAAAAGACTTAAAACTATATATAATCCATTGAAGATCTGATGGAAAATGGGTAACCTATTGTCCCTAGATTGCAAAATTTCTCATTACCTACCCTTTATAGGGAACCCAAAATTTCAAGCGGGCATATACTCAGCACCCTTCAAGAGGTGGCATAATCTAGGGCTTGACAGGGCCTCCCTCTTAACTGCCAAAGGTAGACAGTGTATTAAAACTTTTGAGGTCCTTAAGGAAGAATTAAATCTCTCCAATAAAGAGTTATTTGCGTATTTGCAGGCAAGACACTTTGTTTCAGGGTTGACAAATGAATCAGGCTGGGGCTGGGCCCTGGGAAATTTGGATAGCTGGTTAGTGCTGGTTAAAAATGGGCACGTGTCAATCTCCCCATGTTATAATCTACTCAGCTCACTAAAGGGCACAGTCACTCTGGAAAAAAATTGCTTTTGATTGGAACTCACTGATACTTCACAATAGTATTGCTATTAGGCTAATACAAGTTTCAATCTTAAAAACCCTACAGGTCACTTTGTCATCTACCTGGAGGCAATCCCATTTAAAACTTTTACATAAAACTTATTTTACTCCTGGAAAAGGCGTCAGATGCCAGAATCCTGACTTTAACAAATATCCAAAATGCTCTCTCCTTGCAGCTGACCTGCTGTATATGATGAATGATGAATTGTCCGAAAATAAGGCTTTTCTGGTGGAAACTAGAATATTGGTTAAACAACTCACTGAAGGTCTCCCCTTTGGTTCTATCATTGGTTCCTATTGTATTTCTCTGGAATGAAAGTAGGGTACTACGGACAAATGAGAAATTAATAAATATGATTGTTATAGCAGCTAGGTATCTAATTTAAAAAAAATGGAAAGTGATTGAGTATTATAGAGGTTAAAATTTGCTTGAAGAAACAATGTATACTGCAACAGATACACACCAATTTGAGTGACAAACGTGATATTAGACAATTCTTTAAAAAGTGGTCTGTTTTCATTAAAACTCTTTCCCCCACTGAGATGGATTAACTGGTCTTCCCATTCAGGAATTCAGAATTAGTACTGTTGGGTCTGTGATAGGCATGCTATCCATTCCCCTTGTCTTCACTCCCCCAAGTTATTTTTTTTTTTTTTTTTTTTTTTTTTTTTAATTCTCTCTTCCTTTTTCTCTTTTCCTCTTTTCTTTTTTAATAAAAAATTATAAACTTACCAGTAGCCCTTGAAGTAAGGTCATTATGCTCTAGCTACACTGAGGCGGACTTGTAATAGATTGAGTTTTGAGTAATTTAATATGTCATGTTCCGCCCTGTGTGGCAGGAAACTATCACCTAGATTTAGAGTTTTGCGGACAAAGGGGTGCGTTAGCTACGCATGTTTTTTTTCTAGCGCTGCTTCTAAACAACGCTGGTATTTAGAGTTCTCTGAAGGGCTGCGTTAGGCTCCAAAAAGGGAGCGTACAGGCATATTTACCGCCACTTCAACTCTCAATACCAGCGTTGCTTACGGTAGCGGCTAGCTGGAAAAACGTGCTCGTGCACGATTCCCCAATAGGAAACAATGGGGCAGTTTGGGCTGGAAAAAAACCTAACACCTGCAAAAAAGCAGCGTTCAGCTCCTAACGCAGCCCCATTGTTTTCTAAGTGTGCACCTAACACCCTAACATGAACCCAGAGTCTAAACACCCCTAACCTTACACTTATTAACCCCTAATCTGCCGCCCCCGCTATCACTGACCCCTGCATTACACTATTAACCCCTAATCTGCTGCTCCGGACACCGCCGCCACCTACATTATACCTATGTACCCCTAATCTGATGCCCCTAACATTGCCGACACCTACATAATATTTATTAACCCCTAATCTGCCCCCCAACGTTGCCGCTACCTTACCTACACTTATTAACCCCTAATCTTCCGACCGGACCTCACCGCCACTCTAATAAATGTATTAACCCCTAAACCGCTGCACTCCCTCCTCGCAAACCCTATAATAAATAGTATTAACCCCTAATCTGCCCTCCCTAACATCGCCGCCACCTAACTTCAAATATTAAACCCTAATCTGCCGACCGGACCTCGCCGCTACTATAATAAATGTATTAACCCCTAAAGCTAAGTCTAACCCTAACACCCCCCTAAGTTAAATATAATTTTATTCTAAAGAAATAAATTAACTTTTATTAAATAAAGTATTCCTATTTAAAACTAAATACTTACCTATAAAATAAACCCTAAAATAGCTACAATATAACTAATAGTTACATTGTAGCTATTTTAGGATTTATATTTATTTTACAGGCAACTTTGTATTTATTTTAACTAAGTACAATACCTATTAAATAGTTATTTACTATTTAATAGCTACCTAGTTAAAATAATTACAAAATTACCTGTAAAATAAATCCTAACCTAAGTTACAATTAAACCTAACACTACACTATCAATAAATAAATTTAATAAATTAACTACAATTACATACAATTAAATAAACTAAACTAAATTATATAAAAAAAAACACTAATTTACAAAAAATAAAAAAAGAATACAAGAATTTTAATCTAATTACTCCTACTCTAAGCCCCCTAATAAAATAACAAAGCCCTCCAAAATAAAAAAAATCCCTACCCTAATCTAAATTAAAAAAGTTAACAGCTCTGTTACCTTACCAGCCCTTAAAATGGCTTTTTGCGGGGCATGCCCCAAAGAAATCAGCTCTTTTGCCTGTAAAAAAAAACACAATAGCACCCCCCAACATTACAACCCACCACCCACATACCCCTACTCTAACCCAAACCCCCCTTAAATAAACCTAACACTACCCCCTTGAAGATCTCCCTACCTTGAGCCGTGTTCACCCAGCCGGGCACCGATGGACCAAAAGAAGACATCCGGAGCGGTAGAAGTCTTCATCCTATCCGGGCAGAAGAGGACATCCGGACTGGCAGACTTCTTCATCCAAGCGGCATCTTCTATCTTCATCCATCCGACGAGGAGCGGCTCCATCTTCAAGACCTCCGGCGCGGAACATCCTTCTTCAACGACGACTACCCGACGAATGAAGGTTCCTTTAAGTAACGTCATCCAAGATGGCGTCCCTCGAATTCCGATTGGCTGATAGGATTCTATCAGCCAATCGGAATTAAGGTAGGAAAAATCTGATTGGCTGATTGAATCAGCCAATCAGATTCAAGTTCAATCGGATTGGCTGATCCAATCAGCCAATCAGATTGAGCTTGCATTCTATTAGCTGTTCTGATCAGCCAATAGAATGTGAGCTCAATCTGATTGGCTGATTGGATCAGCCAATCCGATTGAACTTGAATCTGATTGTCTGATTCAATCAGCCAATCAGATTATTCCTACCTTAATTCCGATTGGCTGATAGAATCCTATCAGCCAATCGGAATTCGAGGGACGCCATCTTGGATGACGTCACTTAAAGGAACCTTCACTCGTCGGGAAGTCATCGTTGAAGAAGGATGTTCCGCGCCGGAGGTCTTGAAGATGGAGCTGCTCCTCGTCGGATGGGGGAAGATAGAAGA
Source organism: Bombina bombina (assembly GCF_027579735.1). Classification (NCBI taxonomy): domain Eukaryota; kingdom Metazoa; phylum Chordata; class Amphibia; order Anura; family Bombinatoridae; genus Bombina; species Bombina bombina. The sequence continues at coordinate 75,398,356 of NC_069501.1, read as the reverse complement.
TGCCACTTGGATTAAGATGTCTGCTGGTCCGGATGTCCTCTTCTGCCCGGATAGGATGAAGACTTCTGCTGCTCCGGATGTCTTCTTTTGGTCCATCGGTGCCCGGCTGGGTGAACACGGCTCAAGGTAGGGAGATCTTCAGGGGGTAGTGTTAGGTTTATTTAAAGGGACATAATACTCATATGCTAAATCACTTGAAACTGATGCAGTATAACTGTAAAAAGCTGAGAGGAAAATATCACCTGAGCATCTCTATGTAAAAAAGGAAGATATTTTACCTCACAATCTCCTCAGCTCACCAGAGTAAGTTCTGTGTAAAAAGTTATACTCAACTGCTCCCAGCTGCAGGTAAACAAATTTAAAAAAATGAAGAAATGAAGAGCAGCCAATCAGCATCAGCAGTGCTGAGGTCATGAACCCTTACTGTGATCTCATGAGATTTGACTTAACTCTCATGAGATTTCATAATAAGCTTCCTATACCTGATTGGTGAAATAATATGAGAGTGCACGATGCTAGTCCCTTCAGATGTCCCAGGACAAAGACACTAAAATGCTGCTTAGAAATCCTTTACAATGGGAGGTGGCTACTGAGGAACTTTTGAGGTAAAATATATTTCTTTTTTACATAGAGTTGTTCAGGTGATATTTTCTAGTCAGCTTTTTACAGCTATGCTGCATCACTTTCAAGTGTTTAAACATTTGGGTATTATGGCCCTTTAAGGGGGGTTTGGGTTAGAGTAGGGGTATGTGGGTGATGGGTTGTAATGTTGGGGGGTGGTATTGTGTTTTTTTTACAGCAAAAGAGCTGATTTATTTGGGGCATGCCCCTCAAAAAGCCCTTTTAAGGGCTGGTAAGGTAATAGAGCTCTTAACTTTTTTAATTTTGATTAGGGTAGGGATTTTTTTTATTTTGGGGGGCTTTGTTATTTTATTAGGGGGCTTAGAGTAGGTGTAATTAGCATAAAATTCTTGTATTCTTTTTTTATTTTTTGTAAATTAGTGTTTGTTTGTTTTTGTAATTTAGTTTAGTTTATTTAATTGTATGTAATTGTAGTTAATTTATTAAATTTATTTATTGATAGTGTAGTGTTAGGTTTAATTGTAACTTAGGTTAGGATTTATTTTACAGGTAATTTTGTAATTATTTTAACTAGGTAGCTATTAAATAGTAAATAACTATTTATTAGCTATTGTACCTATTTAAAATAAATACAAAGTTGCCTGTAAAATAAATATAAATCCTAAAATAGTTACAATATAACTATTAGTTTTAAATAGAAATACTTTATTTAATAAGAGTTAATTTATTTCGTTAGAATAAAATTATATTTAATTTAGGGGGGTGTTAGGGTTAGGGTTAGACTTAGCTTTAGGGGTTAATACATTTATTATAGTAGCAGCGAGGTCCGGTCAGCAGATTAGGGGTTAATACTTGTAGTTAGGTGGCGGCGATGTTAGGGAGGGCAGATTAGGGGTTAATACTATTTATTATAGGGTTTGCAAGGCGGGAGATCGGCAGTTTAAGGGTTAATACATTTATTAGGGTGGCGGCGCGGTCCGTTCAGAAGATTAGGGGTTAATAAGTGTAGGTAAGGTAGCGGCGACGTTGGGGGGGCAGATTAGGGGTTAATAAATATTATGTAGGTGTCGGCGATTTTAGGGGCCGCATATTAGGGGTACATAGGTATAATGTAGGTGGCGGCGATGTGCGGTCGGCAGATTAGGGGTTAAAAAATGTTATTATAGTGGTGGCGATGTGGGGGTACATAGGTAGTTTATGGGTGTTAGTGTACTTTAGAGCACAGTAGTTAAGAGCTTTATGAACCAGCGTTAGCCCATAAAGCTCTTAACTACTGACTTTTTTCTGCGGCTGGAGTCTTGTCGGTAGAAGGTCTACTGCTCACTTCAGCCAAGACTCTAAATACCAAGCAAAATATTATCTACCAGCACTGGTGGTAGGAGTGCAGGCTTGAAGAGCTCCTGCCAAAGCTCCAAACAGATAGATCAATTGCAAAAAGTTCAAGCAGCACCTCCACTTGTACAAAATATTCAATTTTATTGTACCAAGCCACACAAAATCATGACGTTTCGGGCTCAAATACCCTTAATCATATGACTTAAACATACTAAACACCTCTCTTAAATACCCTCTACCACAGGTGTTGCTCATTATAACATTCAGTGTCAGAGAATTTTAACTCTTAAGTGTAAATGCCACCTAGTGGTCAGTATAAAGAATAACATATAATATACTTTAGAAAAAGTCTAACCGTGGTACATACATGCAATGAAGTATACAAGAACACTTTTTTACAGAATTTTTCTACAGAAAAACAATTTTTTTACAGAAAAACCTCTTATAGAGTAGTGGATTTCTTCTTCTCAATAATCACATTTGGAAAAGTAGAATCTAAAAATTTTTTTTTCAAAAAGCAATTTAGAGAAAAAATTTACAGAAAAATCTAGAGAAAAATGTTAAGATCCATTTCACGATTCATACCCTTTGGGAACATACAGTCTAACCTATAGATCCACATAGATTCTCTTTTTTTAAAAATTAATTCTCTATTACCACCTCTACGAGGGATAGGAACATGATCAATTATTTGAAACTTTAATTGAGCAATTGAGTGACCTTTTGATAGAAAATGACTAGAGACTGGGGCATTTAGATCTTTACATCTTATATTTGATTTAAGTTGGATAATCCTATCCCTTACTCTCTGGGTAGTCTCGCCAATGTAGATCCACCCACACGGGCATTTGATAAGATAAATCACATAACAAGAATTGCATGTAAGAAAAGCATTAATTTTATATACTTTGCCTGTGTGTGGATGTACAAAGGTAGAACCTTTTACCATGTTGTTACAATTCGCACAGCCTAAACAAGGGTAACAACCCAGATTTTTTTCGGTGATGTAGCTCTGCTTCAATTTTTTACTGCCTATATCAGCCCTCACCAATCTATCTTTAATACTAGAGCTTTTCCTGTAAGCAGACATTGGACTATTAGAAAATGATTGTACATCTGGATGGCATTCTCTCAACATAAACCAATACTTATTGATAATCCTTTTTATCTTTGAACTTTGATTACTATATTCAGAAACAAAAATAATTATATCCTTCTTATCTTGTTCCTTAATGGTATTGGTACATGTATCCTCACTAGCCCTTTTCACTTCCTCATGCAATAGGTCAGTTGGGTAACCCCTAGCACTGAATTTCTGACCCATTTCTTTAAGCCTTTTAGTAGCAAGTTCTTTGTCAGACACTATCCTCTTGACTCTTGTCATTTGACTCCTAGGTAGAGATCTAATCAGAGCCGGTGGATGAGCACTTGTAAAGTGCAACAAACTATTCTTATCTGTACTATTCTTATATATATCTGATTTTAACATTCCACCTTCTTTATAGACCAAAGTGTCAAGAAAATGTAAGGATTGTTCATCCCAGGTGAGGGTAAACTTAATATGTCTAGTGGCACTATTTAGATCATCCACAAATTTAAGAAGGGATCCAATGTCGCCCCACCAAATACCAAAGATGTCATCTATATAGCGCCACCAAGTGGCGCCATACAGATGAAACATCTCATTTTGATAAACAAATTTTTCTTCAAATGCAGACATAAATAAGTTTGCATAGGTAGGGGCGACATTGGATCCCATCGCAGTACCCTTCACCTGCATATAATAATTGTCCTCAAACAAAAAATAGTTACAATATAGGATTATGGTCAATAAATTCAATAAAAAATCTTGTTGTGAGTCAGTGTATACACCACTTGTAATTAATATATTCTTAATTGCACCAATCCCACTTTCGTGCTCAATTGAGGTGTATAAACTGACCACATCAAGGCTGTAGAGAATGCATCTTTCTGGTGTTTCTATGGTCTTAATTTTATCAAGAAAATCACCAGTATCTTTTATGTATGAGGTTGACTGTTCAACATAACCCCTTAAAATTTTGTCTAGATAGATAGAAATATTTGAAAAGATAGATTCTGTGCTAGCCACAATTGGCCTCCCATGTGGTCTTTCAATTTGCTTATGCACCTTGGGTAAGGTGTAAAAAACAGGTATTATCCCATTTTCAATAAAAAGAAATTTCCTAGTCTCTTCATCAATTATACCATTTTGCAAAGCTTTATCTAAACAGAATCCTATTTCTTTTTGTATTATCAATGTTGGATTGAAATTTAGTAATTTATACACACTTGTGTCACTCAATTGCATTTTAATTTCATTCACATAATATCCTTTATCCAGTACCACCAAGGCACCGCCATTGTCTGCCTGTTTATAAATAACATTTTTATTATTTTTCAATAATTTCAGGGCCTCCCTTTCAGCTTTGCCAAGATTATCAACGTTGGCAATCCTATTGTGATTCTTTTAAACAGTACCTTTGCCACCAAACATACCATCTTTAAGCCTATTGATATCCTTTTTGACCAATTCAATGTATGTATCAATACAGTGGTTATAGCTGTTAGGGACAAAGCTGCTCTTATTCTTTAAACCAAATTTACGGACACTTAAATCTGCATACATTTTAGCATTTCCACACAATTCATTGTTGGCAAAAAAAAATTTCAGCTTAATATTCCTAAACAGTCTATGTAAGTCCTGTTCCAGATTTAAAAAATCACAATTGCTGCTTGGGCAAAAGGAGAGTCCCTTATTAAGAACTTTTCCTTCAATGGCAGTCAGTGGGGTTCCGGATATATTTACCACTAGATCTTGTTCTTCCTCCTCGTTGAACGCTGCTGATACTGCCGCTCCTTCTGCAGCACTTTCCCTTGCAAGCCTTTTGCGGTTGTGTCTTTTACCGCCACGTCGCTTCCTGCATCGGACTCCCCCGGAGAACTGTCCGTCTGTGAGTCCATGGTACTCGCTTCCCGTCTCTGATAGCGATTACCGCGTCTGGCCCAACCGGAAGTGAGGTAGCGGTCCCTTCCGGTATTGTCCCTCGTCCACCGGTAAACTGTTCCGTGTAAGTAATCCTGCTCATCTCTGTAAAATTTCTCTCGCTTCTTTATCTGTAGTTCTTTTTTCATTTCATTGATTTCTTTATCAATCTCGGCTATCTTTGTCTCTATGTCTGTTGTCAAGAGATCAACTTTCAGGGCATCCTCAATCCTTTTGATTTCAGCCTTCTGATCATCTATGGCTTTTTGTAAGTATTCAACAGTTAGAACTATAATGTCCAATGAACATTTATTAAGAATGCATTCGTATTTTTTGCAGTATTCTTTATTATCTACCAACCGGGTCGGTCTGGAACTCATTCTCAGGCCCCTAGGAATTCTTCTTACCCTGTGGTATTCCGCAAGTGTTGTTGCATGTAATTCATAGCTCATAGCTCATCTGGTGTTGATCTCTTGACAACAGACATAGAGACGGGAAGCGAGTACCATGGACTCACAGACGGACAGTTCTCCGGGGGAGTCCGATGCAGGAAGCGACGTGGCGGTAAAAGACACAACCGCAAAAGGCTTGCAAGGGAAAGTGCTGCCGAAGGAGCGGCAGTATCAGCAGCGTTCAACGAGGAGGAAGAACAAGATCTAGTGGTAAATATATCCGGAACCCCACTGACTGCCATTGAAGGAAAAGTTCTTAATAAGGGACTCTCCTTTTGCCCAAGCAGCAATTGTGATTTTTTAAATCTGGAACAGGACTTACATAGACTGTTTAGGAATATTAAGCTGAAATCTTTTTTTGCCAACAATGAATTGTGTGGAAATGCTAAAATGTATGCAGATTTAAGTGTCCGTAAATTTGGTTTAAAGAATAAGAGCAGCTTTGTCCCTAACAGCTATAACCACTGTATTGATACATACATTGAATTGGTCAAAAAGGATATCAATAGGCTTAAAGATGGTATGTTTGGTGGCAAAGGTACTGTTTACAAGAATCACAATAGGATTGCTAACGTTGATAATCTTGGCAAAGCTGAAAGGGAGGCCCTGAAATTATTGAAAAATAATAAAAATGTTATTTATAAACAGGCAGACAAGGGCGGTGCCTTGGTGGTACTGGATAAAGGATATTATGTGAATGAAATTAAAATGCAATTGAGTGACACAAGTGTGTATAAATTACTAAATTTCAATCCAACATTGATAATACAAAAAGAAATAGGATTCTGTTTAGATAAAGCTTTGCAAAATGGTATAATTGATGAAGAGACTAGGAAATTTCTTTTTATTGAAAATGGGATAATACCTGTTTTTTACACCTTACCCAAGGTGCGTAAGCAAATTGAAAGACCACCTGGGAGGCCAATTGTGGCTAGCACAGAATCTATCTTTTCAAATATTTCTATCTATCTAGACAAAATTTTAAGGGGTTATGTTGAACAGTCAACCTCATACATAAAAGATACTGGTGATTTTCTTGATAAAATTAAGACCATAGAAACACCAGAAAGATGCATTCTCTACAGCCTTGATGTGGTCAGTTTATACACCTCAATTGAGCACGAAAGTGGGATTGGTGCAATTAAGAATATATTAATTACAAGTGGTGTATACACTGACTCACAACAAGATTTTTTATTAAATTTATTGACCATAATCCTATATTGTAACTATTTTTTGTTTGAGGACAATTATTATATGCAGGTGAAGGGTACAGCGATGGGATCCAATGTCGCCCCTACCTATGCAAACTTATTTATGTCTGCATTTGAAGAAAAATTTGTTTATCAAAATGAGATGTTTCATCTGTATGGCGCCACTTGGTGGCGCTATATAGATGACATCTTTGGTATTTGGTGGGGCGACATTGGATCCCTTCTTAAATTTGTGGATGATCTAAATAGTGCCACTAGACATATTAAGTTTACCCTCACCTGGGATGAACAATCCTTACATTTTCTTGACACTTTGGTCTATAAAGAAGGTGGAATGTTAAAATCAGATATATATAAGAAAAGTACAGATAAGAATAGTTTGTTGCACTTTACAAGTGCTCATCCACCGGCTCTGATTAGATCTCTACCTAGGAGTCAAATGACAAGAGTCAAGAGGATAGTGTCTGACAAAGAACTTGCTACTAAAAGGCTTAAAGAAATGGGTCAGAAATTCAGTGCTAGGGGTTACCCAAATGACCTATTGCATGAGGAAGTGAAAAGGGCTAGTGAGGATACATGTACCAATACCATTAAGGAACAAGATAAGAAGGATATAATTATTTTTGTTTCTGAATATAGTAATCAAATTTCAAAGATAAAAAGGATTATCAATAAGTATTGGTTTATGTTGAGAGAATGCCATCCAGATGTACAATCATTTTCTAATAGTCCAATGTCTGCTTACAGGAAAAGCTCTAGTATTAAAGATAGATTGGTGAGGGCTGATATAGGCAGTAAAAAATTGAAGCAGAGCTACATCACCGAAAAAAATCTGGGTTGTTACCCTTGTTTAGGCTGTGCGAATTGTAACAACATGGTAAAAGGTTCTACCTTTGTACATCCACACACAGGCAAAGTATATAAAATTAATGCTTTTCTTACATGCAATTCTTGTTATGTGATTTATCTTATCAAATGCCCGTGTGGGTGGATCTACATTGGCGATACTACCCAGAGAGTAAGGGATAGGATTATCCAACATAAATCAAATATAAGATGTAAAGATCTAAATGCCCCAGTCTCTAGTCATTTTCTATCAAAAGGTCACTCAATTGCTCAATTAAAGTTTCAAATAATTTAGAACGCCTACACTATTTAACCACAAACAATATACAATTCTATCAAGGAATCCTAGACATGTGGAGTAGAGTGCAGATATAATGATTGAACTGTTCCTCATGTAAAATTATATAATCGAGCTGGAGGATTAAACACTATTGCCTGAAATCCATTCCCCTCTCCCTCTATCCATACCCCCCTCTTACCCTATCACAGTCTCTGTGTCTCTTTTTCTTTTCTCTCTCTTTTCTATTCTATTTAAAATATTCAATAGTACAATGAAAGGTCGGCTTAGATATATTCCACCCAAGTATATTTCTGTCTGTAAATTTATATGATAACATTAGAAGAAAATAGAAACACTGGAAAAATTAACATATCTGACAAAATGTTTTATACCTTGTATATATGGCAGACACTGAACTGTTATGTACCTTTTGTTGCTGACTTTTCTATTTTTGATGTACACTTTTATTCTTCAATAAAAATTCTTTTAAAAAAAAAAAAAAAATAAAGTTTCAAATAATTGATCATGTTCCTATCCCTCGTAGAGGTGGTAATAGAGAATTAATTTTAAAGAAAAGAGAATCTATGTGGATCTATAGGTTAGACTGTATGTTCCCAAAGGGTATGAATCGTGAAATGGATCATAACATTTTTCTCTAGATTTTTCTGTAAATTTTTTCTCTAAATTGCTTTTTGAAAAAAAAAATTTTAGATTCTACTTTTCCAAATGTGATTATTGAGAAGAAGAAATCCACTACGCTATAAGAGGTTTTTCTGTAAAAAAATTGTTTTTCTGTAGAAAAATTCTGTAAAAAAGTGTTCTTGTATACTTCATTGCATGTATGTAGCACGGTTAGACTTTTTCTAAAGTATATTATATGTTATTCTTTATACTGACCACTAGGTGGCATTTACACTTAAAGGGACACTCAATCAAAATGAAACTTTCATTATTCAGATAGAGCATGTTATTTTAAATACTTTCTAATTTACTTCCATTAACTAAATGTGCACAGTCTTTTCATATTTAAACTTTTTGAGTCACCAGCTCCTACTGAGCATGTGCAAGAATAAGTGTGTATGCATTTGTGAATGGCTGATGGCTGTCACATGGTACGTGTATGCATTTGTGAATGGCTGATGGCTGTCACATGGTACAGGGGGAGTGGAAAAAGACATAACTTTTAAAATTATCAGAAAAAAAATCTACTACTCATTTGCAGTTCAGACTAAGTGCTATTGCATTGTCTTGTTATCTTGCATTTGTTGATTATGCAAATCTACTGTGTTGACTGGTCCTTTAAGAGTTAAAATTCTCTGACACTGAATGTTATAATGAGCAACACCTGTGGTAGAGGGTATTTAAGAGAGGTGTTTAGTATGTTTAAGTCATATGATTAAGGGTATTTGAGCCCGAAACGTCATGATTTTGTGTGCCTTGGTACAATAAAATTGAATATTTTGTACAAGTGGAGGTGCTGCTTGAACTTTTTGCAATTGAAGTCTCTAAATACCGGTGTTAGGAAGATCCCATTGAAAAGATAGGAAAAGCAATTGGCGTAAGGGGATCTGCGGTATGGAAAAGTCGCGGCTTGGAAGAGAGCGTTAGACCCTTTCCTGGCTGACTCTAAATACCAGCGGGCGGTAAAAAGCAGCGTTAGGAGCCCTTAACGCTGCTTTTGACGGCTACCGCAGAACTCTAAATCTAGGCGTATGTGAAATTGCTTTTTTTCTTTTCTTTTTGTCATGTGTTATTTCTTTTTGTGTATATGTACTACTGGGTATAAATAAAAGATTTTTTTTAAAAAAAAAATTGTATGTTCTACATAAATCATGAAAAAAAAAATGGGTTTCATGTCCCTTTAAGGTAACAGGAAACTTCTTTTGAGTTAGCCTGTTTGTTTATTGTGTAATGGAAGCATGCAACTATTGTCAAAATGAGTTAAGCCACCCTCTGGAAAATCAGAATGTTGTGTATTTAAAGGGACAGTTTAGTCTAAATTAAACTTTCATGATTCAGATAGGGCATGTCATTTTAAACAACTTTCTAATAAACGTTTATCATCAAAAAAAAAAAAAAAAGAAAAGAAACATTGCAATGCCCAATCTGAATCATGAAAGTTTAATTTTAACTAGGCTGTCCCTTTTAAAATTAAAGTTTGATATCAAAATAAGCGTATAAAATGTATTTAAAATGCATATGGGGGCCTAGTTATCAAGCCGTCAACCTCAAATACGCTGGAATTCCGCAGCGTATTTGTGGCGAGGCTGATACGCCTTAGTTATCAAAGGCTCGAGACCGGCAAAAGTAGAATTTTGTGACGTAAGCTTCGATCCGCCGGACTCAGTCCGACACAGATCGATTCTTACGTCACTCCAGATGTTCCGCACACAAGTGCGGCACATTCTCACTACTTTTGCTAGTTATCAAAAAACTAGCAGGTACGCTCAGCACTTTTACGGCCCAGCGTACCTGGTTTTCAATCCGCCACCCCTTGAGGCGGCGGATCCCATAGGAATCAATGGGAGTCTGACCATAGCGAAAGTACAAGTTCGCTGCTGACAGACATCCCATTGATTTCTATGGGAGCTGTCTACACCTAACACCCTAACATGTACCCCGAGTCTAAACACCACTAATCTGTCCCCCCTACACCGCCGCAACTAAATAAAGTTATTACCCCCTAAACCGCCGCTCCCGGAGCCCACCGCAAGCTACTCTATACATATTAACCCCTAAACCGCCGCTCCCGGAGCCCACCGCAACTATAATAAATGTATTAACCCCTAAACCGCCGCTCCCTGAACCCGCCGCAACCTATATTAAATGTATTAACCCCTATCCTGCCCCCCCTACACCGTCGCCACCTATAATAAATTTAATAACCCCTAATCTGCCCCCCCTACACCGTCGCCACCTATAATAAATTTATTAACCCCTATCCTGCCCCCCACTACACCGCCGCCACTGTAATAAAATTATTAACCCCTAAACCTAAGTCTAACCCTAACGCCCCCCTAACTTAAATATTAATTAAATAAATCTAAATAAATTAACTCTTATTAACTAAATGAATCCTATTTAAAACTAAATACTTACCTTTAAAATAAACCCTAATATAGCTACAATATAAATAATAATTATATTGTAGCTATCTTAGGATTTATTTTTATTTTACAGGTACCTTTCAATTTATTTTAACCAGGTACAATAGCTATTAAATAGTTATTAACTATTTAATAGCTTACCTAGCTAAAATAAAGAGAAATGTACCTGTAAAATAAATCCTAACCTAAGTTACAATTACACCTAACACTACACTATACTTTAATAAATTATTCCTATTTAAAAATAAATACTTACCTGTAAAATAAACCCTAAGATAGCTACAATATAATTAATAATTATATTATAGCTATCTTAGGATTTATATTTATTTTACAGGTAACTTTGTATTTATTTTAGCTAGTTAGAATAGTTATTAAATAGTTATTAACTATTTAATAACTACCTAGCTAAAAGAAATACAAAATTACCTGTAAAATAAATCCTAACCTAAGTTACAATTAAACCTAATACTACACTATCATTAAATTAATTAAATAAACTACCTACAAATAACTACAATTAAATACAATTACATAAACTAACTAAAGTACAGAAAATAAAAAAAGCTGTTACAAAAAATAAAAAAATAAGTTACAAACATGTTAAAAATATTACAACAATTTTAAGCTACTTACACCTAATCTAAGCCCCCTAATAAAATAACAAACCCCCCCAAAATAAAAAAAATGCCCTACCCTATTCTAAATTAAATAAAGTTCAAAGCTCTTTTACCTTACCAGCCCTTAAAAGGGCCATTTGTGGGGGCATGCCCCAAAGAAAACAGCTCTTTTGCCTGTAAAAGAAAAATACAACCCCCCCCCCAACATTAAAACCCACCACTCACATACCCCTAATCTAACCCAAACCCCCCTTACAAAAACCTAACACTAATCCCCTGAAGATCATCCTACCTTGTCTTCACTCAGCCGAGCAGCGATGGAACCGAAGTGGACATCCGGAGCGGAAGAAGTTAATCCTCCAAGCGGCGCTGAAGAAATCTTCCATCCGATGAAGTCATCATCCAGGCGGCGCTGAAGAAAAGTCTTCGATCCGGCCGATGTCATCTTCAAAGAGGCGCTGAAGAGGTCTTCTATCCAGGCGAAGTCATCTTCCAAGCCGGGTCTTGAATCTTCCTTCCGCCGACGCGGAACCTCCTTCTTCACCGACGGACTACGACGAATGGCGGCTCCTTTAAGGGACGTCATCCAAGATGGCGTCCCCTCAATTCCGATTGGCTGATAGGATTCTATCAGCCAATCGGAATTAAGGTAGGAAAATTCTGATTGGCTGATGGAATCAGCCAATCAGATTCAAGTTCAATCCGATTGGCTCGCATTCTATTGGCTGATCGGAACAGCCAATAGAATGCGAGCTCAATCTGATTGGCTGATTCCATCAGCCAATCAGATTTTTCCTACCTTAATTCCGATTGGCTGATAGAATCCTATCAGCCAATCGGAATTGAGGGGACGCCATCTTGGATGACGTCCCTTAAAGGAGCCTTCATTCGTCGTAGTCCGTCGGTGAAGAAGGAGGTTCCGCGTCGGAACAGCAGTTATGAAGCAGCGGTCACAAAGACTGCTCTGAGCAGGCGGACAGGAATCGCAACAATTCAACCCGATCGAGTACGATCGGATTGATTGACACCCCCTGCTGGCGGCCCATTGGCCGCGAGTCAGCAGGGGGTGGCGTTGCACCAGCAGCTCTTGTGAGCTGCTGGTGCAATGTTAAATGCGGAGAGCGTATTGCTCTCCGCATTCAGCGATGTCTTGCGGACCTGATCCGCACTGTCGGATCAGGTCCGCAAGACATTTCTTAAATATGCCTCTCATTATCTAATCTGCTTCATTCTCTTGATATACTTTGTTGGAAAGCATATCTAAATAGGCTCAGTAGCTGCTGATTGGTAGTTGCACATAGATGTCTCATGTGATTGGCTCATCCAGAGCATTGCTATTTCTTCAACAAAGGATATATAAAGAATGAAGCAAATTAGATCATAGAAGTAAATTGGAAAGTTGTTAAAAATAGAAAAGAAAAATGTTGTGCTTTATGTCCCTTTAAAGGGACAGTCTAGTCATTTTCATGATTCAGATAGGGCATGTCATTTTAAACAACTTTCCAATTGACTTTTATCATTACATTTGCATTGTTCCAGTGGTGGTATTGTTTAAAAGCTAAACCTAGCTAGGCTCAAACTGATTTCTAAACCATTTAAAACCGCTTCTTAGCTCAGAGCATTTTGAAAGTTTTTCACAGTTAGACAGTGTTAGTTCATGTGTGTCACATAGATAACATTATGCTCCCTTCCGTGGAGTTATTTAGGAGTCTGCACTGATAGGCTAAACTGCATGTCTGTCAAAAGCACTGAAATAAGGGGGCAGTCTGCAGAGAATTAGATACAAGGTAATCACAGATGTAAAACATATATTAATATAGCTATGTTAGTTATGCAAAACTGGGGAATGGGTAATAAAGCGATTATCTATCTTTTTAACCAATACAAATTCTGGTGTAGACTGTCCCTTTAACTGAGAAAATTTAACAGCTGTAAATCATAAAAACAGTTTATGAGCAGATTTTCAAATCATTTTTGTAATTAACTCAACATTAAGGGGACATTAAACAGCTTCTTCTGTGCTGCTCCTACCCATCTAGATTGTAAGTTCCCACGGGAACCGGGCCCTCAATTCCCCCTGTATTTGTTTGTTAAACTTTGTCTGGTGTCTTTTATATTGTATTGTACTGTACTTTTATCTTTGTACCCATGGACAGCGCTGCAGAATCTGTTGGCGCTTTATAAATAAAGAATAATAATATTTGTACGCATTTTTTATATTTGTTATGTAACTTTTAAATTATGTGAAATAAAAAACCTGCAGAAATGTAAAGCTTCTGCTTTCTAATGTTTGTGTGTTCAGCTAAAGTACAAGGTGCAGCTGTCAAAAAGCCAGAGCATTGCTGTCCTGTGAAGGAGCGCTAATTAGGTCACATGATGCTACAATACGGCGTATCATGATAGCGGTGCCCAGTATAAAGATGCAGAGCTTCACCAACCACCACCTGTAAAGGGTTACAGCTTTAGAGACAACAATAGCACGGTGGGCTTTTTCCAGTGGCATATCAGCTGTTTGCATACAATTGTCACAAAGTATAATAAAGAAAAGTTCAAAACACAGTTTAGAAAGTAGACATTGTTTTTAGACAAATGTACATTTGTGCCGAAAATCAATTTTTTTCCCGGAAACTATAATAAATATACAAATCAATGCAACAACTAAATTGAAAGAAGATAAAAAAATACTGATGAATTTTGTATTTATTTGTTTCCTTTAAGGCTTAATACTTACCTTAACGCGCTCTAGAGAGCTTGCTAACCCGATCCTCCTATTGCCAGGTCCCTGGCCTCGATAAAACCAGGCTTAGGCGCCTCGGCACCAAGGACCTGCACTTACTTTAGTGAAGGTCCTGGGAGCCGGACTGCTACGTCTCCTGTTATTGCAGCCCTGGCAAGAAGATTATCAGGTTAGTGCACTCTCTAGGACGCATTAGGGTAAGTATGTAGTTAAAGGTGAACTTTTCACTTGAAGCTTTGAAATTACATTAGTTTTAATGAAAACGTTTAGTTTTAAACTAAATAAAAAGTGAATAGTGCAGGAAACAAATATTTGGGGAAACTGATTTCCTTGAATATTCGTAACGAAAATTTAATCCAAAACAAAATCTTTTCCCTGCACATGTCTGATCAGAATGTTTATTTATAAACCGCAATTAAAGGGCTATTATTGTCTAAATTGCTAATTATTATATCTAGTAATATGTGAATCGTAAAAACATTAACATTTAGAAATGCTAAGGGGAAAAAACAAGAAATGTTCAACACATCCAAGGTGGTTGATTTATCAAATGTCAGACGGACATGATCCGCTGTAGCCGATCATGTCCGCCCAACATCGCTAAATGCCGACAGCATATCATTGCACAAGCAGTTATGGTAAAATGCTTTGTGCAATGCTGACCCCTGCACATTCACCACCAATTGGCTGCTAGCAGGGGGTGTCAATCATCTGGAACATTCCCTTCACACCTTCATTTGGAGCAGTCCTTGGCAGTTGTTTTTTTTCCACCAGAGGCCCCCACACCCTTGTAGTGCACTGGTCTGTGTCATGATCCCTATTACCGGTGACTGCCGTCCACGTGGCTTTCTGCTCCAACAAGGCTCCCTCCTGACCTTGTCATGTGTGACTGTGTGTGACATTCTAGCCGGCCTGCCCCCCGCACGATTCCCATCCCTCACAAATTGACTCTATTGGTGCGTGAGCGGCCGCGGCACTGCCACATCACCTGTGTAAGCTAAGCACTGAAGGCTGCAGTGGCCGCTCTGCTCCCGACACTCACCTGCTCACATGCCTGTCAGCTGCTTGCTGGCGGATGTGCCGCTGTGCTCCCTCACAACTGTGCTCTGCAGCTCTCCACACACTGCAGCTGCCCCTGCCAGCCCACCATCTGCCGGCCCACTGGGATTTTTCCCGGTATCCCGGTGGCCCAATCTGGCCCTGATCATCCCGATCGTATCTTAACGGGATGATTGCAGTTTGCCACCTCAGAGGTGGCAGATGAGTTAAGGAGCAGCGGTCTTACGACTGCTGCTTCTTAAATTAAGTTTCAGGCGGACCTGAAACTTCGGGGGTAGATTGCAGCATACGCTGCTTGATAAATTTACACCACGGTGTTGAATTTGAAAATAAATATATATATTTGAAAACTAGAAATGTGTTTTCTGAATGGGTTAGTACAGGGTTTTCAAATGATTTAGACTGGGTTTTTTTTTTTCAAAAACTACATGAAAAGGAATTCTGATTTATTTTAACAACCCCACTGATATATTTACCAAATAAACTACATTCATGAAGTAGATCTGCTTTATTATTCGTCTACCGTCTCAGGAGAACTGACAAATCCTTTCAGTTCTATTTCTTGTGTCCCTTGTTTTCTGCACAGAAAAAAATTTCATATATAGAGCCAACCATGATTATATACAGTACATATACTACACAACAGTTAGATGATCGCAATCAGCACATACATACCTAGCATTCCTGAGGATGCTCCAAATCAAAACAGCATTACACAGAAAACTAATGATGAGGAAGGCGGTCACAATTTGTTGTCTATAGGAGAAACGTACACCTAGAATTAAATAATAAACATAAAATTGATCAATAATGATAATAGCTAAGTTAATCTGAATGTTCTTGATAATAATCTAAAAATAAAAATGTGTGAGCTATGTGCTCTATTATTTCCACCATTTTCAAACTTGAATGCAAAGTTTAAAGCAACACTAAACCCAAATGTTTTCTTTCATGATTCAGATAGAGCATGCAATTTTAAACAACTTTCTAATTAACATCTGCTATCAATTTTTATTTGATCTCTTGGTATCTTTATTTGAAAAAGCAATTATTTTATGCTTAGGAGCCGGCCCATTTTTGGTTCAGGACCCTGGTTAGCGCTTGTTGATTGGTGGCTACATTGACTACACTAATCAGCAAGTTCTACCCAGTTTCTGAACCAAATTTGGGCCTGCTTCTAAGCTTAAATTCCTGCTTTTCAAATAAAGATACAAAGAGAACAAAGACAAATTGATAACAGAAGTAAATTAGAAAGCTGTTTAAAATTGCATGCTCTATGTAAATCATGAAAGAAAAAGTTTGGGTTTAATATCCCTTTAATGAATAAGTGCCCGTTTTTAAAAAAATTCCCTTTCATTCATTAAACTTTAAAGGGACACTGAACCCAAATTTTTTCTTTCATGATTCAGATAGAGCATGACATTTTAAGCAACTTTCTAATTTACTCCTATTATCAATTTTTCTTTGTTCTCTTGCTATCTTTATTTTAAAAGCAGGAATGCTGCCAGCCCATTTTAGGTTCAGCACCATGGATAGCGCTTGCTTAATTGGAGGCTTAAATTTACCCACCAATAAGCAAGCATAACCCAGGTTCTCAACCAAAAATGGGCCGGCTCCTATGCATCACATTCCTGCTTTTTAAATAAAGATAGCAAGAGAACGAAGAAAAATTGATAATAGGAGTAAATCAGAAAGTTGCTTAAAATTGCATGCTCTATCTGAATCATGAAAAAAAAATTGGGTTTAGTGTCCTTTTAAAATTAAGCTTATTTTTTAAAATACTTACCTTTGCTTTATGGAAAGCAGACCGGCGCTCCTCCGCCCGCAGCTTCTGCGGTAGTTATCACAACAATGACGAATCAGTCTTCCTCCAATCTTTGAGTGCCCCCTTTGGCGTCCAGCTTGTGGGGCCACGCAAAGATTGTAGGAAGTTTGTCCGGAGGAAACAGTTGCACTAAACTACACTATTAACCCCTAAACTGCAACCCCCCCCCCCATCGCAAACTACCTATCTACACTATTAACCCCTAAACCGCCACCCCCACATTGCAAACTACCTCTCTACATTATCAACCCCTAAACTGCAACCCCCACATAGCGAACTACCTCTCTACACTATTAACCTCTAAAGTACAGATACTTTTTTTTTTTCAAATATTCAATAATACCAATTACCAATACTTTTTTTTTAATGTCATTTGGCAGTTTACCAAGCACAATACAGACTAATGATTTCAGATAGCTTCTTTCTAATTATGAACTGTAACTCAAAAGACATTTTTAAATAATTAAACAGTTTTATTTGATTGTTGTCACAAACATGTTTATAAATAAAAATATTACAATAAAATCTATTAATAACAACAACAATAAATATCAGCTGCACCAGTTGGGGCTAGAAAAGTTGCAATTTAAAGGGGTGATTACTGGATGCAATTGGGTTGTAGGATGCCTGTATAACATCAATCTGACATTTGTACTTAATACAAAGTAAAATAATTGAATTCTAAAAAAAAACAATGGGGAATGAGTGTCTCAGTAATTCCCTTTGAGAAAAATGGGGAATTTGCATTCTACAGACTCAACAGAAAATAGGGCTGGTATTCATATTTTTCCAGGGCTGCTTTTTATTCCCAGTCCAGCCCTGGCTAAGGATGTTCCTCAGAGTACAGTATGTTTTGAGTACAATTGTTCAAGATGAGAACTAGCAGTATAACAGGCAATCTAGCAATTAAAATATTTTTTCAAAAGTAAGTGGCATCTCTGCATGTTCAGCTATAAGTCTGTTTCTTTTATCAGTACGGACGTTTGACGCTAAGCTGAACAGTCTTTCACTTTTCACACTACTGCATGGGGCAGAAAGATATTTTTGGGCCATATTAGTCAGGGCTGGAAATCTCAGTTTATTAACTGCCCAGTACTTCAGGGGTTTGTCTGAATGAGGTACAGTGATCTAACCCAGGTAGGCTAAGGCTTCCAGCTGTATAGTAGCAGCTTTTGTAGCACTGCTCTCAAACGTACAATAATACAAATAACATCAATTTGTATTGGCAGAACAGAAGTAAACAATTTTTAGTTAAAGGGATAGTAAAAACCAAAAATTTTATTGTTTAAAAAGATAGATAATCCCTTTATTTGCCATTCCCCAGTTTTGCATAACCAACACTGTTATAGAAATATACTTTTTACCTCTGTAATTACCTTGTATCTAAGCTTCTGCAGGCTGCCTCCTTATCTCAGATGATTCGACAGACTTGCATTTCATGCAATTAGTGCTGACTCTTAAATAACTTCACGTGCATGAACACAGTGTTATCTATATGAAACACATGAACTAACGCTCTAGCTGTAAAAAACTGTCAAATGCATTCAAATTAGAGGCGGCCTTCAAGGGCTTAGAAATTAGCATAAAAGCCTACCTATTTTTAGCTTTCAACTAAGAATAACAATAGAACAAAGCAAATTTGATTATAAAAGTAAATTATAAAGTTGTTTAAAATGACATGCCCTATCTGAATCATTAAAGTTTAATTTGGACTTTACTATTCACTCCAGCTTAAAATTAAATGGGAACATGCAGTTTGAAAAACGCCACAAGATAGTGTATAGGTAGGAGTATCGGTTTAAGTGGAGGTATCGGTTTAAAGGGCCACTAAACCCAAAATCTTTCTTCCATGATTCAGATAGAGAATAGAAATTTAAACAACATTACAATTTACTTCTATTATTTATTTTGCTTCATTGTTTAGATATCCTTAGTCGAAGAAAAAGCAATGCACATGGTGAGCCAATCACAAGAGGCTTCTATGTGCAGCAACCAATCAGCAGCTACTGAGCATATCTAGATATGCTTTTCAGCAAAGAATATCAAGAGAATAAAACAAATGAGATAATATAAATAAATTAGAAAGATGTTTAAAATTACATTCTCTTTCTAAATCATGAAAGAAAAAATGTGGGTTTCATGGCCCTTTAAGTATTGTTGCATTTGCATGAGTACAAGTACTTATGCAAATACTTGGTATTTGGCAACGAAACCGATACTAGTATTGGTATTGGTGCAACCTTAATCTAAACCCCCTATTCTAAACACCCCCCCCTAAATTTATTTTAAAAAACAAAGCAAAAAAAAATAACATTACAAAAATTAAAAAAAATAACTGCTTAAAAAAAACCCTAACATTACAAAAAATATAAAAACCTAATATTACAAAAATTAACAAATTTCCAAAAAAAAGAGTTATGCCTATTCTTAACCCCCCCCCCCCCAAAAAAAAAACCCACCCCAAAATAGAAAAACTATTCTAAAACGAAACTACAAATATAGCCCTTAAAAGGGCCTTTTGTAGGGCATTGTCCTAAAGTAAATCAGCTCTTTTTGTGAAAAAAATGACAACCTTCTTACATTAACCCCCTAAAAAAAAATCTTTCTAGGTTATTCTATTTTGGGGTAATATTTTCTGCCACAACTTCACAGCGCTGTGTAACTGTGTTTCTTGACAGCTGAACATCCTTAAAAGCAGAATTCAGATTTATTTTTAAAATTCTCAAACAATATTTCTGCTGTCTGTAAAAATGCCTTTTTGATTATTGCACCATCCGTAAAAGTTTTTTGTGCTTTGCAAGTATATGGCTAACCTGTAAAGCGGCAATTGTTGTTGCCTTTGCTTTTGTATTGGGCCTTGTAAAAATTGACTGCTGTGCAGTAAGACTACGGCTCTTTAACTTGTATCTTTCGAAGCTCACTTTTAGCTGAAAAATTTAAATCATATTCATCATTCTTATGTAGAGTTTTAAAATGACTTCTTTTCTTGGGCTGTGCGACACTTGCTTGGCAGATCAAACAAACATATTTTATGTTGAACATTGTAAAGAAAATCCATTACCCACTCAGCATGAAAATGATAGGTTTTTGGTTTCTATTGTGCCAGCACTCGTTTTTTATAATCTATTTGGCATCAGGTGGAAGGTTAGCCTTGCTAAGAGAAAGTCAGTATTACTGGAATTAGCTATTCAAGGCCAAAGTCAGACTGACCAAGTCAGCACCAATCAAGCAGCAGAAGTCATGATCCAAAAATTAACAACAGGAGTGAGCCAAAAAAACCCAGATCAGGCATTTCAGTACAACATCAGCAAACAGTAGGGAGCTCAAAAGAAAAGCCAAAGTCAAATCCAGTAGTTCAGAGATATAGGGATATATTTATTAATGTGCAAGCGGACATGATACGATGTAGTGTGTCATGTCTGCCGCACATCGATAAATGCTGACAGCATACGCTGTCGGCATTTATCATTGCACCAACAGTCCTTGTGAACCATACAGAGCTTGATTTATTGGCCCCATAGTTTTCAGATAACGCACCAAGATAACAAGCTGTAGTGAAGGAGTATGCCGGGCACTGAACCCTATATAGCAGTAACAGCATAACGCACCCATGAAAATTGCACAGCCGTAATACATTTTTTTAATTATTAACAAATTAGCCCGGCTCAAGCTATTAATAGATCTCGGGACCAAATAAAACTTATTTGGCAGCTGCTTTATTCCACCCATGCTTAGACGCTATTAAAAGTTCCCGGCTGCATGCTTGTCCAGTCGTGCTATTAATCCCAGGCACAGTCAAGGCTTAATGTATTGTGGACCGTGGTATTGATCCCCGCCGATGTGCGCTATTTATCCTAGACAATCACAGCTGCACTTGCCATCAATACCATGTCCCCTGCCCTGGCTACTGTAGTACTGCTCCTAGTAGGTGGCATTGCAGGCTGTAATAAGGAGAATGTTGCACTCTTGCTGCAACTGCTGTTGCTGGCCTCATCTCCTTCTTTTATCAATAACACAGCCTTGTGGGTGCGTTTGAAGATGTTAGTTCATCCCGGAGCTGGTGAGATGACCCAACACTCTTTCTATGGATAACTTCTTTGCCGCACAATTTGCACATAGAAAAGCTCCATCTCTGAAGCTAACAAAGTGGTCCCACACCTTTGAGGGACATGAAGCAGTTGCTGCCTCTGCCTGCCCTTCTACCGCTGTTGTGGTCTCCTTCCGTTTAATATGTGGCACCACTAAATGCCCTCCCTGGAACACGTTTTCCTCTCCTACTGGTGAAGGTGGTGGCACCCGGAAATATAGTACACTCTGACGAACTAACAAATATATGACAAAATATTATAATTTTATATTAGCTACTAGTTGGGGTTTTTAGGTGGCCCCACTGGAATAACAAATATTCACCTAGATAACAAGTTTTGCGCAATAGAGGGTGCGAAACGAATGCAACAAACGTTGCGTTATTTCACCCTCCATATCGCTACGAGTTTTTGAATAGCTGCCTTGAACATGCAATATGGTTGCGTTAAGCTCCATACCGCACAAAATACAAGCGCTGCTTTGACGTGCTCATGCACGCTTTGCCCATCGACATTCATGGGGAGAGAGTGTTAGAAAAAAACCTAACACCTGCGATCACGGAATGAAAAGCTTCATAACGCAACCCCATTGATGTCTATGGGGAAAAAAACATAATTTATGCTTACCTGATAAATTCTTTTCTTCTGTTGTGTGATCAGTCCACGGGTCATCATTACTTCTGGGATATAACTCCTCCCCAACAGGAAATGCAAGAGGATTCACCCAGCAGAGCTGCATATAGCTCCTCCCCTCTACGTCAGTCCCAGTCATTCGACCAAGAATCAACGAGAAAGGAGTAACCAAGGGTGAAGTGGTGACTGGAGTATAATTTAAAAGATATTTACCTGCCTTAAAACAGGGCGGGCCGTGGACTGATCACACAACAGAAGAAAAGAATTTATCAGGTAAGCATAAATTATGTTTTCTTCTGTTATGTGTGATCAGTCCACGGGTCATCATTACTTCTGGGATACCAATACCAAAGCAAAAGTACACGGATGACGGGAGGGATAGGCAGGCTCATTATACAGAAGGAACCACTGCCTGAAGAACCTTTCTCCCAAAAATAGCCTCCGAAGAAGCAAAAGTGTCAAATTTGTAAAATTTGGAAAAAGTATGAAGCGAAGACCAAGTTGCAGCCTTGCAAATCTGTTCAACAGAGGCCTCATTCTTAAAGGCCCAAGTGGAAGCCACAGCTCTAGTGGAGTGAGCTGTAATTCTTTCAGGAGGCTGCTGTCCAGCAGTCTCATAGGCTAAACGTATTATGCTACGAAGCCAAAAAGAGAGAGAGGTAGCAGAAGCTTTTTGACCTCTCCTCTGTCCAGAGTAAACGACAAACAAGGAAGAAGTTTGGCGAAAATCTTTAGTTGCCTGCAAGTAGAACTTGAGGGCACGAACTACATCCAGATTGTGTAAAAGACGTTCCTTCTTTGAAGAAGGATTTGGACACAAGGATGGGACAACAATCTCTTGATTGATGTTCCTGTTAGTGACTACCTTAGGTAAGAACCCAGGTTTAGTACGCAGAACTACCTTGTCTGAGTGAAAAATCAGATAAGGGGAATCACAATGTAAGGCTGATAACTCAGAGACTCTTCGAGCCGAGGAAATAGCCATTAAAAACAGAACTTTCCAAGATAACATTTTTATATCAATGGAATGAAGGGGTTCAAACGGAACACCCTGTAAAACGTTAAGAACTAAGTTTAAACTCCATGGTGGAGCAACAGCTTTAAACACAGGCTTGATCCTAGCTAAAGCCTGACAAAAGGACTGGACGTCTGGATTTTCTGACAGACGTCTGTGTAACAAGATGGACAGAGCTGAAATCTGTCCCTTTAATGAACTAGCTGATAAACCCTTTTCTAAACCTTCTTGTAGAAAAGACAATATCCTAGCGATCCTAACCTTACTCCAGGAGTAACCTTTGGATTCGCACCAGTATAGGTATTTCCGCCATATTTTATGGTAAATCCTTCTGGTAACAGGCTTCCTAGCCTGAATCAGGGTATCAATAACCGACTCAGAAAAACCACGTTTTGATAAAATCAAGCGTTCAATTTCCAAGCAGTCAGCTTCAGAGAAGTTAGATTTTGATGTTTGAATGGACCCTGTATCAGAAGGTCCTGTCTTAGAGGTAGAGACCAAGGCGGACAGGATGACATGTCCACTAGATCTGCATACCAAGTCCTGCGTGGCCAAGCAGGTGCTATTAGAATTACTGATGCTCTCTCCTGTTTGATTTTGGCAATCAATCGAGGAAGCAGCGGGAAGGGTGGAAACACATAAGCCATCCTGAAGTTCCAAGGTGCTGTCAAAGCATCTATCAGAACTGCTCCCGGATCCCTGGATCTGGACCCGTAGCGAGGAAGTTTGGCGTTCTGGCGAGACGCCATGAGATCTATCTCTGGTTTGCCCCAACGTCGAAGTATTTGGGCAAAGACCTCCGGATGAAGTTCCCACTCCCCCGGATGAAGAGTCTGGCGACTCAAGAAATCCGCCTCCCAGTTCTCCACTCCCGGGATGTGGATTGCTGACAGGTGGCAAGAGTGAGACTCTGCCCAGCGAATTATCTTTGATACTTCCATCATTGCTAGGGAGCTTCTTGTCCCTCCCTGATGGTTGATGTAAGCTACAGTCGTGATGTTGTCCGACTGAAACCTGATGAACCCCCGAGTTATTAACTGGGGCCAAGCCAGAAGGGCATTGAGAACTGCTCTCAATTCCAGAATGTTTATTGGAAGGAGACTCTCCTCCTGATTCCATAGTCCCTGAGCCTTCAGAGAATTCCAGACAGCGCCCCAACCTAGTAGGCTGGCGTCTGTTGTTACAATTGTCCAGTCTGGCCTGCTGAATGGCATCCCCCTGGACAGGTGTGGCCGATGAAGCCACCATAGAAGAGAATTTTTGGTCTCTTGATTCAGATTCAGAGTAGGGGACAAATCTGAGTAATCCCCATTCCACTGACTTAGCATGCATAATTGCAGCGGTCTGAGGTGTAGGCGTGCAAAAGGTACTATGTCCATTGCCGCTACCATTAAGCCGATCACCTCCATGCATTGAGCTACTGACGGGTGTTGAATGGAATGAAGGACGCGGCATGCATTTTGAAGTTTTGTTAACCTGTCTTCTGTCAGGTAAATCTTCATTTCTACAGAATCTATAAGAGTCCCCAAGAATGGAACTCTTGTGAGAGGAAAGAGAGAACTCTTCTTTTCGTTCACTTTCCATCCATGCGACCTTAGAAATGCCAGAACTAACTCTGTATGAGACTTGGCAGTTTGAAAGCTTGAAGCTTGTATTAGAATGTCGTCTAGGTACGGAGCTACCGAAATCCCTCGCGGTCTTAGTACCGCTAGAAGGGCACCCAGAACCTTTGTGAAGATTCTTGGAGCCGTAGCCAATCCGAATGGAAGAGCTACAAACTGGTAGTGCCTGTCTAAGAAGGCAAACCTTAGATACCGGTGATGATCTTTGTGGATCGGTATGTGAAGGTAAGCATCCTTTAAATCCACTGTAGTCATGTACTGACCCTCTTGGATCATGGGTAAGATTGTCCGAATAGTTTCCATTTTGAACGATGGAACTCTTAGGAATTTGTTTAGAGTCTTTAAATCTAAGATTGGCCTGAAAGTTCCCTCTTTTTTGGGAACCACAAACAGGTTTGAGTATAACCCTTGTCCTTGTTCCGACCACGGAACCGGATGGATCACTCCCATTGTTAACAGATCTTGTACGCAGCGTAGAAACGCTTCTTTCTTTATCTGGTTTGTTGACAACCTTGACAGATGAAATCTCCCTCTTGGGGGAGATAATTTGAAGTCTAGAAGGTATCCCTGAGATATGATCTCTAGTGCCCAGGGATCCTGAACATCTCTTGCCCAGGCCTGGGCGAAGAGAGAGAGTCTGCCCCCTACTAGATCCGGTCCCGGATCGGGGGCTCTCGGTTCATGCTGTCTTTGGGGCAGCAGCAGGTTTCCTGGCCTGCTTGCTTTTGTTCCAGGACTGGTTAGGCTTCCAGTCTTGCCTGTAACGAGCAACAGCTCCTTCCTGTTTTGGTGCAGTGGAGGTTGATGCTGCTCCTGTTTTGAAATTCCGAAAGGGACGAAAATTAGACTGTCTAGCCTTAGCTTTGGCCTTGTCTTGAGGTAGGGCGTGGCCCTTACCTCCCGTAATGTCAGCGATAATTTCTTTCAAACCGGGCCCGAATAAGGACTGCCCCTTGAAAGGTATATTAAGTAATTTGGACTTAGAAGTAACATCAGCTGACCAGGATTTTAGCCACAGTGCCCTGCGTGCCTGTATGGCGAATCCTGAGTTCTTAGCCGTAAGTTTGGTTAAATGTACTACGGCCTCCGAAATGAAAGAATTAGCTAGTTTAAGGACTCTAAGCCTGTCCGTAATGTCGTCTAGCGTAGAGGAACTAAGGTTCTCTTCAAGCGACTCAATCCAAAATGCTGCCGCAGCCGTAATCGGCGCGATACATGCAAGGGGTTGTAATATAAAACCTTGTTGAACAAACATTTTCTTAAGGTAACCCTCTAATTTTTTATCCATTGGATCTGAGAAAGCACAGCTATCCTCCACCGGGATAGTGGTACGCTTAGCTAAAGTAGAAACTGCTCCCTCCACCTTGGGGACCGTTTGCCATAAGTCCCGAGTTGTGGCGTCTATTGGAAACATCTTTCTAAATATTGGAGGGGGTGAGAACGGCACACCGGGTCTATCCCACTCCTTAGTAACAATTTCAGTTAGTCTCTTAGGTATAGGAAAAACGTCAGTACTCGCCGGTACCGCAAAGTATTTATCCAACCTACACAGTTTCTCTGGTATTGCAACAGTGTTACAATCGTTGAGAGCTGCTAAGACCTCCCCTAGTAGTACACGGAGGTTCTCCAATTTAAATTTAAAATTTGAAATATCTGAGTCCAATCTGTTTGGATCAGAACCGTCACCCACAGAATGAAGCTCTCCGTCCTCATGCTCTGCGAGCTGTGACGCAGTATCAGACATGGCCCTAGCATTGTCAGCGCACTCTGTTCTCACCCCAGAGTGATCACGCTTGCCTCTTAGTTCAGGTAATTTAGACAAAACTTCAGTCATAACAGTAGCCATATCTTGTAATGTTATCTGTAATGGCCGCCCAGATGTACTAGGCGCCAAAATATCACGCACCTCCCGGGCGGGAGATGCAGGTACTGTCGCGTGAGGCGAGTTAGTCGGCATAACTCTCCCCTCGCTGTTTGGTGAAATTTGTTCACATTGTACAGATTGACTTTTATTTAAAGTAGCATCAATACAGTTAGTACATAAATTTCTATTGGGCTCCACCTTGGCATTGGAACAAATGACACAGATATCTTCCTCTGAGTCAGACATGTTTAACACACTAGCAAAAAAAAAACTTACAACTTGGTTATAATCTTTTTTAGCAAAAAAACGCACTGTGCCTCAAAGAGGTACTAACGATTAAATGACAGTTGAAATAATGAACTGAAAAACAGTTATTGCATCAAACTTTAAAACAACACAACTTTTAGCAAAGGTTTGTTCCCATTAGTAAAAAAAAACAACACTAATTAAATTTGTACATAAGAAAACAAAACAACGTTTTTTATACACAGTCACTATAAGAATTCTCACAGCTCTGCTGAGAGAATTTACCTCCCTTCAAAGAAGTTTGAAGACCCCTGAGATCTGTCAGAAATGAACCGGATCATGCAGGAAATATAAAAGTAGCTGACTGGAATTTTTTGATGCGTAGCAAAGAGCGCCAAAAACGGCCCCTCCCTCTCCCACACAGCAGTGAAGAGAAACGAAACTGTCACAATTAAAGCAGAAAACTGCCAAGTGGAAAATAATGCCCAAATATTTATTCACACAGTACCTCAGCAATGTAAACGATTCTACATTCCAGCAAAAACGTTTAACATGAGAATAGTTATTAAAAGGATTAGTGACCTTTAACACAGTAGTTCCGGTGAAATACCATCCCCAGAATACTGAAGTGTATACATACATGTCATTTTAACGGTATGGCAGGCTTTTCTCATCAATTCCATTCAGAAAATAAAAACTGCCACATACCTCAATGCAGATTCATCTGCCCGCTGTCCCCTGATCTGAAGCCTTTACCTCCCTCAGATGGTCGAGAACAGCAATATGATCTTAACGACTCCGGTTAAAATCATAGTAAAAAATCTCTGTCAGATTCTTCCTCAAACTCTGCCAGAGAAGTAATAACACGCTCCGGTGCTATTTTAAAATAACAAACTTTTGATTGAAGTCATAAAAACTAAGTATAATCACCATAGTCCTCTCACACATCCTATCTAGTCGTTGGGTGCAAGAGAATGACTGGGACTGACGTAGAGGGGAGGAGCTATATGCAGCTCTGCTGGGTGAATCCTCTTGCATTTCCTGTTGGGGAGGAGTTATATCCCAGAAGTAATGATGACCCGTGGACTGATCACACATAACAGAAGAAAGTTACATTTAAACCTAACACCCTAACATAAACCCCAAGTCTAAACACCCCTAATTATTATTATAACTGTGTTGGTTATGAAAAACTGGGGAATGGGTAAGAAAGGGATTATCTATATTTTTAAGCAACAACAATTCTGGTGTTGACTGTCCCTTTAATATATAGTTTAAACTTAGATTTATTTTAATTGCACAGGTAAGTTTTTATTTATTTTAAGATAGGAATATTGTAATTTTAATTTAAAGTTAGGGGTTGTTAGGTTTAGGGCTTAAAAGTTTAATTTAGTTTTTGGCGATGTGGGGGGCTGGCGGCTTAGGGGTTAATAGGTTTATTTAGTGGTAGTGATGTGGGAGGGCAGAGGTTTAGGGGTTAATAACTTTATTTAGTGTCGGCGATGTTGGGGAACAGCAGAATAGGGGTTAATATCTTTATTATAGTGTGGGCGATGTTGGGGTGCGGGGGAATAGAGGTTAATACATTTTATTCGTGGAGGCGATGTCGGGAGCGGCAGATTAGGGGTTAATAACTTTAATATAGTGTTTGCAATGCGGGAGGGCCTCGGTTTAGGGGTTAATAGGTAGTTTATGGGTGTTAGTGTACTTTGTAACAGTTTAGTTATGAGTTTTGTATAACAGTTTTGTTGCATAAAAGTCATAACTACTGCTCTCAGATTGAAAACGTATCTTGTTGGTATAGGCTGTAACGCAAGCTTTTTAGCCTCACCGCAAAACTTGTAATGGCAGCACTATGGAAATCCCATGCAAAATTGTCATTTTTTTAAGTGCGGGACTGACGTTGCGTTACAGGCTAAAAGTCTCCTTGGTGCGAACCTGTGCCTATGTAAGTACCTCCTTTACGTTCTCTCACTGCCCAAGTATAGGTAAGTCTTGTGCTTACCTGCGGGCTATTTACCTTAACTGCTGTGATACATTGGATTGCCTACCTGTTGCTGAACTCTGCTTGTCACTGACTACTCTCCTGTTTAACCCCTTAATTGCTATGTTACATTGGATTGCCTACTTGTTATGGCACTCTGCTTGTCACTGACTACTCTCCTGTTTAACCCCTTAACTGCTATGTTACATTGGATTGCCTACTTGTTGTGGAACTCTGCTTGTCACTGACTACTCTGCTGTTTAACCCCTGAACTGCTGTGATACATTGGATTGCCTACTTGTTGTGGCACTCTGCTTGTCACTGACTACTCTCCTGTTTAACCCCTTAACTGCTATGTTACATTGCATTGCCTACTTGTTGTGGCACTCTGCTTGTCACTGACTACTCTCCTGTTTAACCCCTTAACTGCTATGTTACATTGGATTGCCTACTTGTTGTGGAACTCTGCTTGTCACTGACTACTCTGCTGTTTAACCCCTTAACTGCTATGTTACATTGGATTGCCTACTTGTTGTGGAACTCTGCTTGTCACTGACTACTCTGCTGTTTAACCCCTTAACTGCTATGTTACATTGGATTGCCTACTTGTTGAGGAACTCTGCTTGTCACTGACTACTCTGCTGTTTAACCCCTGAACTGCTGTGATACATTGGATTGCCTACTTGTTGCTGAACTCTGCTTGTCACTGACTACTCTCCTGTTTATCCCCTGAACTGCTGTGATACATTGGATTGCCTACTTGTTGCTGAGTTCTGCTTGTCACTGACTACTCTCCTGTTTAACCCCTTAACTGCTATGTTACATTGGATTGCCTACTTGTTGTGGAACTCTGCTTGTCACTGACTACTCTGCTGTTTAACCCCTGAACTGCTGTGATACATTGGATTGCCTACTTGTTGCTGAATTCTGCTTGTCACTGACTACTCTCCTGTTTAACCCCTGAACTGCTGTGATACATTGGATTGCCTACTTGTTGCTGAGTTCTGCTTGTCACTGACTACTCTCCTGTTTAACCCCTTAACTGCTATGTTACATTGGATTGCCTACTTGTTGTGGAACTCTGCTTGTCACTGACTACTCTGCTGTTTAACCCCTGAACTGCTGTGATACATTGGATTGCCTACTTGTTGCTGAATTCTGCTTGTCACTGACTACTCTCCTGTTTAACCCCTGAACTGCTGTGATACATTGGATTGCCTACTTGTTGCTGAACTCTGCTTGTCACTGACTACTCTCCTGTTTAACCCCTGAACTGCTGTGATACATTGGATTGCCTACTGGATACATTGTTTCCAATGCAGCAAAGAATTCTGGATAATATATGCAAAAGAGGTTCACAATGACTCACTTTTTTACTTCAGTCTGCTTTTATGCAGACTCCCTTTATGGCATAGCATTGCTGTATACACAGCTTTTTAAGCTTAGCAAGGGTTAGTACTGTGATTCAGAACATCCAAGGACACATACATATACACCTT
The DNA here is from genome assembly GCF_027579735.1 of Bombina bombina. Classification (NCBI taxonomy): domain Eukaryota; kingdom Metazoa; phylum Chordata; class Amphibia; order Anura; family Bombinatoridae; genus Bombina; species Bombina bombina. Next base: position 75,368,347 of record NC_069501.1, on the reverse strand, counting down.
TAGACATGTGTTTATAAATATATATAAATGCTATAGCTCTTTGCTTGCCGTTTTTTTCTCACACCTGACATCTGATATCTTTGAGTTCTTTTAACTTTTGTGTGCAATATATATTTTTTAATTATTTTTATTAGACAGTTTGTATTATGAGTAACTATACTTTGTAATGTATTTTTGATGTTTTGTGACATTTTTTTGTTTCTCGAAACAGTTAACCAGAGCTCTGAGGACGCAGTAATCATTCTAGCATACTTTAAACTTATAATACGAACGGTAAGCCCAATACTGCATGCTCTGTCTGAATCATAAAAGTTTATTTTGACTTGAGTGTCCCATTTAACTAACTCCTTTGCAATGAAACACTCAGTTAAAAGTACACTGATTCAAATATCAGGTCATAGCAGTTCTCAATAGACCCCTGCCTTTACCCCTAACTGCACCTTAAATGATCCCTTACTGTCCCTTACTATAAATACTCCTCACCATAACTTAACACTAAGGACCCCTGTTAACCCAACTGCCCCCAAATTAAACCCAAATATTGCTGTGGAGCTCTGGGATAATAGTTATTGTGTTAAAGTAAATGTATTATAATACCTATTAGGTAAATAAAGTGGGTATCACTTCCATGTGTATGATCATGGATAGCCAGTCTTTTGTCAGATATGTGACACTTCTGGGGCTCCGTACTTAAGAGTTATTTGATTATTGATTTTTATTGACACTTTATCCATAATTTATAGTTTATTAGATTATTTATAGGTAGATAATTTTCTTACACAATGTGGTTTTTATCTTGTTATTACTTTAATCTTTGGTGTTATGCACAATAATAATTCACATTACAGTTAGAATATTAGTTTAATGACTTTTTTTAGCCACTAGATGTCAACATAGTACTGCTTTTCAATATTCAGCAATGGATCACTAATAAAAATTATTTTAAAAAAAATGCATTAAAAAAATTATAAGGGGTCAAAAAAATGAGGTCTCACTTGTTTGAAATAAAAGGCCTGCAAAGGGCTTTAACATAGACATACATACATATGTCTAAATGTGTATGTGTGTGTGTGTATATATATATATATATATATATATATATATATATACATATATATGTGTGTGTGTACATATGTGTATATATATATATATATATATATATATATATATATATATATATATACATATATATGTGTGTGTGTGTGTGTGTACATATGTAAGCCTGCCCAGTCTATGTTTAAAAACTACAACCCCCCCAAGCTAAAGTTACAAAAAAAAACTAAAATTACAGAAAAAATAAACAAAGGTATCCAAAATAAAAAATTTAAACCTGAACTAATACCCCTATAAAAATAAAAAATACCCCTAAAATAACCCCCCCCCCCCTAATCTAATACTAAACTACCAATAGCCCTTAAAAGGGCCTTTTGTAGGGCATTGATTTAAGTTAAACAGCTCTTTTACCTCTAAAAAATACTAAATCCCCCCTAACAGTATAAACCCCCCACCCACCAAACCCTCAAAATAAAAAAAAACTAAACTACCCATTGCGCCTAAAGGGGCATTTGTATGGGCATTGCCCTTAAAAAGGTATTCAGCTTTTTTACTGCCCTTAAAAGGGCAATCAGCTTTTTTTTCAAGCCCAAAAAACCCTAATGTAAAAAAAAAACAACCCCAAAAATTAAAATAAAAAAGCCTAAACCTAAGCCCCAAATAGGTACTCACTGTTTCTTAAGTCCGGCGGAGAAGGTCTTTTTCCAGATGGATCTATCATCTTCTATCTTCATCCGGAGTGAAGGCGGCATGAAGCGGAGGTGCGGCGCTGTGTTCCCGATGCCTGGATCCTCAGCGGCGGTCCTCAACAGCTGTAGTCCTTGGCGGCAGCGGTCAACGGGGCTGGCGGTTATCAGTGCCGGCGGAGGTGTTCCTCGGCAGCATGAAGGCTCCACTTCATCCTATGTCCGTCGTAGACTGAAGATTGAATGCAAGCTACCGCAATCAATTTGGGGTACCTTGCATTCCTATTGTCTGAAATTTTGAAATCAGCCAATAGGATTAGAGCTACTGAAATCCTATTGGCTGTTCAAATCAGCCAATAAGATTTCATTAGCTCTCATCCTATTGGCTGATTTTAAAAATATAAGCCAATAGGAATTTTCAGTGTGGGGCGGACGATCACATGAAGAGGAGCCTCCACACTGCTGAGGACCACCACCGAGGATTGCCACATCTGGGAAGTCCGCTCCACACCTCTGCTCTGCGCCGCCTTCGCTGTGGATGAAGATAGAAGATGATGGACCTGCCTGGAAGAAGACCTTCTCCGCAAGACTTCAGGAACCGTGAGTACCTATTTGGGGCTTAGTGTTAGGGTTTTTGTTTTTTTTTTTGGTTTTTTTTATTGCTCAGATTAGGGATTTGGGCAATTGAAAAAGAGCTGAATGCCCTATTAAGGGCAGTAAAAGAGCTGAATGCCCTTTTAATGGCAATGCTCATACAAATGCCCCTTTAGGGGCAATGGGTAGTTTAGGTTTTTTTAGTGTTAGGTTTTTTATTTTGGGGGGTTTGGTGGGTGGGGGTTTTTACTGTTAGGGGGGACTTGGTATGGGTGTTTCAGAACAGTCCTCCCAATAAACTTGAAAATATGATCACCTTAGTTGTCCAGATTAACAGACGATTTCATAAAAGATAACAAGAAAAACTTGATTTTCAAGCTACAGGGATTTTTCTGTTAACTTTTTAAGTCCTGTTGCTGCTGAATCTTATCCTCATGCAGATCGGAGCGATTAAGGGACTTATGTCTGCTTCTGAACGCTCTAAACTTAGGGAGTTGAATCTATGATTTTAGTACGGAAAAGTTGGTCACTTTCTTCATCAATGCCCATTAATACCAAATTGAGTTTCCAAGGAAGGTAATCAAGTTCCTGCTGCTGTTTTCCTAAATACTTCTTTCCAGTGGTCACGTACTTATCTGTTGCCCATTTATTACAGTGGTCAACAAAGACAATTAAGGTGGAAGTTATAATTGATTAGGTTGATTTCATTGACTCCACTCTAGCAAGAAATGTTGAAATGTCTTTTCAATTAGAAGAGAGGAAAGTCAATAGTTGTGAGAGATAGGATCATGAGTACAGGTAGTGAGGTGGAAGGAGAATATAAGGGTGAAAGAGCAGAATTTCTGGCTGTGTGGATGTTGGACGTTTACTAACAGTGTTAAGCAGCTATCTAATTTACTCCTATTATCAATTTGTCTTCATTCTCTTTGTATCTTTATTTGAAATGCAGGAATGTAAGCTTAGGAGCCGGCCCATTTTTGGTTCAGAACCTTGGGTAGTGCATAATGATTGGTATCCCTTAAACTCTCCTGAAGTTTGAAACTTTGTACAAATGTACACTAAGTAGTGCATTTGTTTTTGATAATAGAGGTTTTCTAGAAACGGTGGAGATAAAGTTAAAATTTTCTCCTTAAAAATGTTGTTGTAAAAGTAGATTAAGCATCTGATGAATATTAAATAACTGACGGCTAGATTATGAGTCTTGCGTTAGGCTTAAAAAGCAGCGTTGAGAGGTCCCAACTCTGCTTTTTAACGCCCGCTGGTATTACGATTCTTGATTTTACAGGTGTACCGCTCACTTTTTCAGCCAGACTCGAAAATACCGCAAATCCACTTACGTCAATTGCGTATCCTCTTTTTTCAATGGGATTTGCATAGCGCCGGTATTACGAGTCTTCCAAAAAAGTGAGCGGTACACCCTCTCCTGTCAACACTGGTACTGCATTTAAAAGTCAGTATTTAAGAGTTTTACACTACAACGCCGTAGCATAAAACTCTTAACTAAAGTGCTAAAAAGTACACTAACACCCATAAACTACCTATTAACCCCTAAACTGAGGCCCTCCCGCATCGCAAACACTAAAATAAATTTTTTAACCCCTAATCTGCCGAACCGGACATCGCCGCCACTATAATAAATATATTAACCCCTAAGCCGCCGCACTCCCGCATCGCAAACACTAGTTAAATTTTATTAACCCCTAATCTGCCGTCCCTAACATCGCCGGCACCTACCTACATTTATTAACCCCTAATCTGCCGCCCCCAACGTCGCCGTCACTATACTAAAGTTATTAATCCCTAAATCTAAGTCTAACCCTAATCCCCCCTAACTTAAAAATAATTTAAATAAATCTAAATAAAATAACTATCTTTAACTAAATTATTCCTATTTAAAACTAAATACTTACCTATAAAATAAACCCTAAGCTAGCTACAATATAACTAATAGTTACATTGTATCTATCTAAGGGTTTATTTTTATTTTACAGGCAACTTTGTATTTATTTTAACTTGGTACAACAGTTATTAAATAGTTATTAACTATTTAATAACTACCTAGCTAAAATAAATACAAAAGTACCTGTAAAAAAAAACATATCCTAAATTAAAGTTACACCTAACACTACACTATAATTAAATAAATTCCCTAAATTAACTACAATTAAATACAATTAAATACAATTATCTAAAGTACGGAAAAAACCCCCCACTAAATTACAGAAAATAATAAAATAATTACAAGATTTTTAAACTAATTACACCTAATCTAATCCCCCTAATAAAATAAAAAAGCCCCCCAAAATAATAAAAAGCCCTACCCTATACTAAATTACAAATAGCCCTTAAAAGGGCCTTTTGCTGGCAACATTTAAACCCACCACCCACACACCCAACCCTACTCTAAAACCCACCCAATCCCCCCTTAAAAAAACCTAACACTACCCTCTTGAAGATCTCCCTACCTTGAGCCGTCTTCACCCAGCCGGGCACAAGTGGACCTCCAGAGGGGCAGAAGTCTTCATCCAATCCGGCCAGAAGAAGACTTCCAGACCGGCAGAAGTCTTCATCCAGGCGGCATCTTCTATCTTCTTCCATCCGGAGCGGGTCCATCTTGAAGACATCCGACGCGGAGCATCCTCTTCCATCCGACGGCGACTGAAGAATGAAGGTTCCTTTAAGTGACGTCATCCAAGATGGCGTCCCTTGAATTCCGATTTTCTGATAGGATTCTATCAGCCAATCGGAATTAAGGTAGGAAAAATCCTATTTGCTGATGCAATCAGCCAATAGGATTGATCTTGCATTCTATTGGCTGCTCCAATTAGCCATAGAATGTGAGCTTAATCCTATTGGCTGATTGGATCAGCCAATAGGATTGAACTTCAATCCTATTGGCTGATTGCTTCAGCCAATATGATTTTTCCTACCTTAAAGGGACAGTCTAGTATAAATTAAACTTTCATTATTCAGATTGGACTTTTAATTTTAATCAACTTTCCAATTTACTTTTATCATCAAATTTGCTTTTTTCTCTTGGTATTCTTAGTTTAAACTAAACAAAGGTAGGCTCATATGCTAATTTCTAAGCCTTTGAGGGCTGCCTCTTATCACATGCTTTTTAAATCTCTTTTCAACACAAAGAGACAGAAAGTACACGTGGGCCATATAGATAACACTGTGTTCAGGCACAGGGGGTTATTTAAGATTTAGCACAACACAATGCTAAATGCAAGTCAATAGATAATAAACAGTCACAGTCATGTGATCAGGGGGCTGGAAGAAGGTTCCTAGATACAAGGTAATCACAGAGGTAAAAATTATATTAATATAACTGTGTTGGTTATGCAAAACTGGGGAATGGGTAATAAAGGGATTATCTATCTTTTAAAACAATAACAATTCTATGGTAGACTGTCCCTTTAATTCCGATTGGCTGATAGGATTCTATCAGCCAATCGGAATTGAAGGGACGCCATTTTGGATGACGTCACTTAAAGGAACCTTCATTCTTCAGTCGCCGTCGGATGGAAGAGGATGCTCCGCATCGGATGTCTTCAAGATGGACCTGCTCCGCTTCGGATGGAAGAAGATAGAAGATGCCGCCTGGATGAAGACTTCTGCCGGTCTGGAGGTCCTCTTCTGCCCGGATCGGATGAAGACTTCTGCCCCTCTGGACGTCCACTTGTGCTAGGGGGGATTTTTTTAAGGGGGGATTGGGTGGGTTTTAGATTAGGGTTGGGTGTGTGGGTGGTGGATTTTAATGTTGGGGGGTATTGTATTTTTTTTACAGGTAAAAGAGCTGATTACTTTGGGGCAATGCCCCGCAAAAGGCCCATTTAAGGGCTATTTGTAATTTAGTATAGGGTAGGGAATTTTATTATTTTGGGGGGCTTTTTTATTTTATTAGGGGGATTAGATTAGGTGTAATTAGTTTGAAACAATTGTAATTCTTTTTTTATTTTCTGTAATTTAGTGTGTTTTTTTTGTACTTTAGTTTATTTAATTTAATTGTAGTTAATTGTAGGTAATTGTAGGTAATTTATTTAATTAATTTAATGATAGTGTAGTGTTAGGTGTAATTGTAATTAAGGTTAGGATTTTTTTTACAGGTCAATTTGTATTTATTTTAACTAGGAAGTTATTAAATAGTTAATAACTATTTAGTAACTATTCTACCTAGTTAAAATAAATACAAACTTAGCTGTAAAATAAAAAAAAATCCTAAGCTAGCTACAATGTAACTATTAGTTATATTGTAGCTAGCTTAGGGTTTATTTTATCGGTAAGTATTTAGTTTTAAATAGGATTAATTTATTTAATTGTAGTAAATTTATTTAGATGTATTTAAATTATATTTAAGTTAGGGGGGTTAGACTTAGGGTTAGACTTAGGTTTAGGGGTTAATAAATTTAATATAGTAGCGGTGACATTGTGGGCGGCAGATTAAGGGTTAATAAATGTAGGTAGGTGTCGGCGATGTTAGGGACGGCATATTAGGGGTTAATAAAATTTAACTAGTGTTTGCGAGGCGGGAGTGCGGCGGTTTAGGGGTTAATACATTTATTAAAGTTGCGGCGATGTCCGGTTGGCAGATTAGGGGTTAAACATTTTAGTTAAGTGTTTCCGATGTGGGGGGGGCCTCAGTTTAGGGGTTAATAGGTAGTTTATGGGTGTTAGTGTACTTTTTAGCACTTTAGTTAAGAGCTTTATGTTCCGGCGTTAGCCCATAAAACTCTTAACTACTGACTTTTAAATGCGGTAGGAGTCTTGACAGGAGAGGGTCTACCGCTCACTTTTTCAGGCGATCGTAATACCGGCGTTAGGCAAATCCCATTAAAAAGATAGGATACACAATTGACGTAACAGGATTTGCGGTATGCTAAAATCGCGGAAAAAAGGTGAGCGGTAGACCCTTTTCTGTCTGACTCGTAATACCAGCGGGCGTTAAAAAGCAGCGTTGGGATCCTCAACGTTGCTTTTTAAGGCTAACGCAAGACTCGTAATCTAGCCGTTTGTTTTCCCACAAGATACTTCACAGGTGCCTTCAGTCTGCAAGTCATAAAAGTGAATGGGATCAGTGTTCCTTCTAAAACCTCAATTTGTGAGCATCCCAGCAGTGAAACAATTAATTACAAAACCACACCCTGCAGTTAGAAAACACAACACATTACAGACTGCAGGGTATGGTTCCCTTATTAATTGTTATACTGCTGGGGAACACTGCACGGGAGCTAGTAATGTTGCGGGGTAATTGAAGGCTCTAGTACAATTACATTTTTCTGATGTTGCTATAGTACTAGTTGTATGGCTGCTTTTTTTGCACTTCATATTTAATTCTTAGACAAAAGTACATTTGTATATTTAATAGTTCATTCTATACACTAGTTTTTTAACTGTCTTACATATGATAGATATATTTTTATGTTAAAGTTTGTATTACAAAATATGTCTAACAACATATACAGTTATATTTTTGACGTTCTGGAGATGAGGTATGTGGTGTTTTTGCGTTTCCATATTTCACAATATTGAGATTGCATCTTCGCAATTTCGTAATATTTCAACTGTGCTATCGTGTTTTACTTATAATATTGTGATTACACTGTAGCAAACGTGTTCTATAATAAGATTAATATACACTCACCGGCCACTTTATTAGGTTCACCTTGCTAGTACCGGTTTGGACCCCCTTTTGCCTTCAGAACTGCCTTAATTCTTTATGGCATAGATTCAACAAGCTGTTGCAAACATTCCTCAGAGATTTTGGTCCATATTGACATGATAGCATCACGCAATTGCTGCAGATTTGTCGGCTGCACATCCATGATGCGAATCTCCACAAGTAGTAAGAAGTGAATACAGCGCCAACAAGAGGCCAAGGGATAAATTTACTCACAGAGAGATAAAAGAAGATTATTTAATGAACCATGTTAAAAAGCATCAGTAATAAAAGACTATATATAAAAAATGTAAAAAGCACATATAAATTACAAATACAGGAATATCTTACAGAAGCGGCTCAAAGGGCCAAAGCTGATAATTACAATAAAAACAGAGGTAATAACAGGTGATCAGTGTGAGTGGTACACCAGAATAAGAGTGTATACTAATAAAACAGAATTAGCCTAAGTACAACTATAACAAGTGCATCAAGCAAAAAACTAATAAACAATAATACAAACAATAGTGTTCAAAAATAGTGTTCCAAAAAATAGAAAAATGCACTGCAGTGCAAAAAAAGGGGGGTAGCAAAATAATTGTATAGATACGATTGGTAAGCATTACTTTAATCTTTACTTCATTCTCATATTGGATACACTATGTTGTGAATTTCTTTTTTTGCAGGGACACTTTTTAGGATACCATAGGAGCAGCTGACAGGTGCTAGGATCTAATCAGCTACTTCAGCTACCACACTCAGGAATTTGGATTTGTTAAAGTAACTAACATTGGAAGGAATCAATTTCCTCACTTTCACCTTGCTTTTCATCACCCATTTTTTCCATTTTTTAGTTTTGATTGACTTATTTTTGTTCTTCACTAACATTTGTTGATCAACTTTTTGAACACTTTTTTGGATTATATATTTTTTTTTATGTTATTGCATATTGTGTATTTTATTTTTTATGTTATTGCATATTGTGTATTTTATTTAATTATATCTTAACCTCACTGGATTAAGTAGCTAGCATTTTTATATCCATTTGCACTCACTCACTATTTGATCGTATCTATACAATTATTTTGCTACCCCCCTTTTTTTGCACTGCAGTGCATTTTTCTATTTTTTGGAACACTATTTTGGAACACTATTTTTGAACACTATTGTTTGTATTATTGTTTATTAGTTTTTTGCTTGATGCACTTGCTACAGTTGTACTTAGGCTAATTCTGTTTTATTAGTATAAACTCTTATTCTGGTGTACCACTCACACTGATCACCTGTTATTACCTCTGTTTTTATTGTAATTATCAGCTTTGGCCCTTTGAGCCGCTTCTGTAAGATATTCCTGTATTTGTAATTTATATGTGCTTTTTACATTTTTTATATATAGTCTTTTATTACTGATGCTTTTTAACACGGTTCATTAAATAATCTTCTTTTATCTCTCTGTGAGTATATTTATCCCTTGGCCTCTTGTTGGCGCTGTATTCACTTCTTACTACTTGTGCATATTTTTTGGAGGTTGGTTAGGATCTCTGTTTGGATACAGCTTGGGGATTACCTTAGCGCTTGTACACTACCCCTTTTTCACCATGATGCGAATCTCCTCCACCACATCCCAATTGTGCTCTATTGGATTGAGATCTGGTGACTGTGGAGACCATTAGAATACAGTGTCATGTTCAAAAAAACAGTTTGAGATGATTTGAGCTTTGTGACATGGTGCATTATCCTGCTGGAAGTAGCCATCAGAAGATGGGTACACTGTAGTCGTAAAGGGATGGACATGGTCAGCAACAATACTCAGGTAGGTTGTGGCATTTATACAATGCTCAGTTGGTACTAAGGGGCCCAAAGTGTGCCAAGAAAATATCCACCACACCATTACACCAACACCACCAGCCTGAGCTTCTGATACAAGGCAGGATGGATCCATGCTTTCATGTTGTTTACACCAAATTCTGACCCTACCATCTGAATGTCGCAGCTGAAATCAAGACTCATCAGACCAGGCAACGTTTTTCCAATCTTCTATTGTCCAATTTTGGTGAGCCTGTGCAAATTGTAGCCTCTGTTTCATGTTCTTAGCTGACAGGAGTGGCCCCTGGTGTGGTCTTCTGCTGCTGTAGCCCATCTGCTTCAAGGTTCAATGTGTTGTGCATTCAGAGATGGTATTCTGCATACTTTGTTTGTAATGAGTGGTTATTTTAGTTACTGTTGCCTTTCTACCATCTCGAACCAGTCTACCCATTCTCCTCTGACATCAACAAGGCATTGTTTTTCCACACAACTGCCGCTCCCTGGATATTTTCTCTTTTTCGGATCAGTCTCTGTAAACCCTAGAGATGGTTGTGCATGAAAATCACAGTAGATCAGCAGTTTTTTAAATACTCAGACCAGCCCATCTGGCACCAACAACCATGCCACGTTCAAAGTCACTTAAATCCCCTTTCTTCCCTATTCTGATGCTCAGTTTTAACTTCAGCAAGTTGTCTTCACCATGTCTAGATGCCTAAATGCATTGTGTTGCTGCCATGTGATAGGCTGATAAGCAATTTGTGTTACCAAGCAATTGAACAGGTGTACCTAATAAAGTGGCCGGTGAGTATATAACTATAGATATTATGAAATATGAATATTACAATTGCAAAAATGAGATTGTGTAATATGAATATTGCGATTGCACGTTGCCAATATAATGAAAATATGAATATTCAGAATGCGCAACTGCAATCTTAAAATAAGTAAAAATACACATCTTAGGACACAATTTAAGATTAGTACTTTCATGTTTACAAATCAAATAAAGTGTTAACTTGTAATTAATCACAAGAAAATAATAAATAACAACAAAAATGTGTGATAAAGCACTTAATTGAGGATATGTAATCTTCAGGAATCCTGATGTTAAAAGTCCTTGAAAAAAGGGGAAAATAACATCAATCTTATACAATATTAAACAATCTTAAAATAAAGTGGAATAGGTCTACTCATACTCTATAGAGCTTTAACTTAGCTCTCAGTAAAAAGGAACCTTGAAAAAGCCAGCGGAGACCGGTGAAATGTACGTTGGATTTCATTGGACAGTTAAGACTCTGATGTCCCAAGGAGGGTTAGGACTTTGAATTCGAACACTGTCAAGCCTTCTGTGAACACCTTGTTTAGCGATTTAATGGTCAGCTGTGTGATTTTATTCTCCTTTAAACCTGAGTGATGTAGTGAGTGAATAAACCACTTTTATCAAGCTTGATATCCCCTGATCCATCTGTATTTTTTTACATGAGCCTTTTTACTGAGAGCTAAGTTATAGCTCTATAGAGTGTGAGTAGACCTATTCTACTTTATTTTAAGAGTAGTCAATAAGCCTGCCAAAAGGGCAGTCTAATTTTTGTTTAAGCTACAGATGTAGAAACAACCTATTTTGTAACTCTTCTTTTATATAAATAAGTGGGAAAGCCTGCCCAGAGGGCAGTATTTTGTGGTGACGGACTCACCCTGCCATTTTTTTTAAAGGGTGGTCTATTGTGGTGACGGAACCACCCTGCCATTTTCGGAATCTCCCTTGATGCAGCTTACGCTGCATCCAGGTGGATTCTTTCACCACCCTGCTTGAGAGGGTGGATTCTTTCACCACCCTGCCATTTTTGGAATCCACCTGGATGCACCTTATGCTGCATCCAGGTGGATTCTTTCACCTCCCCTTTTGCTCTCTCTCCCCCCTTTCTTTTGCTCTCTCTTCCCGCTCTCTTTTGCTCTCTCTCCCCCTCTCTTTTGCTCTCTCTCCCCCCTCTATTTTGCTCTCCCTCTCCCCTCTCTTTTGCTCTCCCTCTCCCCTCTCTTTTGCTCTCTCTCTCTCGCCTCTCTTTTGCTCTCTCTCTCTCCCCTCTCTTTTGCTCTCTTTCTCCCCTCTCTTTTGCTTTCTCTCCCCTCTCTTTTGATCTCACTCCAGCTCTCATTTGCTCGCTCTCTCTCCCCCTCTCTTTTGCTCTCTCCCCCTCTCTTTTGCTCGCTCTCTCCCCCTCTCTTTTGCACTCTCTTTCCCCCTCTCTTTTACTCTCTCCCCCCCCCCTCTCTTTTGCTCTCTCTCTCTCTCCCTCTCTTTTGCACTCACTGTCCACCTCTCTTTTGATCTCTCTCTCCCCCTCTCTTTTGCTCCCTCCCCCCTCTCTTTTGCTCTCCCTCTGCCTCCTCTCTTTTGCTCTCACCCTCTCTTTTGTTCTCCCCTCTCTTTTGCTCTCCCTCCCCTCTCTCATTTGCTCTCTCTCTCCCCTTTTATTTGCTCTCTCTCCCCCCTTCTCTTTTGCTCTCTCCCGCTTCTCTTTTGCTCTCTCCCCCCTTCTATTTTGCTCTCTCTCCCCCTGTCCTTTTTTTAATTGGGGCACTCCCACTGCTTCCCCTTCCCTGCTGAGCCGCCATTTTTGTTTTTTAAATTCAGGCACTCCCACTGCCTCCCCTTCCCTGCTGAGCCTCCTACCTGTCACCCGCTCACACCTCCCTCTGGCAGAAGCAGAAGATCGTTACAGAAGCAGAAGATCGTTACAGACAGTGACACACACAGTGTCACCGTCTGTAACGATCAGTCATCTGGCCTCATATGGAGGTGGAGCACCGATCGCGCTCCGGCTCCATATGCGGCAGATGCCTGAAGCTTCAGAAGCTCCAGCTGTCAGCTGTTATGTTACAGCTGAGAGTTGGAGCTCCTGAAGCTATCTGTCGCTGTGAGGCAGCTGCACGCGCATCTAACATTCCTTTGAGGAGGACGACGGACATTACAAGCACAATTATTATATATGATTGTTTAATACAGGACTTCACTATCTGTTGTTATTTTCCCCTTTTTTCAAGGTCTTTAAACATCAGAAATCCTGAAGATTGGATATCCTTAATCAAGTGCTTTATCACACATTTTTTGTTGTTGCTTTCACGTTTACAGTTTACATACATATTCTAACATTATACTATACAATCGCCCAGCTCCTATAGTTTTAATAGGACTCCCATGTATATTAGTTAAAGGGACAGACTAGTCCAAAATAAACTTTCATGATTCAGATAGAGAATGTAATTTTAAACAATTTTCCAATTTACTTTTATCACCAATTTTGCTTTGTTCTCTTGGTATTCTTAGTTGAAAGCTAAACCTAGGAGGTTCATATGCTAATTTCTAAGCCCTTGAAGGCCGCCTCTTCTCTCAGGGCATTTTGACAGTTTTTCACCACTAGAGGGTGTTAGTTCATGTTTATCATATAGATAACACTGTGCTCACGCACGTGGAGTTCCAGTGAGCAAGCTCTGATTGGCTAAAATGGATGTCTGTCAAAAGAACTGAAATAAGGGGGCAGTTTGCAGAGGCTTAGATACAAGGTAATCACAGAGGTAAAAAGTGCATTATTATAAATGTGTTGGTTATGCAAAACTAGGGAATGGGTAATAAAGGGATTATCTATCTTTTCAAACAATAAAAATTCTGGTGTAGACTAATCCCTTTAATTTTTTTTTATTTTTGTAACAATTATATTAACATATTTAACTGGGAATGTCATTAAACAAAAATTAAAACATTAGTAAAGCTGTAAACTGTGATGAATCCTCACCTTTGATATTGTAGATATAGATAGATCCTGATATTGTTCCAACTAAATTTGTGGCTTCACAGATATATAATCCATTAAGTGTAGAGTGAGCTTTATCTAAATATAAATTTCCTGAGAAAATTCTGACCATATCACTAGATACTGATCCATTTGCTCTGTGGGGGTGGGGGGGGGGGACAAACAAAGAAAATTAATAATGCAACAATTTTTAACAAACAGAAAACATTTAAAAATTACAATAGAGCTTATGTGGAACACACTTTTTTTGTTTTTGTTTTTCTTTACAGGCTAAAATAAAAAAATATAACATATGTAACTTTCTTTAATATATACAGTAGACTTGTGCAGCTTCGAAAAATTTGTTTTGTTTCGGTTCGGATCGATTCGGATCGATTCAAATTTCAGGTTCAGATTGATTCGAATTCGGAAAAAATCGAATGAATTAGTTTCGGATTCATTCGGATTCTTTCGGATTCGAAAAAAAATCGTCTGGATTTGGTTCGATTTGGTTGGGTTCGATTCGGAAATTCGGAATTTCGGTAAGTGTTAGGTGGGATGTGCTGTGTATTACACTAGTATTATGTACTGTATATTAGGTTTAACCCATAGCAGAGTGATAAAACCTAATATACTGTACAATACTAGTGTAATACACGGCCATCCAAATCTACCGAATAAATTCTAATTGATACTGATTTATTCGGTAGATTCAGCACTACCGCAATTCGGAAATTCGAATCGATCCGAATCTCCGAATTCGACAAATTCGGCCGAATTTCGATTCAGACCGAATCGAATCACACATGTCTAATATACAGTACAGTTTTAATTCATTTTAATTTTACATTTTTATGTGTTTACTTGGTTTAATTGTTTAGTTGAATTCTCGTACATTTTTTTAATGAATTCAAGGCCCTATTTTTGTTTATCACTTCTCAACAATTGCTCCAGCGCTAAGCAGATACGCTAAACATCTACTCAAGTAGTGGAGTTCTTTAAGTTAAACTGCACACATATATACATACACCTAAATAAATATATATATATACACACTAGGGCCTCTATTTATCAAGCTGTCAACCGCAAATATGCTGGAATTCCACAGCTTATTTGTGGCGAGCATGATTCGCCTTAGTTATCAAAGGCTAGAGACCGGCAAAAGTAGAATTTTGTGACGAAACATACGACCCGCCGGACTCAGTCCGACACAGATCGATGTTTACGTCACTCCAAATGTTCCGAATGCAAGTTCGGTAAAATCTGACTACTTTTGCTAGTTAACAAAAGTCTACCAGGTACACTCGCCTCTTTTCCGGCCCAGCGTACCTGGTTTTCAATCCGCCGCCCTGGAGGCGGCGGATGCCATAGGAATCAATGGGAGTCTGACAGCAGCAAAAGCTCATGTTCGCTGCTGCCCGATATCCCATTGATTCCTATGGGAAATGTATACACCTAGCACCCTAACATGTACCCCGAGTCTAAACACCCCTAATCTGCCCCCCTACACTGCCGCCACCTACTTTATACTTATTAACCCCTAAACCGCCGCTCTTGGACCCCGCCGCCACCTACATTATATTTATTAACCCCTAATCTGCTGCCCCTACACCATCGCCACCTACATTATATTTATTAACCCCTAATCGGCCCCTCCCCTACACCACCGCCACTATATTAATTTTATTAACCCCTAAACCTAAGTCTAACCCTAACACCCCCCCTAACTTAAATATTATTTAAATTTATCTAAATAAATTTACTATTATTAACTAAATTATTCCAATTTAAAACTAAATACTTGCCTATAAAATAAACCATAAGATAACTACAATATAATTAATAATTACATTGTAGCTATTTTAGGATTTATGTTTATTTTGCAGGCAACTTTGTATTTATTTTAACTAGGTACAATAGTTATTAAATAGTTATTAACTATTTAATAACTACCTAGCTAAAATAAATACAAAAGTACCTGTAAAATAAATCCTAACCTAAGTTACATTTACACCTAGCACTACACTATAATTAAATTAATTAACTAAAATTACCTACAATTAAATACAATTAAATTAAATAATCTAAAGTACAAAAAAAAAACCACTAAATTACAGAAAATAAAAAATTACAAGAATTTCTAACTAATTACACCTAATCTAAGCCCCCTAATAAAAAAAAAAAGCCCACCAAAATAATAAAAATCCCTACCCTATACTAAATTACAAATAGCCCTTAAAAGGGCCTTTTGCGGGGCATTGCCCTAAAGTAATCAGCTCTTTTACCTGTAAAAAAAAATACAACCCCCCCCAACATTAAAACCCACCACCCACACACCCAACCCTACTCTAAAACCCACCCAATACCCCCTTAATAAAACCTAACACTAACCCCCTGAAGATCACCCTATCTTGAGCCGTCTTCACCCAGCCGGGCACAAGTGGACCTCCAGAGGGGAAGAAGTCTTCATCCGATCCGTGCAGAAGAGGACATCCAGACCGGCAGAAGTCTTCATCCAGGCGGCATATTCTATCTTCATCCATCCAGAGCAGAGCGGGTCCATCTTCAATCCATCCAACGCGGAGCATCCTCTTCCATCGACGTCCTAACGAAGAATGAAGGTTCCTTTAAATGACGTAATTCAAGATGGCATCCCTTGAATTCCGATTGGCTGATAGAATTTTATCAGCCAATCGGGATTAAGGTAGGAAAAATCCTATTGGTTGATCCAATCAGCCAATAGGATTGAGCTTGCATTCTATTGGCTGATTGGAACAGCCAATAGAATGCAAGCTCAATCCTATTGGCTGATTAGATCAGCCAATAGGATTTTAAATACCTTAATTCCGATTGGCTGATAGAATCCTATCAGCCAATCGGAATTCAAAGGACGCCATCTTGGATGACGTCATTTAAAGGAACCTTCATTCTTCGTTAAGGACGTTGATGGAAGAGGATGCTCCACGTCGGATGGATTGAAGATGGACCTGCTCCGCTCTGGTTGGATAAAGATAGAAGATGCCGCCTGGATGAAGACTTCTGCCAGTCTGGATGTCCTCTTCTGCCCGTATCGGATGAAGACTTCTTCCCCTCTGGAGGTCCACTTGTGCCCGGCTGGGTGAAGACGGCTCAAGGTAGGGTGATCTTCAGGGGGTTAGTGTTAGGTTTTTTTAAGGGGGGTTTGGGTGGGTTTTAGAGTAGGATTGGGTGTGTGGTTGGTGGGTTGTAATGTTGGGGGGGTTGTATTTCTTTTTTCACAGGTAAAAGAGCTGATTACTTTGGGGCAATGCCCCGCAAAAGGCCCTTTTAAGGGCTATTTGTAATTTAGTATAGGGTAGGGAGTTTTATTATTTTGAGGGGCTTTTTTATTTTATTAGGGGGATTAGATTAGGTATAATTAGTTTAAAATTCTTGTCATTTTTATTATTTTCTGTAATTTAGTGTTTGTTTTTTTTGTACTTTAGTTAATTTAATTTAATTGTAATTATTTTTATTTAATTGTAGTTAATTTCTGTAATTATTTTAATGATAGTTTAGTGTTAGGTGTAATTGTAACTTAGGTTAGGTTTTATTTTACAGGTAATTTTGTATTTATTTTAGCTAGGTAGTTATTAAATAGTTAATAACTATTTAATAACTATTGTACCTAGTTAAAATAAATGCAAAGTTGCCTGTAAAAAAAAAAAAATCCTAAAATAGCTACAATGTAATTATTAATTATATTGTAGCTATCTTATGGTTTATTTTATAGGTAAGTATTTAGCTTTAAATAGGAATAATTTAGTTAATAATAGTAAGTAATATTTATTTAGATGTATTTAAAATATATTTAAGTTAGGGGGTGTTAGGGTTAGACTTAAGTTTAGGGGTTAATAACTTTATTATAGTGGCGGCGGTGTAGGGGGGGCAGGATAGGGGTTAATATATATAATGTAGGTGGCGGCGGGCTCCGGGAGCGGCGGTTTAGGGGTTAAACATTTTATTTAGTTGCGGCGGGCTCCGGGTGCGGCGGTTTAGGGGTTAAACAATTTATTTTGTTGCGGCGGGGTCCGGGATCGGCAGGATAGGGGTTAATAACTTTATGTAGGTGGTGGCGGGGTCCGGGAGCGGCGGTTTAGGGGTAAATATATTTATTATAGTTGCGGCGGGGTCCGGGAGCAGTGCTTTAGGGGTTAATAAGTTTATTTAGTTGCGGGGGGCTCTGGGAGCGGCGGTTTAGGGGGTAAACAGTATAGTATAGTGTGGGTGCTTAGTGACAGTATAGCAAGAAAGCTGCGAATAAGCCAGAGCAGCGAGATCAATGACTGTTAGTTAACAACAGTCCGCTGCTCATCGCACCGTACTTGGTGCGCGGCTTTTTGACAGCTTTCTTGATAAATTTGGCGAACGTATTCAGGTCCATGGAGGCAATGTTAGGTGATGTTAGGCGATTTTAGGCGAACGTATTGGGGCCGTCGAATGCAGGTAAGTAGACAGCTTGATAAATAGAGGCCTAGGGCTGCACGATTAATGGCATGATGCGATTAATTGCGAATTTAAATCGCCACTATTTTAAATCGCGGGAGTATGCGATTTTTTTAAATAAAAACGGGTTCTGTTTGTGATCTCAGTAGCAGCCGATCAATCTATGTCTAAAAGCAGAGCCCATGCAGGAGAGTGAAGAGGAGGGAAAGTCACTTACTTATACTTCCCCCTAGGGACGTCTGCAGTCTGAAACTTAGGGTATGTACTATTTCTGCAAGGTTAATCGTATGATGCGATTAAACGCGATTTGAAATCACGGCAGTATGCAAAAAAATTGCATACTCCCGCGATTTAAAATCGCGGCAATTTAAAATCGCATCATGCAATTAATCGTGCAGCCATAATACACACACACATATATACATACACCTACATTAGGACTGCACGATTAATCACGGATGCGAATTTAAATCGCGATTAATCACATGTACAGGAGGGCCGCTGACTTGCCGTGCCCGCCTTGTGACATTGAGACAACTTACCGGGGAGCACTGTGGCTGATGCAGATTACAGGGAGGGAGGCCAACTTACCGGGGTGAGCTGTGGCTGATGTGGGTTACAGGGAGGGGGGCTGACTTACCAGGGAGTGCTGTGGCTGATGCAGGTTACAGGGAGGGGGGTGCGTTGTGGTTGATGCGGGTTACAGGAAGGGCGGTGCGCTGGGACTTATGTGGGTTGGGGGCTGATGGCGGTTTAGGTGGTGCTTATGATGTTAAAGGGGGTGCTTATTGGGGGGTTACAGTGGGAGCTGATGGGACTTATGTAGGTTACAGATGTGGGCTTATGGGGGTTACAGGGGGTGTGGGGTTACAGTGGGAGCTGATGGGGCTTATGTAGGTTACAGATAGGGGTTTATGGGGGTTACAGGGGCTGCAGGCTTACAGTGGGAGTCGATGGGGCTTATGTAGGTTACAGATAGGGGCTTATGGGGATTACAAGGGGTGTGGGGTTACAGTGGAAGCTGATGGGGCTTATGCAGGTTACAGAGGGGGGCTTATGGGGGTTACAGGGGGTGCGGGCTTACAGTGGGAGCCGATGGGGATTATGTAGGTTACAGAGGGGGGTTACAGGGGGTGCTGACGTGAAAATCACAATTAAATCGCAATCACGATTCTTTTTTCCCCATATCGCCCAGCCCTAACCTACAAACATATATATACACACAGACACATATGCGTTTGAGTCATTCCCAGTCCAACACCTTGTTAAATTCCATATCCCATTAAACCAGTGTTAAAACCTTTTTTCCATTAACAAAACTTTATTTTAACATTGAAATATCACGCCCGCCTTAACTAGCGATCATATTACAAGTTGAAAGTAAATGCAAATGCACAAACACAATCACATTTTACACTTGGTAGGTTAGCACAACTAAAAACCTTGGGGCAGAATTATCAAGCGGCGGGCGGACATGATTTTCTATGGCGAATCATGTCCGCCCGACATTACTAAATGCCGACAGCAAACGATGTTGGTATTTAACATTGCACAAGCATTTCTGGCAAAATGCTTGTGCAATGCTGCCCCCTGCACATTCGTAGCCAATCGGCCACTAGCAGTGCGTGTCAATCATCCCGATCAGGTACGATCTAAGAGGTGGCGGATGGGTTAAGGAGCAGGGGTAGGTTGCAGCATCCGCTGCTTGATAAATCTACCCCCTTGTGTAAACCTTGTGTATTAAGATTCGCTGGTTAACCTATTTCACTATCCGTTTTTAATTTTATATATATATATGCATACATACACACTTTGGACCCTTTTCTACTCAAATACCTGAAAATTAGAAAAACATAATTTATGCTTACCTGATAAATTCCTTTCTTCTGTTGTGTGATCAGTCCACGGGTCATCATTACTTCTGGGATATAACTCCTCCCCAACAGGAAATGCAAGAGGATTCACCCAGCAGAGCTGCATATAGCTCCTCCCCCCTACGTCAGTCCCAGTCATTCGACCAAGAATCAACGAGAAAGGAGTAACCAAGGGTGAAGTGGTGACTGGAGTATAATTTAAAAAATATATACCTGCCTTAAAACAGGGCGGGCCGTGGACTGATCACACAACAGAAGAAAGGAATTTATCAGGTAAGCATAAATTATGTTTTCTTCTGTTATGTGTGATCAGTCCACGGGTCATCATTACTTCTGGGATACCAATACCAAAGCAAAAGTACACGGATGACGGGAGGGATAGGCAGGCTCATTATACAGAAGGAACCACTGCCTGAAGAACCTTTCTCCCAAAAATAGCCTCCGAAGAAGCAAAAGTGTCAAATTTGTAAAATTTGGAAAAAGTATGAAGCGAAGACCAAGTTGCAGCCTTGCAAATCTGTTCAACAGAGGCCTCATTCTTAAAGGCCCAAGTGGAAGCCACAGCTCTAGTGGAGTGAGCTGTAATTCTTTCAGGAGGCTGCTGTCCAGCAGTCTCATAGGCTAAACGTATTATGCTACGAAGCCAAAAAGAGAGAGAGGTAGCAGAAGCTTTTTGACCTCTCCTCTGTCCAGAGTAAACGACAAACAAGGAAGAAGTTTGGCGAAAATCTTTAGTTGCCTGCAAGTAGAACTTGAGGGCACGAACTACATCCAGATTGTGTAAAAGACGTTCCTTCTTTGAGGAAGGATTTGGACACAAGGATGGGACAACAATCTCTTGATTGATGTTCCTGTTAGTGACTACCTTAGGTAAGAACCCAGGTTTAGTACGCAGAACTACCTTGTCTGAGTGAAAAATCAGATAAGGGGAATCACAATGTAAGGCTGATAACTCAGAGACTCTTCGAGCCAAGGAAATAGCCATTAAAAACAGAACTTTCCAAGATAACAATTTTATATCAATGGAATGAAGGGGTTCAAACGGAACACCCTGTAAAACGTTAAGAACTAAGTTTAAACTCCATGGTGGAGCAACAGCTTTAAACACAGGCTTGATCCTAGCTAAAGCCTGACAAAAGGACTGGACGTCTGGATTTTCTGACAGACGTCTGTGTAACAAGATGGACAGAGCTGAAATCTGTCCCTTTAATGAACTAGCTGATAAACCCTTTTCTAAACCTTCTTGTAGAAAAGACAATATCCTAGCGATCCTAACCTTACTCCAGGAGTAACCTTTGGATTCGCACCAGTATAGGTATTTCCGCCATATTTTATGGTAAATCCTTCTGGTAACAGGCTTCCTAGCCTGAATCAGGGTATCAATAACCGACTCAGAAAAACCACGTTTTGATAAAATCAAGCGTTCAATTTCCAAGCAGTCAGCTTCAGAGAAGTTAGATTTTGATGTTTGAATGGACCCTGTATCAGAAGGTCCTGTCTTAGAGGTAGAGACCAAGGCGGACAGGATGACATGTCCACTAGATCTGCATACCAAGTCCTGCGTGGCCAAGCAGGTGCTATTAGAATTACTGATGCTCTCTCCTGTTTGATTTTGGCAATCAATCGAGGAAGCAGCGGGAAGGGTGGAAACACATAAGCCATCCTGAAGTTCCAAGGTGCTGTCAAAGCATCTATCAGAACTGCTCCCGGATCCCTGGATCTGGACCCGTAGCGAGGAAGTTTGGCGTTCTGGCGAGACGCCATGAGATCTATCTCTGGTTTGCCCCAACGTCGAAGTATTTGGGCAAAGACCTCCGGATGAAGTTCCCACTCCCCCGGATGAAAAGTCTGGCGACTCAAGAAATCCGCCTCCCAGTTCTCCACTCCCGGGATGTGGATTGCTGACAGGTGGCAAGAGTGAGACTCTGCCCAGCGAATTATCTTTGATACTTCTATCATTGCTAGGGAGCTTCTTGTCCCTCCCTGATGGTTGATGTAAGCTACAGTCGTGATGTTGTCCGACTGAAACCTGATGAACCCCCGAGTTGTTAACTGGGGCCAAGCCAGAAGGGCATTGAGAACTGCTCTCAATTCCAGAATGTTTATTGGTAGGAGACTCTCCTCCTGATTCCATAGTCCCTGAGCCTTCAGAGAATTCCAGACAGCGCCCCAACCTAGTAGGCTGGCGTCTGTTGTTACAATTGTCCAGTCTGGCCTGCTGAATGGCATCCCCCTGGACAGGTGTGGCCGATAAAGCCACCATAGAAGAGAATTTCTGGTCTCTTGATTCAGATTCAGAGTAGGGGACAAATCTGAGTAATCCCCATTCCACTGACTTAGCATGCATAATTGCAGCGGTCTGAGGTGTAGGCGTGCAAAAGGTACTATGTCCATTGCCGCTACCATTAAGCCGATCACCTCCATGCATTGAGCTACTGACGGGTGTTGAATGGAATGAAGGACGCGGCATGCATTTTGAAGTTTTGTTAACCTGTCTTCTGTCAGGTAAATCTTCATTTCTACAGAATCTATAAGAGTCCCCAAGAATGGAACTCTTGTGAGAGGAAAGAGAGAACTCTTCTTTTCGTTCACTTTCCATCCATGCGACCTTAGAAATGCCAGAACTAACTCTGTATGAGACTTGGCAGTTTGAAAGCTTGAAGCTTGTATTAGAATGTCGTCTAGGTACGGAGCTACCGAAATCCCTCGCGGTCTTAGTACCGCTAGAAGGGCACCCAGAACCTTTGTGAAGATTCTTGGAGCCGTAGCCAATCCGAATGGAAGAGCTACAAACTGGTAGTGCCTGTCTAAGAAGGCAAACCTTAGATACCGGTGATGATCTTTGTGGATCGGTATGTGAAGGTAAGCATCCTTTAAATCCACTGTGGTCATGTACTGACCCTCTTGGATCATGGGTAAGATTGTCCGAATAGTTTCCATTTTGAACGATGGAACTCTTAGGAATTTGTTTAGAGTCTTTAAATCTAAGATTGGCCTGAAAGTTCCCTCTTTTTTGGGAACCACAAACAGGTTTGAGTAGAACCCTTGTCCTTGTTCCGACCACGGAACCGGATGGATCACTCCCATTGTTAACAGATCTTGTACGCAGCGTAGAAACGCTTCTTTCTTTATCTGGTTTGTTGACAACCTTGACAGATGAAATCTCCCTCTTGGGGGAGATAATTTGAAGTCTAGAAGGTATCCCTGAGATATGATCTCTAGTGCCCAGGGATCCTGAACATCTCTTGCCCAGGCCTGGGCGAAGAGAGAGAGTCTGCCCCCTACTAGATCCGGTCCCGGATCGGGGGCTCTCGGTTCATGCTGTCTTTGGGGCAGCAGCAGGTTTCCTGGCCTGCTTGCTTTTGTTCCAGGACTGGTTAGGCTTCCAGCCTTGCCTGTAACGAGCAACAGCTCCTTCCTGTTTTGGTGCAGTGGAGGTTGATGCTGCTCCTGTCTTGAAATTCCGAAAGGGACGAAAATTAGACTGTCTAGCCTTAGCTTTGGCCTTGTCTTGAGGTAGGGCGTGGCCCTTACCTCCCGTAATGTCAGCGATAATTTCTTTCAAACCGGGCCCGAATAAGGACTGCCCCTTGAAAGGTATATTAAGTAATTTGGACTTAGAAGTAACATCAGCTGACCAGGATTTTAGCCACAGTGCCCTGCGTGCCTGTATGGCGAATCCTGAGTTCTTAGCCGTAAGTTTGGTTAAATGTACTACGGCCTCCGAAATGAAAGAATTAGCTAGTTTAAGGACTCTAAGCCTGTCCGTAATGTCGTCTAGCGTAGAGGAACTAAGGTTCTCTTCAAGCGACTCAATCCAAAATGCTGCCGCAGCCGTAATCGGCGCGATACATGCAAGGGGTTGTAATATAAAACCTTGTTGAACAAACATTTTCTTAAGGTAACCCTCTAATTATTTATCCATTGGATCTGAGAAAGCACAGCTATCCTCCACCGGGATAGTGGTACGCTTAGCTAAAGTAGAAACTGCTCCCTCCACCTTGGGAACCGTTTGCCATAAGTCCCGAGTGGTGGCGTCTATTGGAAACATCTTTCTAAATATTGGAGGGGGTGAGAACGGCACACCGGGTCTATCCCACTCCTTAGTAACAATTTCAGTTAGTCTCTTAGGTATAGGAAAAACGTCAGTACTCGCCGGGTACCGCAAAGTATTTATCCAACCTACACAGTTTCTCTGGTATTGCAACGGTGTTACAATCGTTGAGAGCTGCTAAGACCTCCCCTAGTAGTACACGGAGGTTCTCCAATTTAAATTTAAAATTTGAAATATCTGAGTCCAATCTGTTTGGATCAGAACCGTCACCCACAGAATGAAGCTCTCCGTCCTCATGCTCTGCGAGCTGTGACGCAGTATCAGACATGGCCCTAGCATTGTCAGCGCACTCTGTTCTCACCCCAGAGTGATCACGCTTGCCTCTTAGTTCTGGTAATTTAGACAAAACTTCAGTCATAACAGTAGCCATATCTTGTAATGTTATCTGTAATGGCCGCCCAGATGTACTAGGCGCCAAAATATCACGCACCTCCCGGGCGGGAGATGCAGGTACTGTTGCGTGAGGCGAGTTAGTCGGCATAACTCTCCCCTCGCTGTTTGGTGAAATTTGTTCACATTGTACAGATTGACTTTTATTTAAAGTAGCATCAATACAGTTAGTACATAAATTTCTATTGGGCTCCACCTTGGCATTGGAACAAATGACACAGATATCTTCCTCTGAGTCAGACATGTTTAACACACTAGCAAAAAAACTTACAACTTGGTTATAATCTTTTTTAGCAAAAAAACGCACTGTGCCTCAAAGAGGTACTAACGATTAAATGACAGTTGAAATAATGAACTGAAAAACAGTTATAGCATCAAACTTTAAAACAACACAACTTTTAGCAAAGGTTTGTTCCCATTAGTAAAAAACAACACTAATTAAATTTGTACATAAGAAAACAAAACAACGTTTTTTATTCACAGTCACTATAAGAATTCTCACAGCTCTGCTGAGAGAATTTACCTCCCTTCAAAGAAGTTTGAAGACCCCTGAGATCTGTCAGAGATGAACCGGATCATGCAGGAAATATAAAAGTAGCTGACTGGAATTTTTTTGATGCGTAGCAAAGAGCGCCAAAAACGGCCCCCTCCCTCTCCCACACAGCAGTGAAGAGAAACGAAACTGTCACAATTAAAGCAAAAAACTGCCAAGTGGAAAATAATGCCCAAATATTTATTCACACAGTACCTCAGCAATGTAAACGATTCTACATTCCAGCAAAAACGTTTAACATGAGAATAGTTATTAAAAGGATTAGTGACCTTTAACACAGTAGTTCCGGTGAAATACCATCCCCAGAATACTGAAGTGTATACATACATGTCATTTTAACGGTATGGCAGGCTTTTCTCATCAATTCCATTCAGAAAATAAAAACTGCCACATACCTCAATGCAGATTCATCTGCCCGCTGTCCCCTGATCTGAAGCCTTTACCTCCCTCAGATGGTCGAGAACAGCAATATGATCTTAACGACTCCGGTTAAAATCATAGTAAAAAAATCTCTGTCAGATTCTTCCTCAAACTCTGCCAGAGAAGTAATAACACGCTCCGGTGCTATTTTAAAATAACAAACTTTTGATTGAAGTCATAAAAACTAAGTATAATCACCATAGTCCTCTCACACATCCTATCTAGTCGTTGGGTGCAAGAGAATGACTGGGACTGACGTAGGGGGGAGGAGCTATATGCAGCTCTGCTGGGTGAATCCTCTTGCATTTCCTGTTGGGGAGGAGTTATATCCCAGAAGTAATGATGACCCGTGGACTGATCACACATAACAGAAGAAAAAACTTTTTTTATAATATTTTATAATTTGAAATATTTATTAATGTGTGTAATTGTTTATTTTCTGCAAATATTTAACATTCCAATGTTCTTCACATAGTAGAAAATGTCCTAAGTATTTTTAAATATGTATTCCTATATATATACTGTATGTGCATATCTCTATACCTGTATATTCATATAAATATATACTGCTTTTAAAACTCACAGCACAATGTCACTAAATGTTAGTGAGCAAATAGAATGCACAAATGAAGATACAGAGGTACAAGGTGCATGTGTTTTTCAATTTACTGAAGAGGATGCTTCAAGAATTAGGTTTGAAACCCTTGACATCAAGGAGAAGAGGGAGCAGCCTGCACATCTATTCTCACACCTGTTAAAACTCAAAAAGAGGATCATTGACATTAAACTACACGGAGGGTATCTCTCTAAATACCACAGGAAGCGCTACATTCCTAGGGGATTCCACTTCAGAAATATACCAACTATTGGCAGACACAATGTATCATTTTGTAACAAATGGTGCGGAATTCTGAACAAATGTTCTCTTGATTTGATGCTCCTGGTGATAGAAGAAACTGCACAGGTACTCAAGCAGTGTGAGATTGAAATACAACAGTTTGAATGCACTCAGCTGCAGGTGTTGGCACAGAACAAGGAGGAAGAATGGCTGACAAACCTAAAACAACAAGTTGATGCATATGAAAAGGAACTAATCAGCTTTAAGGAGAGTAAATGGGAAGCCGTAATCTCTGACTATCGGGAGAAGAGAGTCTACAAATGGACCCTGGGCCCAGAAGACAGAAGATCGCTAAGACCACGCAGACAGAGGGTCTATAAACCATGCAACCTAAACACTGTGGATAGCTCTGATGCAAGCTCTGGCAATGAGGCCACACATACACCTGCGGCCCCCCAACAACAGAGCCAAGGGATGACTACTCGTTCAAAAAACGACGTGGGCGCTGCACAAGAAGGGGGAGGCACGGCAGACAGAGGACGGGGGAGACCACCCCGACAGTGGAGGAGACGGTATTAATGGGGACAAGCAACATCATGAATCTCAGCAAACATGAACTAACTGAGACAGAGCAAAAATTGCTCCAAAGAGGATTAACTTTTGTACCCACTACAACTGCCAACAAATTTGACTTACATGTTGATATGTTTAAGTTTAATCGAACTTTAAAACTTAAAGAATTTTTCAGGGATTCCAGTGGTGAACAGGACATATTCAGGGGCAGGCAAAAGCAAATTTGACCCCAAGAGTAACAATGCAAGCATTAAAAAACTTTTTCCAGAATGGTCACAGACCAAGTATATGACTCTTGTGATGAACATAAACATAATGTTAAGAAGAATCTCTCAGCTGCGGAATGACAAGCTTTGAATACATTGAAAAAAGACCCAACCCTGGTAATCAGGGAGGCAGACAAGGGCGGAGCCTTGGTCCTGATGGAGTATGATGATTACCGGAATGAAATACTTGGACAGTTGGCAGACACTAATACTTATAAAAAAATTGACAACCGATCCTACAAAAGTGTTCAAGAAACAGATTGATGGGTACTTAACTCTCATTAATGAGATGGGCTTTATCAGCACTGCAAATAAAGAATTCCTTACAGTGGAAAATCCTGTGATACCCATCATTTATACATTGCCTAAAGTGCATAAAGACCCACTGCATCCACCAGGGTGTCCAATCATCTCGGCTAGAGGTTCATTATTGCAGACATTGGCTACTTTTGTTGACAGCTTTTTACAACCAATAGTTCGCAATGTAGCTTCCTTCCTACTGGACTCTATTGAGCTGATCAAACTATTAAAGGATGAACAGAATGTATCTGATGAGGATAGTCTTGTCACACTAGATGTGACGAGCCTATATACTGTGATTCCCCACAATGGTGGCTTAGCTGCAGTACAATCACACTTGAAAAAGCATTTTTTATCTGCAAAGCACTTAGTCTCTGAGCTAAAATACATGATCATTGATCATGTCCCACCTCTGAATAGGGGTGGTGACAGAGCGGAACTGCTGCTACAGAAAGAGAGCAGATGGATTTTCAACCTACAAACTTTAGTGCCTAGAGGACTTAATACCAACATGGATATGCATTGTTTCCTCTGATTTATTATGAGTCTGTTATTGTGCAAACACACTGCATAATGTTTTCCACTTAGCTGTTTTACTGAATAGTGTAACATTAAATAATTATGTACCTATCCATATTGACGGGGTGTCTGGCACACTGGCCCACCTATATGCGATGCCTAGCCGCAGTTATGACTGCTGAGATTTGTTCTAAACTGTTGTTTATACATTATGTGTTCTCCACTAGCTATGTTGCAACATAAGGTCGCTGTGAGTCATTGATGGGTTTAACCAAAGTAACGTGCTAAAACAGCCACAGGCAATAGGTTAAGTACATAGGTAAATACCCACCACATATTTGGGGAGACAGAAACGTACCGGTATGATATTAATGGTCTGATACTGATCGCCTTACCCCATTAGAGTATGAATTTGTGAGTTAGACTGAACAAACACATTATTAATTATTTATAACTAATACTGATATATGGGAATATGTATTTGCGGGTATTAGGTGTCCAGTTTGTAATCCTTGTCACTCTACAGCGATCTATATCACAAAACCAGTAGTCTTCCAGAGGGGACACGTGTAAACAAGTATACATCTATGGGCTTGGGCGGCCTGGTACTTTGATACGGTAGCCACTTCAGGTTAAACACATAGTTAAAGACATTGCAGCGATCTATATCACAAAACCATTAGCTTTCCATTGGGGACACGTGTAAACAATTATACATCTATGGGCTTGGGCGGCCTGATACTTCGATACGGTAGCCACTTTAGGTTAAACACATAGTCAAAGACATTGCGCCAAACATGGCTGGTTACAAAATTTGCGCACTGACGTTGAGTATTACTTCCTACTTGTTGTGTATGTGTCAACTGAGCCCCGATTCATGTATATGGGTCATTAATTTATCACACATATGACCTTTTAGGTTGGCCCCGTTTACTATCTACTGTATTTGGGTTGTTATATTTTTATATTTTTGTTTTAACTGTTGGTATAGTGTGATTTGCCGCTTATATAATATCATGAGCCTAATCGCATACTATGTTATGCTGTATTTACAGGAGTGACAACCCATGTTACATTTTTACCCCTGCACATAACCATACTATCTATGTTAGCACAGGTGTTCTATATCGTCATTGACAACCGCAGTTAATTATGTCTATCTCTGAATGTCTTCTGATTGTTTGCCAGCTGCTAATCTAAGATTGATTGAAGAATTACTTACAGCTTAGATGTTGCCAATTTTTACAATTAGACTTGTGCATTTCGCATTTGCTTTTTTGTTTTGATCCAGGTGTGTTGCCGTAATTGGCCATTTGCACATGCTCAGTAGTGCTAATGGGATGCAGATCCGACACACCTGTGTTCACTCATTTGCACTTTGTGTGGTATGTAGGAGGGTAAGTTTGATGTGTGTTGTATATGTATTTTTCTGTCTGAGGAAGGGGTTAAATACCCCGAAACGTCACAATAAAAAGAAAAAACTTTGGATTTAATACCGGAGAGTACCTGTCTATTTTTGAAGTGTGGATACGAATGTTCAGGAGCACCCTGGATAATTGCCTTATTTTTTTGGAGAGTGTTGGTCTATAATTGAATGAAGCATATAAATATATAGATATATATTTTACACAAAATTCATTATATATATAGTTAACAAGAAATAGAACATCTTCTTGTATGTGAAAAATATTGGAATGTAAAATTTTCATAATTCCTTTTGGGTATAGCGCACTTTGTTTAAATGCGATCAGGTTAGTGCGCAAGTATAGGTGTTAGCTTTTCTTTTAAAGGGACAGTCTAGGCCAAAATAAACTTTCATGATTCAGATAGGGCATGTAATTTTAAACAATTTTCCAATTTACTTTTATCACCAATTTTGCTTTGTTCTCTTGGTATTCTTATTTGAAAGCTAAACCTAGGAGGTTCATATGCAAATTTCTTAGACCTTGAAGCCCACCTCTTTCAGATTGCATTTTAACAGTTTTTCACCACTAGAGGGTGTTAGTTCACATATTTCATATAGATAACACTGTGCTCGTGCACATGAAGTAATCTGGGAGCAGGCACTGATTGGCTAGACTGCAAGTCTATCAAAAGAACTGAAAAAAGGGGCAGTTTGCAGAGGCTTAGATACAAGATAATCACAGAGGTTAAAAGTATATTGTTATAACTGTGTTGGTTATGCAAAACTGGGAAATGGATAATAAAGGGATTATCTATCTTTTAAAACAATAAAAATTCTGGTGTAGACTGTCCCTTTAACTTTGCGGCTCTATTAAAGTCTATGGAGAGAATAAGTTCACAAGGTTGCGATATCGGAAATCCAACTCTTTGCGTGTGTTGGGGTTTTTAACTTTGAGTTTGTAATACATGCGCAACCTGACGTGCACAAAAAGCTAACTTCCAGCTGTGTTTACGCTCAAGCGGGAGTGGTAAATAGCGAGTCACTGTAATCTAGCCATTTATTTCCATATTACTACATGTGTTTTGTTATGCAAACCATCAAGTTTTAATGGCTTACTTCAGGTCTCCAAAAGCTCAACATTTTTCAGCACCTTTTTGTGTTCCTCTCAAGCACAAATACTAACTCATCACTTGCAATATGAGCGCCAATAGCGCTTCCTAACCTGTCTATTAAAAGTATTGGGAGCACTAAAAAGATGTATTAAGATTCTCTGGTTAACCTATTTTTACTATCCGTTGTTACTACCAGGTTCTGCATTATTCTTAGGGGTCAATTTATTAAAGTCTGGCGGACATGATCCGCCAGACATCGCTGAATGCGGACAGCATACGCTGTCCGTATTCAGCATTGCACACGCAGTTCTAGTGAACTGCTTGTGCAATACCGCCCCCTGCAGAATCGGGGCCAATCGGCCGCTAGAAGGGGGTGTCAATTAGCCCGATCATAAAGGATCAGGCGGATTGCTGTACGCTGCCTCAGAGGTGGCATATGAGTTAAGGAGCAGCGGTCTATAGAACAGGGTGAATTGGCCCAATTCGGCCAATAATAAATTGACCCCTTAGAGTGGGACTCATCACAAGATAACACACCCAGGTATATCAATTGTGCTACACTGTAATCCAGATCCACAAGATTTGCACAATATGTCAATCACAGAATGGACACATGAGTTCAATAGCCAAAGGGTGTTGTTAAAATTCAAAAATTTCCTTTTTGAAATGGCTGAGAGTATTCCAAGATGGTTTTAAAAAATTCTAGTATCTTGCGCATGTTCAGTACACTGAGATAGCCACAGATGCCATTTTAGACGTATAGATGAATATATGCTCTAGATTAATCTAACCTATATTCAATTTTTACATTTAATGGACATATTCATGATATGTCCTACAGCAAATAAGAACTGCAGGAGACATAGTAAATCACAACCACAACACCGAAAAATTGAATTTAGCATTCATGTTCTTAAAATGTTTGTTTTAATTTTATACTCATATTTTCGTGATTGTAAGTTACAGTAAATTTGTCAGCAATCCCACATTTACGATCAGGATTTAACTATTTGCTGTTCAGTCTTTTTTTAAATTTTATATTCAGCAAAGAAAACAGCTCTCTAGCCCTCTCCCTCCCAATGGTGTCTGCCATCTTAGGTACTGGCAGCTATCTACTATTACCTAGTTTATAGATTTATTTTTGTTTGTTTTTTAATTAATTTATTATTTTATATTTTTATCTTTAGTGTAGTGGTACCCGCCACCCCTCTCTTTGATCACTAATGTATGGTCCCCCCACCCTGATTCCCCATTTTTCTGTAGCACCCTGCCCACACGCCTCCCTCCATCCCTCCCAAACTTCTCACTGGCACAAACAGTGTGTCAGGATAGGTTAAGTCCAGAGTTAGACCCAAATGCTAGGATTAAGTTTCAAAACACCCTAGCACTGTGAGTATATTCCAGGACCTGACCCTGCGACAGCTACAGTAATATACTCACTGAAATAAACTGGAAGTTGGCACAGCAGGGTCAGGAGAAGAAACTTCGTGTAGATAGGGTAAACCAAAAGAGTAATCAAGCAAGCAATATCCAGCAACGTGAAATCAGGCAGGTAGGGGTTAAACAAGCAATGTCCAGCAACGTGTTATCAGGCAGTTTGGGGTTAAACAGTAGAATAGTCTAGCAAGCAAAGTTCCAGCAACGTGTAATCAGGCAGTTTGGGGTTAACCAGTAGAATTATCAAACAAGCAATGTCCAGCAACGTGTTATCAGGCAGTTTGGGGTTAAACAGTAGAATAGTCTAGCAAGCAAAGTTCCAGCAACGAGTAATCAGGTAGTTTGGGGTTAACCAGTAGAATTTGTCAAACAAGCAAAGTCCAGTTATCAGGAATCAGGCAGGAAGGTTAAGCAGGGTTGAAGGTAAACAAGCCAGCAATTCTAATAAGACAAGAGATTCAAAAAGTACTCACAAGCTGGGTAATTAGAACAAGCAGGCACCGAGGAGAGGAGACGCCGGAATAAGAAGACCTTCTGACGTCAGCAGAAGGGGCCGGTGAGAAACAGGGTTGCTAGGCAACCAAGGAAGCTCTACCGCGCCGACACAAACAAGGGGAGAAAGCGATCAGCAGCAGAGCGATCGCGACAGTGCCCCCTCCTCAAGGACGCCTCCGGGGAGCACAAACAGGTTTTGAAGGATTCTGGGCATGGAACTGTTTGATCAAAGCAGAAGCACGGACATGAGAAGCAGGTTCCCAGGAACGTTCAGTGATGGGATATCCCTAGCAATGGACCAAATAATATAAACGGTTACCCCGTAATCGGAATCAAGAATTTGACTGATCTCAAATTCTGAAGTACCATCCACAAGAAACGGAGAGGGAACTTTACATTTGGTGGAAAACCGGTTAGAGACTGCTGGTTTAAGAAGAGATACGTGAAATACAGGATGAATCTTCAAGGTGTCCGGTAAAACCACCCTGTAGGCAGTAGAACATACCTTGGAAACAATCCTAAATGGTCCAATGTATTTAGGACCCAATTTAGCACAAGGTTGTTTGAGCTGAATGAATCTGGTGGAAATCCAAACCTTGTCTCCAGTGCGAAATGAGGGTGCCTTACGGCGTTTGCGATCAGCAAATCGTTTATACTTTTGAGAAGAGAGGAGAAGAATTTCCCGAATCTTCTTCCAGTGTTTACAGAGATTCTTCACAGTTCGATCTGCTCCAGGAACTCCAGAACCCCCAGATAACATAGGAAAAGTTCTAGGTACAAATCCATAGGCTGCCTTGAAAGGAGAAGTCTGTAAAGAAGAATTGAAACGGGAATTGTAAGCAAGTTCTGCTAAAGGAAGAAGTTGAGACCAATTGGAGTGCTGATGATTAACATAGTGCCTGAGATAGGATTCAAGAGATTGATTTACCCGCTCAGTTTGACCATTGGATTGAGGATGATGGGCAGTAGAAAGGGATATGGTAACTCCAAACTGTTTACACAGAGATTTCCAGAATCTTGAGACAAATTGAACTCCTCGATCAGAAACAATGTCCAAAGGAAAACCATGTAATCTGGTGATATGGAGTATAAACAGTTCAGCGAGTTTCTGGGCAGATGGTAATCCAGGTAATGGAACAAAATGAGCTGCTTTGGAAAATCTGTCTACCACAACCCATATGGTCTTGTTTCCGGCAGAATTAGGAAGATCTGTAATAAAGTCCATAGAAACATGAGACCAGGGATAATATGGAACAGGCAGAGGTTGTAAGAGTCCAAGAGGTAAAGAAGAAGACTGTTTATTAGAGGTACAGGAATGACAAGCTGCAACATAATCCTTGACATCTTTGACCATGGAAGGCCACCAGACATGTTGTTTGAGTCTCCACAAAGTATTACGTACTCCTGGATGTCCAGACAAAATATTATCATGAGCCCAACGAAGAAGTTTGAGGCGGAATTCTGTAGGTACAAACAAGATCCCAGGAGGTATGTTATAGGATGAAGGAACAGAGGCTTGAGCAGACTGTAATGCTTGGAAAGGAAAAGTAGATAACTGAGCTAGAACTTTAGCAGGATGGAGAATGGGTTCAGAATCCAATAATGTAGAATCAGAGGCAAGAAATTGTCTGGATAAAGCGTCCGCTTTAGTGTTCTTAGAACCAGGAATATAAGAGAGGACAAAATTAAATCTGGAAAAGAACAGAGCCCATCGGGCTTGACGTGAGTTGAGACGTTTGGCAGTATGAAGATACAGAAGATTTTTATGATCCGTGAGAATAAGAAATGGTTGAACCGTGCCTTCAAGCAGATGTCTCCATTCTTCCAAAGCCATCTTAATAGCTAACAGTTCCTTGTTACCGACGTCATAATTCAGTTCTGAAGAATTAAACTTCTTGGAGAAAAACCCCACAGGAAGGATCTTGCTAGTAACAGGATTTCGCTGAGATAGTACAGCCCCAGCAGTGATCAGAGAAGCATCCACTTCAAGGATGAATTGAAGACTCGGAACTGGATGGCAAAGAATAGGAGCCAAAGTAAATGCAGACTTCAAAGATTCAAAGGCCTGTAAGGCTTTATCAGACCAATGCTTGCAATCCTGACCCTACTTAGTAAGAGCTGTAAGGGGTGCCGAGATGTTAGCAAAGTCTTTTATGAATTTACTGTAGTAATTGGCAAACCCCAGAAATCTCTGAAGAGATTTTAAGGAAGTTGGTCTAGGCCAATCTATAATAGCCGACAGTTTGTCAGAATCCATCTTAAATCCAGACGGTGAAATAATGTAGCCCAAGAAATGAATAGATTCTTGATGAAAAGAGCACTTTTCAAGCTTGGCAAAGAGAGAATTTTCACGTAATCTCTGGAGTATTAGTTTAACATGATGAACGTGATCCTGTAAAGTCCGAGAATAAATCAAAATATCATCAAGATAGATAATAACGAATTGATTAAGATAGTCTCTGAATATTTCATTAACAAAATGTTGAAAAACTGCAGGGGCATTGCATAACCCAAAAGGCATAACTAAATATTCATAGTGCCCGAACCTAGTGTTGAAGGCTGTTTTCCACTCGTCCCCTTTACGAATCCTGACCAAATTTTATGCCCCACGAAGATCCAATTTGGTAAAGATGGAAGCACCCTGGAGACGATCAAATAATTCGGGAATGAGAGGAAGAGGATAACAATTCTTGATTGTAATCTGATTAAGAGCACGATAGTCAATGCAAGGACGAAGACCTCCATCTTTTTTTTCAACAAAGAAAAAACCTGCTCCTACCGGAGAGGAAGAAGGGTGAATAAAACCTCGGGCCAAATTATCCTTGATGTATTCTTCAAGTAAAACATTTTCTTGACGAGAAAGTGGGTATGTTTTACCCTTAGGAAGAGGTGCTCCAGGTAGTAGGTCAATGGGACAATCAAAGGTCCGGTGTGGAGGTAATATTTCAGCATCTTTCTTAGAAAAGACATCACAAAAAGAATGATATTGTTGAGGCAAGGAATCAGGAATGTCCAAAACTGCCACAATTGTACTAGAAGGTTTGGGAGTATTCTGAAGACACTGTTTGAAACAAGAAGATCCCCAAGTAACAAGTTCCCCTTTAGACCAGGAAAAAAACGGATCATGAAGTTGAAGCCAAGGGAGACCCAAAATTAGAGGAAACTGAGGAGAAGAGATGATGTCAAAACAAATGGTTTCCGAATGAAGTACTCCTACAGACATGAGAAGTGGTATCGTAGAATGTTGAATGAATCCAGAACCTAAGGGTTGACCAGTCCACTGACAGTAGTGACCTTAATTACTTGGCTCTTGGAAAGCAAAGGAATCCGAATGGCATTGACAAAATCCAAATCCATAAACATTCCTGCAGCTCCAGAATCGATGAGTGCTTGAGCCTGGAATTTGGTGTTGCCAAAGCGGAAGGTGACTGGAACAAACAGCTTGGGATTGAGGGTAGAAAAAGATCTTTGGC
Organism: Bombina bombina; assembly: GCF_027579735.1. Taxonomy (NCBI): domain Eukaryota; kingdom Metazoa; phylum Chordata; class Amphibia; order Anura; family Bombinatoridae; genus Bombina; species Bombina bombina. The sequence goes on along the minus strand of NC_069501.1, from coordinate 75,332,522 downwards.
TTAACTCAGTCCCTCTTTCTGGAGTTAAGCCCTGGCTTTTACTGGACGGGTTGGACAATCTTTTAACATATGCCCCTTAACACCACAGTAAAGACATAGTCCAAGATTACGCCTTCTGAGACGTTCAGCTTCAGATAACTTAATTGCACCAACCTCCATGGGTTTACTTGAATCAGAGATAGAAGTATTTGGAGTAGGAAGGTTTGGTGAACGAGGCATAGGACGGAAAGTAGATTTGATAAAGGATCTTCTGTTACGGTCACGTTCATGGAGACGCTCAGAGTTACGAGCATCTAACTTGATACATAAGTTGATGAGTTCTTCTAGAGAGTCAGGAAGATCCCTATAAACCAGTTCGTCTTTTAAACGATCACAAAGACCTTTACGAAACTCTGCACGCAGGGCCCCATGATTCCACATAGTTTCAGCAGCTAAAGTCCGGAATTCTATAGCGTATTGTGCTACAGAAAGAGATCCCTGCCTTAAATCTAAAAGTCCTGCTTCGGCAGCCGCTGACCTTCCAGGTTTATCAAATACGGAAGAAAATATGGATACAAAAGTGTCAATATCGTGGAGCAAAGGATCATCCTTTTCCAACAGTGGAGAAACCCAAGCCAAGGCTTTACCCTTCATAAGAGATATTAAAAAGGTGATCTTGGAGGAAGAGGAAACAAACATCTGAGGATTATTTCTGAAGTGAAGGCGGCACTGATTAAGAAATCCTCGACAGTCTTCAGGATTGCCGTCATATTTATCCGGTAGCGGAATTCTGGGAATTAACTGTTCTGCAGGTTGTGGCGGATTAAATGCAGGGTTAGAACTGGCCGCAGGAACAACAGGTGTTGCAGAGACTTGTGAAGGTGGAGAGAGATTGTGCAAAAGAGCAGTAATTTGATCCAACTTAGAATCCAGGGATTGCAGGTGTGCAGAGTGGGTTCCAAGAAGCTGTCCCTGTAGAGCCACAGCAGGGTCAGGAGAAGAAACTTCGTGTAGATAGGGTAAACCAAAAGAGTAATCAAGCAAGCAATATCCAGCAACGTGAAATCAGGCAGGTAGGGGTTAAACAAGCAATGTCCAGCAACGTGTAATCAGGCAGTTTGGGGTTAAACAGTAGAATAGTTTAGCAAGCAAAGTTCCAGCAACGTGTAATCAGGCAGTTTGGGGTTAACCAGTAGAATTATCAAACAAGCAATGTCCAGCAACGTGTTATCAGGCAGTTTGGGGTTAAACAGTAGAATAGTCTAGCAAGCAAAGTTCCAGCAACGTGTAATCAGGCAGTTTGGGGTTAACCAGTAGAATTATCAAACAAGCAATGTCCAGAAACGTGTTATCAGGCAGTTTGGGGTTAAACAGTAGAATAGTCTAGCAAGCAAAGTTCCAGCAACGAGTAATCAGGTAGTTTGGGGTTAACCAGTAGAATTTGTCAAACAAGCAAAGTTCAGTTATCAGGAATCAGGCAGGAAGGTTAAGCAGGGTTGAAGGTAAACAAGCCAGCAATTCTAATAAGACAAGAGATTCAAAAAGTACTCACAAGCCGGGTAATTAGAACAAACAGGCACCGAGGAGAGGAGACGCCGGAATAAGAAGACCTTCTGACGTCAGCAGAAGGGGCCGGTGAGAAACAGGGTTGCTAGGCAACCAAGGAAGTGCTACCGCGCCGACACAAACAAGGGGAGAAAGCAATCAGCAGCAGAGCGATTGCGACACAGAAATTGTTATAGACAGTGACACAGTGACACAGACCATGTCCCTGTCTGTAACAATCAGGCAGTCTGCATTCCTATGGTAAATTTCGGAGTACTGATTGTGCTCTGTTACCATATGAAGGCAGATGCCTGCAGCCCAGGATTGAGCTCGCATTCTATTGGCTGATTGGAATTGAAGGGACGCCATCTTGGATGACGTCATTTAAAGGAATCGTCATTCGTCGGGTAGTCGTCGGTCTGGATGGATGCTCCGCGACGGATGTCTTCATGATGGAGCCGCTCCTCGTCGGATGGATGAAGATAGAAGATGTCGTCTGGATGAAGACTTCTGGCCGTCTGAGCTCGCATTCTATTGGCTGTTCCGATCAGCCAATAGAATGCAAGCTCAATCTGATTGGCTGATTGGATCAGCCAATCGGATTGAACTTGAATCTGATTGGCTGATTTCATCAGCCAATCAGAATTTTCCTACCTTAATTCCGATTGGCTGATAGAATCCTATCAGCCAATCGGAATTTGAGGGACGCCATCTTAGATGACGTCCCTTAAAGGAACCTTCATTCTGTGTTAGGACGTCGGAAGAAGAGGATAGATCTGCGCCGGAGGTCTTGAAGATGGAGCCGCTCGTCGTCGGATGGAAGAAGATAGAAGATGCCGCTTGGATGAAGATGTCTACTGGTCCGGATCTCCTCTTCTGCCCGCATAGGATGAAGACTTCTGCCCGATGGTGGACCTCTTCAGCCGCCGCTTGGATCAAGACTTCAGCCCGATGATGGACGTCTTCAGCCCCCGCTTGTGCTTGGATGAAAACTTCAGAGCCTGGACCGATCGGTGATACCCGGCGTGGTGAAGATAAGGTAGGATGATCTTCAGGGGCTTAGTGTTAGGTTTATTTAAGGGGGGTTTGGGTTAGATTAGGGGTATGTGGGTGGTGGGTTGTAATGTTGGAGGGGGTATTGTATGGGTTTTTTTACAGGCAAAAGAGCTGTTTTCTTTGGGGCATGCCCCGCAAAAGGCCCTTTTAAGTGCTGGTAAGGTAAAAGAGCTTTTCTATTTTTATTTTAGAATAGGGTAGGGCATTTTTTTATTTTGGGGGGCTTTGTTATTTTATTAGGTGTAATTAGCTTAAAATTGTTGTAATATTTTTCTAATGTTTGTAAATTATTTTTTTATTTTTTGTAACTTAGTTCTTTTTTTATTTTTTGTACTTTAGTTAGTTTATTTAATTGTATTTATTTATAGGTATTTTATGTAATTAATTTATTGATAGTGTAGTGTTAGGTTTAATTGTAACTTAGGTTAGGATTTATTTTACAGGTAATTTTGTAATTATTTTAACTAGGTAGCTATTAAATAGTTATTAACTATTTAATAGCTATTGTACCTGGTTAAAATAATTACAAAGTTGCCTGTAAAATAAATATTAATCCTAAAATAGCTACAATATAATTATTCGTTATATTGTAGCTATATTAGGGTTTATTTTACAGGTAAGTATTTAGTTTTAAATAGGATTAATTAATTTAATAAGAGTTAATTTATTTTGTTAGATAAAAATTATATTTAACTTAGGGGGGTGTTAGTGTTAGGGTTAGACTTAGCTTTAGGGGTTAATAAATTTAATAGAGTAGCGGCGAGGTCCGGTCGGCAGATTAGGGGTTAATACTATTTATTATAGGGTTATTGAGGCGGGAGTGACGCGGATTAGGGGTTAATAACTTTATTATAGTAGCGGTGAGGTCCGGTCGGAAGATTAGGGGTTAATTATTGTAGGTAGCTGGCGGTGACATTGTGGGGGGCAGATTAGGGGTTAATAAATATAATATAGGGGTCGGCGGTGTTAGGGGCAGCAGATTAGGGGTACATAGGGATAACGTAGGTTGCAGCGGTGTACGGAGCGGCAGATTAGGGGTTAAAAAAATATGCAGGGGTCAGCGATAGCGGGGGCGGCAGATTAGGGGTTAATAAGTAAGGTTAGGGGTGTTTAGACTCGGGGTACATGTTAGGGTGTTAGGTGCAGACTTATAAACTGTTTCCACATAGGAAACAATGGGGCTGCGTTAGGAGCTGAACGCTGCTTTTTTGCAGGTGTTAGGGTTTTTTTCAGCTCAAACTGCCCCATTGTTTCCTATGGGGGAATCGTGCACGAGCACGTTTTTGAAGCTGGCCGCGTCCATAAGCACCGCTGGTATTTAGAGTTGCAGTGTCGGTAAATTATGCTCTACGCTCCCTTTTTGGAGCCTAACGCAGCCCTTCTGTGAACTCTAAATACCAGCGGTATTTAAAAGGTGCGGGGAAAAAAGCACGCGTAGCTAACGCACCCCTTCTAACGCAAAACTCCAAATCTAGCCGTTAGCATTTTCACTAATTAGAATTTGAGAACTGTTAAATTCCCAATCTAAAAGATTTTTTTCACTTGCAGCCACTTTTTCTTTTGGAAATTTATTTCCTGCAGTGTTCTTCTTCATTGTATACAAATACAAAAACACTATTAAAATATTAAAAGTTTTAAAAACATCATTGTTTAGACATGTTGTGAGGAAATAGCAGTTATTAAAGTGAATGTCAATTTACCTTGTTTCAATGCCTCCTAAGCATTTGTTACCTTTCTTTTAGTCAAACCACCACATTTTTTTTTTGTAATAAATCAAGCATTTATTTTATATTTATGCAACAAATTTGATGCCGTTTTCACCCCGACTCCTCCCAGCCACCACTTCCTACTTCTGCACAGTGTGACATATAGAGTGGTCCCACCCGCTCTATACGTATCTTCCAAGCGTGCTCCCGTTGAGCAGTGCAACTGCGCATACGTGAAAAGCCGATTACGTAACTTAGCAACATTGTATTCAATGAATGAATACACTCATTGAACATTGCACTGTAGATTTTTCTAGTTCTTAAAAGAGGGGTAGAGAGCATGCGCGACAGGTGAATTAGGACAGAGTAGGAAAAATAGGGATTAGTGCATGCGCATTATTGGCGTGTGACATCAGAAATGAGAGGTTGAACCCCCCGGGGGGGAAACAGTGATTGATAATCAGATGCTGCAAAATATGTCAATCAAAAATAGCAGTGTAGAGAGTGGTGTACACAAAACGCACACCACACCCTTTAGGGGGCGCCTCCTGATCTATACCAAAAACTAGTGACAAAGTAGTTAAAATGATATATACCAATAATCATGTATAGGATCAATACACTAGAACCATATATGTAATAAAAATTGATAAAGCAGCAGATACAATCAATGCAAAGTTGTTTAGATATTATATAACAATAGTGATCTAGTGAATCAATATACTAAAACCATATTAGTATACAGACATAATAATAATACAGCAGCAACTAAAATACAGGCAAATATACCTAAAAAATAAAGCTTAAAGGGATATAATACTCATATGCTAAATCACTTGAAACTGATGCAGTATAACAGTAAAAAGCTGACAGGAAAATATCACCTGAGCATCTCTATGTAAAAAAGGAAGATATTTTACCTCACAATCTCCTCAGCTCACCAGAGTAAGTTCTGTGTAAAAAGTTATACTCAGCTGCTCCCAGCTGCAGGTAAAAAAATTAAAAAAAATGAAGAAATGAACAGCAGCCAATCAGCATCAGCAGTGCTGAGGTCATGAACTCTTACTGTGATCTCATGAGATTTGACTTAACTCTCATGAGATTTCATAGTAAGCTTCCTTTACCTGATTGGTGAAATAATATGAGAGTGCACGATGCTAGTCCCTTCAGATGTCCCAGGACAAACACACTAAAATGCTGCTTAGAAGTCCTTTACAATGGGAGGTGGCTACTGAGGAACTTTTGAGGTAAAATATCTTTCTTTTTTACACAGAGATGTTCAGGTGATATTTTCTAGTCAGCTTTTTATAACTATGCTGCATCACTTTCAAGTGTTTAAACATTTGGGTATTATGGCCCTTTAAAAAAAGGAAGGAATATAAAAGTCCATATAAACCAGTGTATCAAGAGACATCCAAACGATGGGGCAGCACTCTGTCAAAGGACGGTCAACCTGGTAATCACAATCTGAAAAAGGAGAAAAACAGAGGCGCCACCATGGCCTAGTACCACCAGAGAATGTATATTTGAATGCAGATAGATGAATATACTCACAAACATAAAGCACCCAGCGGTGCTAGTGGGGCAGACTGGAACTTCGCAGTGGTCCAGCTCACTGTAAACCCTCGGCAGGGATCCAATCAGTGTTCCTTGGAAGAGCCTATGGTAAGATGCCTAAATAGACAAAAAGGCAAACCAACATGGCCCAATAACGTTGAAGCAGAAGGAGGGTATAACCATAAGATTATACTTACAGAATATAGAGCTCTATATTCTGTAAGTATAATCTTATGGTTATACCCTCTTATGGTTATACCCTCTTATGGTTATACCCTCCTTCTGCTTCAACGTTATTGGGCCATGTTGGTTTGCCTTTTTGTCTATTTAGGCATCTTACCATAGGCTCTTCCAAGGAACACTGATTGGATCCCTGCCGAGGGTTTACAGTGAGCTGGACTACTGTGAAGTTCCAGTCTGCCCCACTAGCACCGCTGGGTTCTTTATGTTTGTGAGTATATTCATCTATCTGCATTCAAATATACAGTACATGCTCTGGTGGTACTAGGCCATGGTGGCGCCTCTGTTTTTCTCCTTTATCAATCAAAAATAAAATATTGCGGGCGTAGGTTTGGAACAAAGGTTGAGCAGATTACAAGGTATTATTTGGCGATATTACTCAGATCTAAAAAAAATTATGAATGAAAGTGCCCCTAATTTGTTACGAATGTTAATGTGGCGTTAACGAATGTCACTGACTTTACATTCACTTTAAAGGGACATGAAACCCAATTTTTTTTCTCTCATGATTTAGAAAGGGCATGCAATTTTAAACAACTTTCTAATTTACTTCAATTATCTATTTTGCTTCATTCTTTTGATATCCTTTGCTGAAAAGCATATCTAGATAGGCTCAGAAGCTGCTGATTGGTAGCTGCACATAGATGTCTTGTGTGATTGGCTCTCCCATGTGCATTGCTATTTCTTAAACAAAATATATCTAAAACATGAAGCAAATTAGATAATAGAAGTAAATTAGAATGATGTTTAAAATTGTATTTTCTACTTGAATCATGAAAGAAATCTTTTGGGTTTAGTGTTCCTTTAAGCTCGACTGTTTTTAACTCAGAAAGATTGTGATTACTTTGTTAATAAAAATAAAATTGGACTGGAATTGCCCCCAGGTAAGAATTTCAAGATGTACAGACAGTAACGCTTAAATGACATCAAATTAAAATAATTCAATTCAGGTAAAACAGGTTTATTTATACATGGGCACAGCACTTAAAACGATTTAAAGAATACAATAATAATAATATATATTAACAATAATAATAATAATAATAATAATAAATATTCAGTCTTCCACCCTCCTCCAACAAAGTGCTCCGGTTTTACTTTTACTATAACCTCTTACATATCAATGTGATGCTTTGCTTTAGTCTAATTTAAATGTAATCTAAAGAAGGTTACACAGGTGATCCATATGCACTGGTTGGAAAGTAGGAAATAACTGCATTTCTCTTACCTTCTCCATGTGAAGTTTGTGACTGGAGGGTTTGATTCAGCTTCACATGAGAACTGTTGAATTCCGTCTGAGTTTATAAATGCTTTAATAGTCACAGACTGTGGTGCATCTAGATAGGAACATGAGAAATATGTTTAGGCAGGTCTTAAGTCCAACAGAACCGGCTACTTTCTACCTATGTTAAAGGAACAATAAAGATGAAAATTTTCTAGCTTAGATGATAAAGAGCAGCAGTTAAACAGATACTTCGCACTGACCCTTTTTTGTTTCCATTATGCCTGAGCAGAGTAAAAGTAATATTAAAGTAATGGTAAATCTGAGTGTTTAAAAAATAGCGCTCTTTTCTCAATGAGATAACGTTTCCACATCTAAACCTATAGCTGTGCTAGCATAGGGTGAAATTCCTGTTTATTTTTACTGATGGTAAATCCTAGCATTTTTTAACGTTCAGATTTACTATCACTTTAATTATCCCCATATAAGATTGGTTCATAGACCCTTTTGAGTTAATTAAAGCCTAGATTAAAGGGACTTAAAACACCAAAAAAATGATTTCATGATTTAGAAAGAGCATTACATTTTAAACAACTTTTCAATTTATTTCTATTATCTTATTTGCTTCATTCTCCTGATATCCTTTGTTGAAAAGCATATGTACATAGCCTCATCAGCTGCACATAGATGCCTGGTGTGACTGGCTCACCGATGTGCACTGCTATTTTTTCAACAAAGGATATCTAAAGAATGAAGCATATGAGATAATAGAAGTAAATTGGAATGTTGTTTAAAATTGTATTCTCTACCTGAATCATGAAAAAAAAGAGTTGGGTTTTATGTCCCTTTAAATAAAACCCACTTGTAATATCTAATATCTCATGGAAAAACTCAACATTGCAACTCAAAAATTGTGGAGTTCAAAAATATGTGTACCTCTCCCTCATTACATTTATGAGTTGCGAGTTACTCTCCATTAAAATCAATGGGGCAGCACCTATTACCTCTTGACTTATAGAACAAACTCCACTGTGAAGATTCACAAAAATGAGAACAAATAAACGTTGTCTATAAAACAGTCCAGGCTAACTTAAAAATGTGGAAACAGTTACAGAGAATTAACCACCAGACAAGATACTTCACAAGTGCAAAAGTGGCTTAAAGAATTCTGTATGCTGGGCATTCTGGGGCATTCTAGAGGCGTGATCATGATTTTAATGAAAAATTCCAACTACTCCTCTCACATTCCCCAGAATGCTTACCGTCATCTACACCTGCAAGATAGCTGAGGCACCTTTTGTTCTAATCAGTGAGACTCCATAACAAAACAGACACGTAAATACTTTACAATTATAAACATTTACATAAACCATTTTGTTAGTGTGTTTTCAAAGTGTTGTGATTATAATTATTGTTTTTCCACATTACTAGCAGTTTATATTTGATATCCATAGTGAAACTGTAGATGTTAATAGCAGGAACGAGCACTAACAAACTCCTTGAAAAATATAGGTGATATGATGTCCAGTGAATTTCAAACATGATCTCATCTTTACTATGAGACCCTTTAGCAACATCATGAGTGACTCTAAATCTTGCTCAGTGTCTGGTTATATCCAATCTTAGAGTCTTTTGTATTAACTTTGTCTGACATATATGGATATACAGATATAATTGCGTGCCTTTCGCAGCTGAGTTGATCGCAGGTGAAGGTGGCCACACAAAACATGTCTTTTATACAGGGTTACAGTTGCTAGGAAACATATTGGGCTAGATTATAAGTGGGGCGTAAAATATTGCTTTTCCGAGTTACATATATAAAAAAAATGTCTTCAAATAACATTATCCTGAACGGTAAATCCTGTTATCTACAGTGAGAAGTTTAGTGAAGCTTAAGTAGAAACATTGTTTTTGGAGCAATTCTCGCCATGTTGTGTTTTGATGATGTACAGTGTGAGATTTGTTTGAATTTCCCTATTGTAGATTGTAATTTCCATATTTTATACTATATATAAAAACTACTGTAAAATTAGTTTACGGACCATGAACATTACTTACATTGAATATTCCATAGTGTGATATTTCTTTGCTCTAGAAAAGTTAAATTGGGTTGCAGAACGATACAGGTAACCACTTTCCCATAAAGACTTGGCAGTGGCACCATCCATAACTGACTTTTTGTTGTAATTGTGCCATCGCGATTTAATGTCGACTGTTTGGATGAAGTGAAATTCAATCCTCCTGTGAACCAGGTAATATTTGCCTCTGGCTTGGCTGAAAATGCGTCACACACAGCAACAACTGTAATGGTTGGTCCCGCTAGGACTGAGTCGTGTCTCACAGTGACAGTTGGCTGAACTGTTAAATAAATAGAGGATTTATTGAGTATTGATTTAAGAGTATGGTAAAAAAAATATCTTCCAACAAAATAGGGAATTTGTTTTTTAGGTGTTTTCAAATAATTATTCTCAAGAAATATTTTCCAAATAAGAGAAACTAAATATATAAATATACGTCTATTAAAATCTACAGAGTACAATATCAGCAGACATTAAAATACACATTTGTTGTTAAAGAGGTAGTAACACAGTTGTTAAAGAGGTAGTAAAGTCTAAATTAAACTTTCAAGATTTAGTAAGATGTGCAATTTTTCCAGTGTACTTCTATTATCAAATATGCCTCTTGTCGTTTGCTCACTTAATGCGTTTAGCTTGCTCCCAGTAGTGTAATGCTACTCCTGATTTCACTCTTCAACAAAGAATACTAATAGAACAAAACAAATCAGCTAATAGAAGTAAATTGGAAAGTTGTTTAAAATGACATGCTCTATTTGAATTATGAAAGTTTTGCTTCAACGTTAAAGTCTCTTTAATGCAACAATCGAACAAGGGACATAACTACAGGGGTCTCAGATGTCTCAATTGAGACAGGGATTGCACATCTTGGGGACACATCTGGCCTTGAAATTAGTAGTGGATTTGATACAGGTGGGCCTGTACTTCAGCTGCACCATGCCAGAAAGTGTACAAATTTGCCTTTACAAATATGATGGCAACAACACTGTTGTACAGTCACCATATTTGTACAGTAAGACTATGCAAGTGTATATTCTATGCAAAAGCTACTCAGATATCCTTGTGAACTAAAGGGATTCTCAATGATCTATTTTACTGGCTGGAGTGTATTAAATTGTTTACAATTAGCTCTTTTACATTTATTTTGGAATTTGAAATACAACTCACCTAGATTACGAGTTGTGCGTTTGTTTTCTAACACTGAAAAAAAAAAAAGGTAATTTCAGCGTTAAAACAGCACCACAGCCATTACAAGTCTTGTCGGTATAGCTGTATTGCAAGCATTTTAGCCTGTAATGCAACGTCAGTAACGCACACGTAAAAATGACGTTTTTTCATGGGACTTACATTGTGCACGCATTACAAGTTTCGCGGTGAGGCTAAAAAGCTGGCTTTGCAGCCTAAACCAACAAGATCCGTTTCACAATCTGAGAGCAGTAGTTATGAGTTTTACGCAACAAAACTGTTACACAAAACTCATAACTAAACTGTTAGAAAATACACTAACAACCATAAACTACACTATTAACCCCTAAACCAAGGCCCTCCCGCTTTGTGAACACTATTTTAAAGTTATTAACCCCTAATCTGATGCTCCCGACATCGCTGCCACTAATAACATTTATTAACCACTATTCCGTCGCTCTCTGATATCGTTACCACTATAATAAATTTATTAACCCCTAAACCACCGCCCTCCCGCATCGCAAACACTATTTAAATATTATTAACCCCTAATCTAGCAATAAACTAATTTAAACTAGTAATCCCTAAACCTAACGCCCCCCCCAACGTTATATTAAAATTAAAATGTCCCTATCTTAAATTAAAACTTACCTGTCAAATTAAAAAACCTAAGTTTAAACTAACAATTAAACTAATATAACTATTAAACTAAAATTAAACTAACTACCAATTAAATACACTATATTACACATTAAAAAATTCCTAACACTACTCTAAAAATTACAAAGTATCTAATTACAAAAAATAAAAAAAGACTAAATTACAAAAATAACAAACACTAAATTATGAAAAATAACAAACGAAATGATCAAAAATAAAAAATAATTACACCTAATCTAATAACCCTATAAAAATAAAAAGCCCCCCAAAAATAAAAAACCCTAGCCTACAATAAACTATTAATAGCCCTTAAAAGAGCCTTTAGTAGGGCATTGCCCTAAGTTAAACAGCTCTTTTACCTGTAAAAAAAATACAAAGACCCCCAACAGTAAAACCCACCACCCAACCAACCCCCAAAATAAAAAACCTAACTCTAACAAAAACCTAAGCTGCCCATTGCCCTGAAAAGGGCATTTGTATGGGCATTGCCCTTAAAAGGGCATTTAGCTCTTTTGCATTGCCCTGAAAAGGGCATTTAACTTTTTTAATAAAAGCCAAAACCCTAAACTAAAAAAAAAAAAACAACACCCAAAAAAACTTTAAAAACCCTAATACTAACACCTCTTTAGGTACTCACAGTTGCTGAAGTCCCGCTTGAAGGATCTTCATCCCGGCGGCTCCATCTTCATCCAGGCGGCTCCATCTTCTTCCAGACGGCATCTTCTATCTTCATCCCGGCAGCGCGGAGTGGGTCAATCCTGAAGACATCCGTCGTGGAGCATCCTCTTCATACGGTCACTGCCGTATACTGAATCTTCAATGCAAGGGACGCAATTCAAAATGGCGTCCCTTGAATTCCTATTGGCTGATTTGATTTAGAATAGGAATATTTTTAATTGTTTTGGATAATTTCGTTTGTAATTTTTTGTAATGGTAGTTTTTTATATTTTTTGAAGTTTTAGTGTTTTTTATTTTTTGTAATGGTAGGTTTTAGTGTAAGGCAGCTAAATTTTATTTCCTAGGTAAGTTTGTATTTATTTTAACTAGGTAGTTAGTAAATAGTTAATAACTTTTTACTAAATAGTCTACCTAGTTAAAATAAATACAAACTTACCTGTGAAATAAATATAAAACCGAAGCTGCCTACAATATAACTATTAGTTATATTGTAGCTAGCTTAGGTTTTATTTTACAGGTAAGTATGTATTTAGTTTTAAAAAGGTATTTTTTTATTAATAATTGTAACTTTAATTTAGCTCTATTTTAATTATGTTAAAGTTAGGGTGTGTTAGGGTTAGGGTTAGGTTTAGGGGTTAATATAGTTTAATTTAGGTTCTTGCGATGTGGGGGGCTGGAAGTTTAGGGGTTAATATGTTTAGTGGTAGTGATGTGGGAGGCCAGAGGTTTAGGGGTTAATAACTTTATTTAGTGGCGGGGATGTCAGGGAGCGGCGGAATAGGGGTTAATAGATTTATTATAGTGTGGGAGATGTTGGGATGCAGGGGAATAGGGGTTAATAACTTTAGTATACTGGCGGCGATATCGGGAGCGGCAGATTAGGGGTTAATAACATTATGTAGGTGGCGGCGATGTCGGGGGCAGCAGATTAGGGGTGTTTAGACTTGGGGTTTATGTTGGGGTGTAAGGTGTAAACGTAAAAAAAAAATTCCCCATAGACATAAATGGGGCTGCGTTACGGAGCTTTTCATTCCACGATTGCAGGTGTTAGGTTTTTTCTAACCTGCTCTCCCCATTGATGTCTAGGGGGAAGCGTGCACGAGCACGTCAAAACAGTGCTTGTATTTTGTGCGGTAGGGAGCTCAACACAGCTATATCGCTTGAACAAGCCGGCTGTTTTAAAACTTGTAATGGCTGCACTATAGAGGGTTAAATAATGCAACTTGTGTTGCGTTCGTTAAAAACCCTATAGTGCGCAAAACTCGTAATCTAGGTGTATGTTTGCCTTTTCACAGTACCTGAAAGATAACTGTTCTCTGAGCACTTACTATTGTGAGGTGAAGTATATTTGAGGTCAAATGTATTTCTTTTTTTACAAAGAGAGGATCATGTGATATTTTCTTGTTAGCTTTTTACAACTATGCTCATCACTTTCATGTAATTTAACATATGGGTATTGTGTCCTCTTTGTAATAAATTTGTTTGGTCTGTTATGTTTTTGTATTTTATCACAAATCTTTGTCATTGTATACCCCTATCTCTCTGCCCAGCACTATGGAATCTAGGGGTGCTATACAAATAAATGATAACAATGATAATAATATCTTTGGTTTTCATGTATGGTGTGACGTATTTCTTTTCCTGCCATAACTTCTGCTAACAATTACTAATGGTGCTGCCTTATTATATATAATTTTATTATATCTGTCAATCAACCCCACTGGTATAGGTATAGACAGACACTAGCGTAATCAGCCCCGCCCCTTCAATAGCAGAGCATGAGTTCCCCTTACACACTGATGTTGTAGCGACACTGGGGATGTTCTGCTACATCTGATCTTTCATTATTTATATGGCTTTGACAAGCACACGGTTTGACCGGATATTTATTGCTGTGCAATTGGCACAGAAATAGATGAAAAATGGCCTAAACTATTATTATAAAGTTATGTAGCTCTCTGCAGAATTATTATTATACAACTTACTGTGATTGCAACATCCTTATTTAAGTCTCCTACAGTATAACGGTCAGTAAGTGCAATGAAAATGCTCTTTTATAATAATAAATGTACTTTATTTGTACATAGTCTCCAGCATATCTAGACTGCTGTGTGGTGCACTCATCTATATTTAAATAGATTTCAGCAAAAAAAGAAATGCATTTCTATTTTGAGTAGAAACATTTTTTTTTATAAATGCTTCCAGTAAAAGCTATTATATTTCAGTTCAATAGAAAAAAAGTCTGGACACTGTCTCGCCCTCTTTGCCTTTCAAATTGGACTAAGATCTCTCCACTTAGTCAGAAAAAGGGAACAAATAGTAAAATGTATGAAAGGCGCTTTTGGGAGCTGAGGGACAAGTAATTAGTTTTATATATCAAATTTGATAAAAAATTCTTATAATGAAGTATTAGTTACCATGTATCACATAAAAAACCCCTATGGGTATATTAGATAATATGTGTAATAAACCACACTTGATTGGTTAAAACATTAAATGGATATTTATTCAATGAAATGGTACAAAAAATAAAATAGATATGAGTTGTGGCCACAACTATATTAAAAATTCATATGTAAATAAAAGGATTAATGCTTATCTGTGCTCAAAGGATCTAATACTTATCTAAGAGTTGTATCTACTAATGACAGTCAGATAAAAAATATATTGGGTACAATTAAATTCTAATATGCAAAATAATGCCAGCGTAATTGATGTGTTCCAAAAAATAAAAGTGAAAAAATAAAATTGTAGTTCCGTTACATAAGTGTCCGTGTATTCTTCCTAATTTGTGTGGATAATTTATAATGTATCAATATATAATTAGTATCTTCAGTATTGATACAAGTTTAGGTGATATCCAAAATGGCTGTTAGCAAATGCCTAAATATAACAGCAATCAATAAGGTGCAGTTCTTATATCCATGTAAATGAGTGGGTGGTCTCCAGAGATGGCTGTGACAATGCCAAAATTGTATGAACAGTTTATAAGTGCAGTTCTATTATCCGTGTAATTATGTGAATGAATCGCCTGTTAATCGTGCAGCATGCAGCTACGTTTTAAGTAATTGCTGTTTTAGTGATGGTGTGATCCGGTTATAAGTAAGATTGTCTTATTAGTTCCTTGGATACTTAGTGTTAAGTATAAAACCTTCAGCTGATAGACAGACTTACCTGGCTGTGCTCCCTGGCCTGCGTTATCCTTGCACGGCGGAAGTACTCACAGCCGACTCACTCTCCGTTGCAGCTCGGTCCTATTCTTGCTTGCTTGGTATAGCTTGTCAGTCAGCGGAACAGACCGCTATTTCAACGAAGTCCTCCTGGGTTCTATCGATAGAAGTTTGTAGGTAGGTGATGGTCGAATAACTCCACAGATGTACTTCTACGCGTTTCAGCACTTGGCGTACCTTGATAAACAGGCGATTCATTCACATATTACACAGATAATAGAACTGCACTTATAAACTGTTCATACAATTTTGGCATTGTCACAGCCATCTCTGGAGACCACCCACTCATTTACATGGATATAAGAACTGCACCTTATTGATTGCTGTTATATTTAGGCATTTGCTAACAGCCATTTTGGATATCACCTAAACTTGTATCAATACTGAAGATACTAATTATATATTGATACATTATAAATTATCCACACAAATTAGGAAGAATACACGGACACTTATGTAACGGAACTACAATTTTATTTTTTCACTTTTATTTTTTGGAACACATCAATTCCGCTGGCATTATTTTGCATATTAGAATTTAATTGTACCCAATATATTTTTTATCTGACTGTCATTAGTAGATACAACTCTTAGATAAGTATTAGATCCTTTGAGCACAGATAAGCATTAATCCTTTTATTTACATATGAATTTTTAATATAGTTGTGGCCACAACTCATATCTATTTTATTTTTTGTACCATTTCATTGAATAAATATCCATTTAATGTTTTAACCAATCAAGTGTGGTTTATTACACATATTATCTAATATACCCATAGGGGTTTTTTATGTGATACATGGTAACTAATACTTCATTATAAGAATTTTTTATCAAATTTGATATATAAAACTAATTACTTGTCCCTCAGCTCCCAAAAGCGCCTTTCATACATTTTACTATTTATTCCCTTATGATATATTTCAGTGAGCAATTTTACTGCTTAGATGCACTTTACAGTGTGTTTGCTCAGAGATCTAATTCTGCCTTATACAGTATTGCCAATTAGTTTACAAGATATATAGCACATGTTGGTTAAAATGCTGGTGCAACAATCATATACAGATATGCTCCATGTGTCAATGCACTGTACAAGCTCTCGCTGAAAAAGTGATAGCTATTACTAGATACTCTTTTTCCGAGTGTATTGCAAAAAGACTTCTATTTATAATTGAAATGCGCTGATACATTTCAAATTTGGTTTGAATGCCCCTTTAATGTTATCTATACCTTCTTTTTTATATAATTTGTCATTCAGATAGTCCTGTATATTATCAAAAAATATTTTTTGTTAGCTATATGTCCTATTAAGAGTACTGTTGGCACTGAGATTACTGAACACATTCAGAAGCTCCAGAATTATTGGGATATAAACATCCAGGGAATCTACAAACATAAGTATGTCATCTGCCTATAATGCAAGTTTATTAATACTGCCCTTCATGAAAACCCCCGGGAAGATCTTCCTCAATATTACTGCCAGTGGCTCCAGAGCTAGATCAAAAATCAAGGGAGACAAAGGACATCCCTGTCGGTTGCTTCTTTCTAAAATAAAGTCCGGGGAGAATATCCCATTGACAAATATACATGTTGTGGGGGGTGAAACATTTTGTTTATCATGTGTAGAAAGGATAAACCCACCCGACATGATCAAAAGCCTTTTCCGCATTGAGAGACAAAAGGAACGCCTCCGGGTTTGTTTCATTAGAGCTCACCTTATTTCTATTGACCATAGAAGTGAATTTGAATACAAAGCCTGTTTGGTCAGGGTGTAATAGTGAGGGTAAAAGAATTTTCAGATGGTTTGCAAGTATTTTAGTAAATATTTTATAATCCATGTTTAAGAGTGTAATGGGGTAGTAAGATTCTATCAAGGAACAATCCTTGCCAGCTTTAGGAATTGAGGTTATATAAACTGAGGAAAAATTGTTGGAGGGGAGAGTGTCTTCTTCAAAAACATCATTATACATTATAGCCAAGATAGGAGACACTTGAGGTTGTAAGATTTGGTAAAATTCAGTCGGGAGCCCATCTGGGGCCCACTGCTTCGCCCACTGCCAAAGACTTTATAGTAAGATTCAATTCATCTATTGAAATAGAAGCATTCTGGGACTCCAAGTGTTCCCTGGTGAGTTGAAAGAGCTTAATAGATCGCCAAAAGGAGTCTTGAATCTCCGCTGCGGCTTCAGTTAGTGTATAAATGTTGCAAGTAAAATGTAAAATATAGAACTACTTCTGTTGGGGTTCTATAGTCTTTCCTTGGAATCGTAAAGCTGCCACTTTTTTCCTCTCTGTGTGCCTATTTACCAAAGAGGCCAGCAGTCTGCCTGACCTATTTTCAAACCTATGGAATTTACAAGCAGTTTTGAAGAGTCCAAAGGCAGCACACTGCTTTAGAAAAGCATCTAATTCTTATTTGGCCAATATATGTATAAATCGTATCTAACTCTTGTTTTATGTTCACAATATGCCTGGTAGGATTGCTCTAGGTTCTTTTGTAACTCTTATATTTTTGGAGAGTTTTATGCCAGAGATTTGCTACATAGGATATAATATGCCCTGTAAGAACTACTTTCTCTGTCTCTCAAAACAATTAAGGGATATTAAGGTGCTTTTGATTATCTGTGTAAAAGTTATTCCAGCATTGTACTAGATATTTATGAAAGGCTTCAAAATTGGATAAATAGGTCGGAAATCTAAGCGTGTTTCTGTTTGTTTTAGGTCTATGATATCTAAGTGTTATTTCTATGGGGGCATGGTCAAAAAGTAAGATATCATGTATTTTCTCTTGTTTAATTTGGGTAATTAGTGACTCTAATATTAGAAACAAGTCTATTATGGATAGGGATGAGGTAGCCTTTAATAGGCACATGTAATATCTATCAACTGGATGTCTCCGTCTCCAAATGTCACACACCACAAGATCTCTAGTGAGTCTAGTAAATACCTTTATTCTCAAATGTCCATCTATATCTTAGTAACAGATTATTAAGATTTGCTTTTTGTAACCATGTTCTGAGTTTGGGACTAGGTTAAAATCACCCTCCAATATAAGCTGTGTACCCAAAAATGGGGTTAAAGGCTTGTATTAATTTGTCCCAAAATGATATGGTTTTATTATTGGGGGCATATATATGACATAATGTATATAAGTTTGAAGTATGTCAACTGAAAAACACTTTCCAAATAATATGGCCAGGCCCCTTCTAGTGCTTGTGTATAAATATGATGTTGATCCTACCCAATCACTCTGTAATTTACAATACTCTGTGTCCATCAAGTGCGTCTCTTGTATAAATGCTATATCAGAACCAAGCCATTTTAAATGTGATTGATTTTCCCTTTACTGGAAAATTAATACCTCCAATATTCCAAGAAACTTTAGCTAACTTTAGTGTCACATATATTCATATGGTATGATAGTTACACAACCTTAAAAAGTGATGGCAAGAGGGAGAGGGAGAGGGAGAGAAGAGAAAGAGAGAAAATAAAAGGGTGACCCATCCTCCCAAAAATTTCACTTATCCACAGACGTAGTATGCTTATGGGTAGGGTGACCATAATGCCACTTTAAAAAGGGACACATATGAAAAATACATATGTCAGGGTTCTTATACAAAACATTTCTGTAAACAGTCCTGACATATGTATTATTCATATGTGTCCCTTTTTAAAGCGGCAATATGGTCACCCTACACATTTCTAAAGTATAGAGTCTGGAGAATAAATGAAATATGGGTCAAATCAATGAGGTTAAGGAGCAGCCTATCAAAAGTGGATACAATAGTGACACTTTAGTTGTAGTAAACATTAGTATTTCCAATATAATAAAATTAAAGTATTCGCTAACCCTCCATTGAGTGAACATTGTCAGGAGAAATATAAAAAAAAAAAAACAGGGACTTCCGGTGGGTGGTGCTCCAAGATGGCAGCAAGGCATTGAAGCTCTGATATACCTTGTGAAAAGAATCATCTTACAGCTTGGATTTAATGCCATCCAAACCTCTCTTGACAATTTTTGTGTCCGAGAACTATCGTGAATAGAGAAATAGACATCTTCTCTTCCCCAGAAGGCACTTTAAAAGATATTCACAAGACACAGTCACGGTGTCTTCTGTCCTCCCAGATGGACTCTCTAACTAAAGAATTGACAGCTACATTCCTACCACATCTAGATAAGCTTATGAAGTCTTGTCTGGCCCTTCATGAAGAGATCCGGCCCGCTCAGGGACCATATTTACCACTAACTACTGCCCCTGAACTTGCTAAAGAAGATCCTCAATTCCTACACCCACCACGACATCACTCATCCTGGGACGCAGCATGGCTAGATCGCACTCAGTCTGAATCAGGAGATGGCGCTGAGCGACTTTCTAATTCTGGTGTACCCTCCTTGCTAGATGATAGCTCTTACTGCAGATCAAAACCAGCACTGAAGGAGAACACCACTGCAGCTTACGAATTTGCTGACCCTTAGTATATCCTCATACAAGCAGCAAATTTGACCTCCGTACACCCAGAGCTATGAATGGACTCAAACTGTGCATATAAGGGACAAAAACCTGATCTACAAATGCTTTCAATACCTACAGGGCACAGTGTGAAGACGCACATGTGGAAATCAAGGAAAATGGCGGCACTGACCCTTGTCTGGCGCCACATAGACTATCTGCAGCTGCAGTATAACCCTAGTCTCATGATACTTAAGAGATCACTCGTGCAGGTTCCTAACGCTAGACATGAGAATCGCTGGAAAAACCTTCTTGCACTTACCTCCTGAAACATGAGTAAATTACTATGCCAGTCTATGCGAAAACAAGTAGGGGTGGGATGAGTTACAAAATGTATCCCTTCTATAATCTGCAGCATAATGTTGAAAGGAATTCCTCACAAGATAGATAATGGTTCATTGATAGCTGCAATTAACTGTTTTCTTTTTGTATTACTCTTGCATTGTTTAGCGTGTTTGCTTAGTATGCTGATCTTTTTACACAGCCTTGCACACCAAGAAGGAAGATGGTTGACCGATCCCCAGGCTCAGCAAGATCTGCGGCACAAGAGGGGAGTTGGTTAGCCATCATGAATTTAGTAGGAGTAGATCACCTTTAACAAGCTTCATTAAAGAGTATTTATGGCTGAAACTGTAGCTAGTGATTGATCTCCGTGTACCCACCACAGATCCCTCTTATACATAGAGCATATGTTTGTAAAAAGAAAATTGTTGGTTGACAGGTTATTTTTCTTTAAAGTTATTTTTTTTTCTTTTTTTTTCTTCTCTATAACAAAAATGAGAAACACAGGACTTTTATTATCTTCAAGATAGTTGTTCTAAGTTATAACTTAACACTGAGGATTTGCTACGTACTTATTTCTGACTACTCTTTTATTTTGAGGACCTCTTGTGGATACTAGTGGTATTGCTTCCTTATCATACCCATACAATTTTGAAATCCTGTTAGGCTAGGAGATGCATAATATTAGCTATCTCACCTGAAAAAAAATGCTTTTAGTCAACTCTCCTATGCTGTAATCCTCACAGGCTTAATTCATATGGTGTTTGCTGGGGTTTTTTTTGTGGGGGGTTTAAGCTCTATATTAATTTGGTTCAATGTTTAATAAAAGGGTCCTTCCTTTGGTGGTCTTAGTACAACTTTACTTATAGGTAATTATTATGATTGTTATTATTTATTTATGCAAAACAGAATGAGAAGCAGTCTGCCAGGAACGAACAGCAGCATCAATAGCTTGTTCTATGGCCCGGTTGCCACCTGGTAGTAGCTTCTTTCTGCCCAATTGTGCTTTTCACAGAGGAAAACTTTCCTGTAGTATATCAGTCTGATCCCGCCAACATGGTCAGTCCAGCCCCGAAATACCAGGCAATTCTCCTCTGAACAAGGAACATGACAACCCCAGACGATCGTTTCGGCCTCCTTTGGGCCTCGTCAGTGAGGTGCAGCCATATCCCTCTAAGCACATTGAGCAAGGAGTCCACGTCTGGTTTCCCCCATCACCCTTAGGGAGACTATCCCCAGGGTCATATTTACATATGCAAAACAGAATGAGAAGCAGTCTGCCAGGAACAAACAGCAGCATCAATAGCTTGTTCTATGGCCCGGTTGCCACCTGGTAGTAGCTTCTTTCTGCCCAATTGTGCTTTTCACAGAGGAAAACTTTCCTGTAGTATATCAGTCTGATCCCGCCAACATGGTCAGTCCAGCCCCGAAATACCAGGCACTTCTCCTCTGAACAAGGAACATGACAACCCCAGACGATCGTTTCGGCCTCCTTTGGGCCTCGTCAGTGAGGTGCAGCCATATCCCTCTAAGCACATTGAGCAAGGAGTCCACGTCTGGTTTCCCCCATCACCCTTAGGGAGACTATCCCCAGGGTCATATTTACATATGCAAAACAGAATGAGAAGCAGTCTGCCAGGAACGAACAGCAGCATCAATAGCTTGTTCTATGGCCCGGTTGCCACCTGGTAGTAGCTTCTTTCTGCCCAATTGTGCTTTTCACAGAGGAAAACTTTCCTGTAGTATATCAGTCTGATCCCGCCAACATGGTCAGTCCAGCCCCGAAATACCAGGCAATTCTCCTCTGAACAAGGAACATGACAACCCCAGACGATCGTTTCGGCCTCCTTTGGGCCTCGTCAGTGAGGTGCAGCCATATCCCTCTAAGCACATTGAGCAAGGAGTCCACGTCTGGTTTCCCCCATCACCCTTAGGGAGACTATCCCCAGGGTCATATTTACATATGCAAAACAGAATGAGAAGCAGTCTGCCAGGAACGAACAGCAGCATCAATAGCTTGTTCTATGGCCCGGTTGCCACCTGGTAGTAGCTTCTTTCTGCCCAATTGTGCTTTTCACATAGGAAAACTTTCCTGTAGTATATCAGTCTGATCCCGCCAACATGGTCAGTCCAGCCCCGAAATACAAGGCAATTCTCCTCTGAACAAGGAACATGACAACCCCAGACGATCGTTTCGGCCTCCTTTGGGCCTCGTCAGTGAGGTGCAGCCATATCCCTCTAAGCACATTGAGCAAGGAGTCCACGTCTGGTTTCCCCCATCACCCTTAGGGAGACTATCCCCAGGGTCATATTTACATATGCAAAACAGAATGAGAAGCAGTCTGCCAGGAACGAACAGCAGCATCAATAGCTTGTTCTATGGCCCGGTTGCCACCTGGTAGTAGCTTCTTTCTGCCCAATTGTGCTTTTCACAGAGGAAAACTTTCCTGTAGTATATCAGTCTGATCCCGCCAACATGGTCAGTCCAGCCCCGAAATACCAGGCAATTCTCCTCTGAACAAGGAACATGACAACCCCAGACGATCGTTTCGGCCTCCTTTGGGCCTCGTCAGTGAGGTGCAGCCATATCCCTCTAAGCACATTGAGCAAGGAGTCCACGTCTGGTTTCCCCCATCACCCTTAGGGAGACTATCCCCAGGGTCATATTTACAAATACAAAACAGAATGAGAAGCAGTCTGCCAGGAACGAACAGCAGCATCAATAGCTTGTTCTATGGCCCGGTTGCCACCTGGTAGTAGCTTCTTTCTGCCCAATTGAGCTGTTGTTCATTCCTGGTAGAGCGCTTCTCTCTTTGTATGCAAATTATTATGACCCTGGGGAAGTCTCCCTATGGGTGATGTGGGAAACCAGACGTGGACTCCTTGCCCAGTGTGCTTAGAGGAATGTGGCTGCACCTCACTGACGAGGCCCATAGGAGGCCGAAACGATCGTCTGGGGTTGTCATGTTCCTTGTTCAGAGGAGAATTGCCTGGTATTTCGGGGCTGGACTGACCTTACTTGGCAGGATCAGACTGATATACTTCAGGAAAGTTTTCTTCTGTGAAAAGCACACTGGTCTAAAAGAGGCTGCTTCCAGGTGGTAAATCGCCATAGAACAAGCCACTGAGCTGTTGTTCGTTCCTGGTAGAGCGCTTCTCTCTTTGTATGCAAATTATTATGACCCTGGGGAAGTCTCCCTATGGGTGATGGGGGAAACCAGACGTGGACTCCTTGCCCAGTGTGCTTAGAGGAATGTGGCTGCACCTCACTGACGAGGCCCATAGGAGGCCGAAACGATCGTCTGGGGTTGTCATGTTCCTTGTTCAGAGGAGAATTGCCTGGTATTTCGGGGCTGGACTGACCTTACTTGGCAGGATCAGACTGATATACTTCAGGAAAGTTTTCTTCTGTGAAAAGCACACTGGTCTAAAAGAGGCTGCTTCCAAGTGGTAAATCGCCATAGAACAAGCCACTGAGCTGTTGTTCGTTCCTGGTAGAGCGCTTCTCTCTTTGTATGCAAATTATTATGACCCTGGGGAAGTCTCCCTATGGGGGATGGGGGAAACCAGACGTGGACTCCTTGCCCAGTGTGCTTAGAGGAATGTGGCTGCACCTCACTGACGAGGCCCATAGGAGGCCGAAACGATCGTCTGGGGTTGTCATGTTCCTTGTTCAGAGGAGAATTGCCTGGTATTTCGGGGCTGGACTGACCTTACTTGGCAGGATCAGACTGATATACTTCAGGAAAGTTTTCTTCTGTGAAAAGCACACTGGTCTAAAAGAGGCTGCTTCCGGGTGGTAAATCGCCATAGAACAAGCCACTGAGCTGTTGTTCGTTCCTGGTAGAGCGCTTCTCTCTTTGTATGCAAATTATTATGACCCTGGGGAAGTCTCCCTATGGGTGATGGGGGAAACCAGACGTGGACTCCTTGCCCAGTGTGCTTAGAGGAATGTGGCTGCACCTCACTGACGAGGCCCATAGGAGGCCGAAATGATCGTCTGGGGTTGTCATGTTCCTTGTTCAGAGGAGAATTGCCTGGTATTTCGGGCTGGACTGACCTTACTTGGCAGGATCAGACTGATATACTTCAGGAAAGTTTTCTTCTGTGAAAAGCACACTGGTCTAAAAGAGGTTGCTTCCAGGTGGTAAATCGCCATAGAACAAGCCACTGA
The DNA here is from genome assembly GCF_027579735.1 of Bombina bombina. Taxonomy (NCBI): domain Eukaryota; kingdom Metazoa; phylum Chordata; class Amphibia; order Anura; family Bombinatoridae; genus Bombina; species Bombina bombina. Next base: position 75,308,422 of record NC_069501.1, on the reverse strand, counting down.
GCTGTTGTTCGTTCCTGGTAGAGCGCTTCTCTCTTTGTATGCAAATTATTATGACCCTGGGGAAGTCTCCCTATGGGTGATGGGGGAAACCAGACGTGGACTCCTTGCCCAGTGTGCTTAGAGAAATGTGGCTGCACCTCACTGACGAGGCCCATAGGAGGCCGAAACTATCGTCTGGGGTTGTCATGTTCCTTGTTCAGAGGAGAATTGCCTGGTATTTCGGGGCTGGACTGACCTTACTTGGCAGGATCAGACTGATATACTTCAGGAAAGTTTTCTTCTGTGAAAAGCACACTGGTCTAAAAGAGGCTGCTTCCAGGTGGTAAATCGCCATAGAACAAGCCACTGAGCTGTTGTTCGTTCCTGGTAGAGCGCTTCTCTCTTTGTATGCAAATTATTATGACCCTGGGGAAGTCTCCCTATGGGTGATGGGGGAAACCAGACGTGGACTCCTTGCCCAGTGTGCTTAGAGGAATGTGGCTGCACCTCACTGACGAGGCCCATAGGAGGCCGAAACGATCGTCTGGGGTTGTCATGTTCCTTGTTCAGAGGAGAATTGCCTGGTATTTCGGGGCTGGACTGACCTTACTTGGCAGGATCAGACTGATATACTTCAGGAAAGTTTTCTTCTGTGAAAAGCACACTGGTCTAAAAGAGGCTGCTTCCAGGTGGTAAATCGCCATAGAACAAGCCACTGAGCTGTTGTTCGTTCCTGGTAGAGCGCTTCTCTCTTTGTATGCAAATTATTATGACCCTGGGGAAGTCTCCCTATGGGTGATGGGGGAAACCAGACGTGGACTCCTTGCCCAGTGTGCTTAGAGGAATGTGGCTGCACCTCACTGACGAGGCCCATAGGAGGCCGAAACGATCGTCTGGGGTTGTCATGTTCCTTGTTCAGAGGAGAATTGCCTGGTATTTCGGGGCTGGACTGACCTTACTTGGCAGGATCAGACTGATATACTTCAGGAAAGTTTTCTTCTGTGAAAAGCACACTGGTCTAAAAGAGGCTGCTTCCAGGTGGTAAATCGCCATAGAACAAGCCACTGAGCTGTTGTTCGTTCCTGGTAGAGCGCTTCTCTCTTTGTATGCAAATTATTATGACCCTGGGGAAGTCTCCCTATGGGTGATGGGGGAAACCAGACGTGGACTCCTTGCCCAGTGTGCTTAGAGGAATGTGGCTGCACCTCACTGACGAGGCCCATAGAAGGCCGAAACGATCGTCTGGGGTTGTCATGTTCCTTGTTCAGAGGAGAATTGCCTGGTATTTCGGGGCTGGACTGACCTTACTTGGCAGGATCAGACTGATATACTTCAGGAAAGTTTTCTTCTGTGAAAAGCACACTGGTCTAAAAGAGGCTGCTTCCAGGTGGTAAATCGCCATAGAACAAGCCACTGAGCTGTTGTTCGTTCCTGGTAGAGCGCTTCTCTCTTTGTATGCAAATTATTATGACCCTGGGGAAGTCTCCCTATGGGTGATGGGGGAAACCAGACGTGGACTCCTTGCCCAGTGTGCTTAGAGGAATGTGGCTGCACCTCACTGACGAGGCCCATAGGAGGCCGAAACGATCGTCTGGGGTTGTCATGTTCCTTGTTCAGAGGAGAATTGCCTGGTATTTCGGGGCTGGACTGACCTTACTTGGCAGGATCAGACTGATATACTTCAGGAAAGTTTTCTTCTGTGAAAAGCACACTGGTCTAAAAGAGGCTGCTTCCAGGTGGTAAATCGCCATAGAACAAGCCACTGAGCTGTTGTTCGTTCCTGGTAGAGCGCTTCTCTCTTTGTATGCAAATTATTATGACCCTGGGGAAGTCTCCCTATGGGTGATGGGGGAAACCAGACGTGGACTCCTTGCCCAGTGTGCTTAGAGGAATGTGGCTGCACCTCACTGACGAGGCCCATAGGAGGCCGAAACGATCGTCTGGGGTTGTCATGTTCCTTGTTCAGAGGAGAATTGCCTGGTATTTCGGGGCTGGACTGACCTTACTTGGCAGGATCAGACTGATATACTTCAGGAAAGTTTTCTTCTGTGAAAAGCACACTGGTCTAAAAGAGGCTGCTTCCAGGTGGTAAATCGCCATAGAACAAGCCACTGAGCTGTTCTTCGTTCCTGGTAGAGCGCTTCTCTCTTTGTATGCAAATTATTATGACCCTGGGGAAGTCTCCCTATGGGTGATGGGGGAAACCAGACGTGGACTCCTTGCCCAGTGTGCTTAGAGGAATGTGGCTGCACCTCACTGACGAGGCCCATAGGAGGCCGAAACGATCGTCTGGGGTTGTCATGTTCCTTGTTCAGAGGAGAATTGCCTGGTATTTCGGGGCTGGACTGACCTTACTTGGCAGGATCAGACTGATATACTTCAGGAAAGTTTTCTTCTGTGAAAAGCACACTGGTCTAAAAGAGGCTGCTTCCAGGTGGTAAATCGCCATAGAACAAGCCACTGAGCTGTTGTTCGTTCCTGGTAGAGCGCTTCTCTCTTTGTATGCAAATTATTATGACCCTGGGGAAGTCTCCCTATGGGTGATGGGGGAAACCAGACGTGGACTCCTTGCCCAGTGTGCTTAGAGGAATGTGGCTGCACCTCACTGACGAGGCCCATAGGAGGCCGAAACGATCGTCTGGGGTTGTCATGTTCCTTGTTCAGAGGAGAATTGCCTGGTATTTCGGGGCTGGACTGACCTTACTTGGCAGGATCAGACTGATATACTTCAGGAAAGTTTTCTTCTGTGAAAAGCACACTGGTCTAAAAGAGGCTGCTTCCAGGTGGTAAATCGCCATAGAACAAGCCACTGAGCTGTTGTTCGTTCCTGGTAGAGCGCTTCTCTCTTTGTATGCAAATTATTATGACCCTGGGGAAGTCTCCCTATGGGTGATGGGGGAAACCAGACGTGGACTCCTTGCCCAGTGTGCTTAGAGGAATGTGGCTGCACCTCACTGACGAGGCCCATAGGAGGCCGAAACGATCGTCTGGGGTTGTCATGTTCCTTGTTCAGAGGAGAATTGCCTGGTATTTCGGGGCTGGACTGACCTTACTTGGCAGGATCAGACTGATATACTTCAGGAAAGTTTTCTTCTGTGAAAAGCACACTGGTCTAAAAGAGGCTGCTTCCAAGTGGTAAATCGCCATAGAACAAGCCACTGAGCTGTTGTTCGTTCCTGGTAGAGCGCTTCTCTCTTTGTATGCAAATTATTATGACCCTGGGGAAGTCTCCCTATGGGGGATGGGGGAAACCAGACGTGGACTCCTTGCCCAGTGTGCTTAGAGGAATGTGGCTGCACCTCACTGACGAGGCCCATAGGAGGCCGAAACGATCGTCTGGGGTTGTCATGTTCCTTGTTCAGAGGAGAATTGCCTGGTATTTCGGGGCTGGACTGACCTTACTTGGCAGGATCAGACTGATATACTTCAGGAAAGTTTTCTTCTGTGAAAAGCACACTGGTCTAAAAGAGGCTGCTTCCAGGTGGTAAATCGCCATAGAACAAGCCACTGAGCTGTTGTTCGTTCCTGGTAGAGCGCTTCTCTCTTTGTATGCAAATTATTATGACCCTGGGGAAGTCTCCCTATGGGTGATGGGGGAAACCAGACGTGGACTCCTTGCCCAGTGTGCTTAGAGGAATGTGGCTGCACCTCACTGACGAGGCCCATAGGAGGCCGAAATGATCGTCTGGGGTTGTCATGTTCCTTGTTCAGAGGAGAATTGCCTGGTATTTCGGGCTGGACTGACCTTACTTGGCAGGATCAGACTGATATACTTCAGGAAAGTTTTCTTCTGTGAAAAGCACACTGGTCTAAAAGAGGTTGCTTCCAGGTGGTAAATCGCCATAGAACAAGCCACTGAGCTGTTGTTCGTTCCTGGTAGAGCGCTTCTCTCTTTGTATGCAAATTATTATGACCCTGGGGAAGTCTCCCTATGGGTGATGGGGGAAACCAGACGTGGACTCCTTGCCCAGTGTGCTTAGAGAAATGTGGCTGCACCTCACTGACGAGGCCCATAGGAGGCCGAAACTATCGTCTGGGGTTGTCATGTTCCTTGTTCAGAGGAGAATTGCCTGGTATTTCGGGGCTGGACTGACCTTACTTGGCAGGATCAGACTGATATACTTCAGGAAAGTTTTCTTCTGTGAAAAGCACACTGGTCTAAAAGAGGCTGCTTCCAGGTGGTAAATCGCCATAGAACAAGCCACTGAGCTGTTGTTCGTTCCTGGTAGAGCGCTTCTCTCTTTGTATGCAAATTATTATGACCCTGGGGAAGTCTCCCTATGGGTGATGGGGGAAACCAGACGTGGACTCCTTGCCCAGTGTGCTTAGAGGAATGTGGCTGCACCTCACTGACGAGGCCCATAGGAGGCCGAAACGATCGTCTGGGGTTGTCATGTTCCTTGTTCAGAGGAGAATTGCCTGGTATTTCGGGGCTGGACTGACCTTACTTGGCAGGATCAGACTGATATACTTCAGGAAAGTTTTCTTCTGTGAAAAGCACACTGGTCTAAAAGAGGCTGCTTCCAGGTGGTAAATCGCCATAGAACAAGCCACTGAGCTGTTCTTCGTTCCTGGTAGAGCGCTTCTCTCTTTGTATGCAAATTATTATGACCCTGGGGAAGTCTCCCTATGGGTGATGGGGGAAACCAGACGTGGACTCCTTGCCCAGTGTGCTTAGAGGAATGTGGCTGCACCTCACTGACGAGGCCCATAGGAGGCCGAAACGATCGTCTGGGGTTGTCATGTTCCTTGTTCAGAGGAGAATTGCCTGGTATTTCGGGGCTGGACTGACCTTACTTGGCAGGATCAGACTGATATACTTCAGGAAAGTTTTCTTCTGTGAAAAGCACACTGGTCTAAAAGAGGCTGCTTCCGGGTGGTAAATCGCCATAGAACAAGCCACTGAGCTGTTGTTCGTTCCTGGTAGAGCGCTTCTCTCTTTGTATGCAAATTATTATGACCCTGGGGAAGTCTCCCTATGGGTGATGGGGGAAACCAGACGTGGACTCCTTGCCCAGTGTGCTTAGAGGAATGTGGCTGCACCTCACTGACGAGGCCCATAGAAGGCCGAAACGATCGTCTGGGGTTGTCATGTTCCTTGTTCAGAGGAGAATTGCCTGGTATTTCGGGGCTGGACTGACCTTACTTGGCAGGATCAGACTGATATACTTCAGGAAAGTTTTCTTCTGTGAAAAGCACACTGGTCTAAAAGAGGCTGCTTCCAGGTGGTAAATCGCCATAGAACAAGCCACTGAGCTGTTGTTCGTTCCTGGTAGAGCGCTTCTCTCTTTGTATGCAAATTATAATGACCCTGGGGAAGTCTCCCTATGGGTGATGGGGGAAACCAGACGTGGACTCCTTGCCCAGTGTGCTTAGAGGAATGTGGCTGCACCTCACTGACGAGGCCCATAGGAGGCCGAAACGATCGTCTGGGGTTGTCATGTTCCTTGTTCAGAGGAGAATTGCCTGGTATTTCGGGGCTGGACTGACCTTACTTGGCAGGATCAGACTGATATACTTCAGGAAAGTTTTCTTCTGTGAAAAGCACACTGGTCTAAAAGAGGCTGCTTCCAGGTGGTAAATTGCCATAGAACAAGCCACTGAGCTGTTGTTCGTTCCTGGTAGAGCGCTTCTCTCTTTGTATGCAAATTATTATGACCCTGGGGAAGTCTCCCTATGGGTGATGGGGGAAACCAGACGTGGACTCCTTGCCCAGTGTGCTTAGAGGAATGTGGCTGCACCTCACTGACGAGGCCCATAGGAGGCCGAAACGATCGTCTGGGGTTGTCATGTTCCTTGTTCAGAGGAGAATTGCCTGGTATTTCGGGGCTGGACTGACCTTACTTGGCAGGATCAGACTGATATACTTCAGGAAAGTTTTCTTCTGTGAAAAGCACACTGGTCTAAAAGAGGCTGCTTCCAGGTGGTAAATCGCCATAGAACAAGCCACTGAGCTGTTGTTCGTTCCTGGTAGAGCGCTTCTCTCTTTGTATGCAAATTATTATGACCCTGGGGAAGTCTCCCTATGGGTGATGGGGGAAACCAGACGTGGACTCCTTGCCCAGTGTGCTTAGAGGAATGTGGCTGCACCTCACTGACGAGGCCCATAGGAGGCCGAAACGATCGTCTGGGGTTGTCATGTTCCTTGTTCAGAGGAGAATTGCCTGGTATTTCGGGGCTGGACTGACCTTACTTGGCAGGATCAGACTGATATACTTCAGGAAAGTTTTCTTCTGTGAAAAGCACACTGGTCTAAAAGAGGCTGCTTCCTGGTGGTAAATCGCCATAGAACAAGCCACTGAGCTGTTGTTCGTTCCTGGTAGAGCGCTTCTCTCTTTGTATGCAAATTATTATGACCCTGGGGAAGTCTCCCTATGGGTGATGGGGGAAACCAGACGTGGACTCCTTGCCCAGTGTGCTTAGAGGAATGTGGCTGCACCTCACTGACGAGGCCCATAGGAGGCCGAAACGATCGTCTGGGGTTGTCATGTTCCTTGTTCAGAGGAGAATTGCCTGGTATTTCGGGGCTGGACTGACCTTACTTGGCAGGATCAGACTGATATACTTCAGGAAAGTTTTCTTCTGTGAAAAGCACACTGGTCTAAAAGAGGCTGCTTCCGGGTGGTAAATCGCCATAGAACAAGCCACTGAGCTGTTGTTCGTTCCTGGTAGAGCGCTTCTCTCTTTGTATGCAAATTATTATGACCCTGGGGAAGTCTCCCTATGGGGGATGGGGGAAACCAGACGTGGACTCCTTGCCCAGTGTGCTTAGAGGAATGTGGCTGCACCTCACTGACGAGGCCCATAGGAGGCCGAAACGATCGTCTGGGGTTGTCATGTTCCTTGTTCAGAGGAGAATTGCCTGGTATTTCGGGGCTGGACTGACCTTACTTGGCAGGATCAGACTGATATACTTCAGGAAAGTTTTCTTCTGTGAAAAGCACACTGGTCTAAAAGAGGCTGCTTCCAGGTGGTAAATCGCCATAGAACAAGCCACTGAGCTGTTGTTCGTTCCTGGTAGAGCGCTTCTCTCTTTGTATGCAAATTATTATGACCCTGGGGAAGTCTCCCTATGGGTGATGGGGGAAACCAGACGTGGACTCCTTGCCCAGTGTGCTTAGAGGAATGTGGCTGCACCTCACTGACGAGGCCCATAGGAGGCCGAAACGATCGTCTGGGGTTGTCATGTTCCTTGTTCAGAGGAGAATTGCCTGGTATTTCGGGGCTGGACTGACCTTACTTGGCAGGATCAGACTGATATACTTCAGGAAAGTTTTCTTCTGTGAAAAGCACACTGGTCTAAAAGAGGCTGCTTCCAGGTGGTAAATCGCCATAGAACAAGCCACTGAGCTGTTGTTCGTTCCTGGTAGAGCGCTTCTCTCTTTGTATGCAAATTATTATGACCCTGGGGAAGTCTCCCTATGGGGGATGGGGGAAACCAGACGTGGACTCCTTGCCCAGTGTGCTTAGAGGAATGTGGCTGCACCTCACTGACGAGGCCCATAGGAGGCCGAAACGATCGTCTGGGGTTGTCATGTTCCTTGTTCAGAGGAGAATTGCCTGGTATTTCGGGGCTGGACTGACCTTACTTGGCAGGATCAGACTGATATACTTCAGGAAAGTTTTCTTCTGTGAAAAGCACACTGGTCTAAAAGAGGCTGCTTCCAGGTGGTAAATCGCCATAGAACAAGCCACTGAGCTGTTGTTCGTTCCTGGTAGAGCGCTTCTCTCTTTGTATGCAAATTATTATGACCCTGGGGAAGTCTCCCTATGGGTGATGGGGGAAACCAGACGTGGACTCCTTGCCCAGTGTGCTTAGAGGAATGTGGCTGCACCTCACTGACGAGGCCCATAGGAGGCCGAAACGATCGTCTGGGGTTGTCATGTTCCTTGTTCAGAGGAGAATTGCCTGGTATTTCGGGGCTGGACTGACCTTACTTGGCAGGATCAGACTGATATACTTCAGGAAAGTTTTCTTCTGTGAAAAGCACACTGGTCTAAAAGAGGCTGCTTCCAGGTGGTAAATCGCCATAGAACAAGCCACTGAGCTGTTGTTCGTTCCTGGTAGAGCGCTTCTCTCTTTGTATGCAAATTATTATGACCCTGGGGAAGTCTCCCTATGGGGGATGGGGGAAACCAGACGTGGACTCCTTGCCCAGTGTGCTTAGAGGAATGTGGCTGCACCTCACTGAGGAGGCCCATAGGAGGCCGAAACGATCGTCTGGGGTTGTCATGTTCCTTGTTCAGAGGAGAATTGCCTGGTATTTCGGGGCTGGACTGACCTTACTTGGCAGGATCAGACTGATATACTTCAGGAAAGTTTTCTTCTGTGAAAAGCACACTGGTCTAAAAGAGGCTGCTTCCAGGTGGTAAATCGCCATAGAACAAGCCACTGAGCTGTTGTTCGTTCCTGGTAGAGCGCTTCTCTCTTTGTATGCAAATTATTATGACCCTGGGGAAGTCTCCCTATGGGTGATGGGGGAAACCAGACGTGGACTCCTTGCCCAGTGTGCTTAGAGGAATGTGGCTGCACCTCACTGACGAGGCCCATAGGAGGCCGAAACGATCGTCTGGGGTTGTCATGTTCCTTGTTCAGAGGAGAATTGCCTGGTATTTCGGGGCTGGACTGACCTTACTTGGCAGGATCAGACTGATATACTTCAGGAAAGTTTTCTTCTGTGAAAAGCACACTGGTCTAAAAGAGGCTGCTTCCAGGTGGTAAATCGCCATAGAACAAGCCACTGAGCTGTTGTTCGTTCCTGGTAGAGCGCTTCTCTCTTTGTATGCAAATTATTATGACCCTGGGGAAGTCTCCCTATGGGTGATGGGGGAAACCAGACGTGGACTCCTTGCCCAGTGTGCTTAGAGGAATGTGGCTGCACCTCACTGAGGAGGCCCATAGGAGGCCGAAACGATCGTCTGGGGTTGTCATGTTCCTTGTTCAGAGGAGAATTGCCTGGTATTTCGGGGCTGGACTGACCTTACTTGGCAGGATCAGACTGATATACTTCAGGAAAGTTTTCTTCTGTGAAAAGCACACTGGTCTAAAAGAGGTTGCTTCCAGGTGGTAAATCGCCATAGAACAAGCCACTGAGCTGTTGTTCGTTCCTGGTAGAGCGCTTCTCTCTTTGTATGCAAATTATTATGACCCTGGGGAAGTCTCCCTATGGGTGATGGGGGAAACCAGACGTGGACTCCTTGCCCAGTGTGCTTAGAGGAATGTGGCTGCACCTCACTGACGAGGCCCATAGGAGGCCGAAACTATCGTCTGGGGTTGTCATGTTCCTTGTTCAGAGGAGAATTGCCTGGTATTTCGGGGCTGGACTGACCTTACTTGGCAGGATCAGACTGATATACTTCAGGAAAGTTTTCTTCTGTGAAAAGCACACTGGTCTAAAAGAGGCTGCTTCCAGGTGGTAAATCGCCATAGAACAAGCCACTGAGCTGTTGTTCGTTCCTGGTAGAGCGCTTTTCTCTTTGTATGCAAATTATTATGACCCTGGGGAAGTCTCCCTATGGGTGATGGGGGAAACCAGACGTGGACTCCTTGCCCAGTGTGCTTAGAGGAATGTGGCTGCACCTCACTGACGAGGCCCATAGGAGGCCGAAACGATCGTCTGGGGTTGTCATGTTCCTTGTTCAGAGGAGAATTGCCTGGTATTTCGGGGCTGGACTGACCTTACTTGGCAGGATCAGACTGATATACTTCAGGAAAGTTTTCTTCTGTGAAAAGCACACTGGTCTAAAAGAGGCTGCTTCCAGGTGGTAAATCGCCATAGAACAAGCCACTGAGCTGTTGTTCGTTCCTGGTAGAGCGCTTCTCTCTTTGTATGCAAATTATTATGACCCTGGGGAAGTGTCCCTATGGGTGATGGGGGAAACCAGACGTGGACTCCTTGCCCAGTGTGCTTAGAGGAATGTGGCTGCACCTCACTGACGAGGCCCATAGAAGGCCGAAACGATCGTCTGGGGTTGTCATGTTCCTTGTTCAGAGGAGAATTGCCTGGTATTTCGGGGCTGGACTGACCTTACTTGGCAGGATCAGACTGATATACTTCAGGAAAGTTTTCTTCTGTGAAAAGCACACTGGTCTAAAAGAGGCTGCTTCCAGGTGGTAAATCGCCATAGAACAAGCCACTGAGCTGTTGTTCGTTCCTGGTAGAGCGCTTCTCTCTTTGTATGCAAATTATTATGACCCTGGGGAAGTCTCCCTATGGGGGATGGGGGAAACCAGACGTGGACTCCTTGCCCAGTGTGCTTAGAGGAATGTGGCTGCACCTCACTGACGAGGCCCATAGGAGGCCGAAACGATCGTCTGGGGTTGTCATGTTCCTTGTTCAGAGGAGAATTGCCTGGTATTTCGGGGCTGGACCGACCTTACTTGGCAGGATCAGACTGATATACTTCAGGAAAGTTTTCTTCTGTGAAAAGCACACTGGTCTAAAAGAGGCTGCTTCCAGGTGGTAAATCGCCATAGAACAAGCCACTGAGCTGTTGTTCGTTCCTGGTAGAGCGCTTCTCTCTTTGTATGCAAATTATTATGACCCTGGGGAAGTCTCCCTATGGGTGATGGGGGAAACCAGACGTGGACTCCTTGCCCAGTGTGCTTAGAGGAATGTGGCTGCACCTCACTGACGAGGCCCATAGGAGGCCGAAACGATCGTCTGGGGTTGTCATGTTCCTTGTTCAGAGGAGAATTGCCTGGTATTTCGGGGCTGGACTGACCTTACTTGGCAGGATCAGACTGATATACTTCAGGAAAGTTTTCTTCTGTGAAAAGCACACTGGTCTAAAAGAGGCTGCTTCCAGGTGGTAAATCGCCATAGAACAAGCCACTGAGCTGTTGTTCGTTCCTGGTAGAGCGCTTCTCTCTTTGTATGCATGTTATTATTTATTTGCCAACCCAGTAATCATTAATTTTTAAAAAAATTAAAGTAGCCTATGCCTTATGTACTTGCATTCTTAATATCATCATTTTGAATTTATTTGAAAGCCTAAAAGAACACTGTTGACTCTTTCTGTGGTATTACACCCACTCATCCATTATAATCTAATATAACCACACCTACCTTGTTAAGAATTCTTATAATATCAGAAAGCATTATCACACTTGAAACACATGCCATATATATATATATATATATATATATATATATATATATATATAGGTTTCAACTGTGGTATTCTACATGTTCTTGCTTTTTCAACTGCAACTTGGCAAACCCAAAACTCATGAGAAAATGTATCACTAGCCTCAATAACTTTTGAAAATGTTTCTGGATACTGATGTGTTTCCCAATTGGGTAGATTGGTTGTGTTTTCTTTTGTTGGTTTTTTTATTAGGCAACTGGTGTGGGCTCTTTGTTAAGAGCTGATGCCAGTTCATATCTCGATGTATTGTGGTACATTGATAACACAATGTTGTATGTCAAACATTTGTGTAACCCTTTATTATCTCAATAAAAAAAAAAGAGTGTTAAAAAAAACAGTGTATTCATAATTTTACATTGTGGGTAAATGTAAAGACAAAATCACAACCATATGAGTTTATAAACAAGTCATAATACAAAGACAGATGTAGAAGGTGCAAAAACCCCAAAGTGTAGACTTTCTGAATCTTTCTAATAACGTGTATGAAAAGGAAAAATACACTGAACCACCCATATAATCTGTTTTTTTCCTAACGCTGGTATTACGAGTCTGACAGGTACAGGTGTACTGCTCGCTTTTCTTCCGCGACTCAAGGCTACCGCAAATCCCTTTACGTCAATTGCATATCCTATCTTTTTAATGGGATTTTCATAACGCCGGTATTACGAGTCTTGGAAGAAGTGAGCGGGAGACCCTCTCCTGTCAAGACTCCTACCACATTTAAAAGTCAGTAGTTAAGAGTTTTATGGGCTAACGCCGGAACATAAAACTCTTAACTAAAGTGATAAAAAGTACACTAACACCCATAAACTACCTATAAACCCCTAAACTGAGCCCCCCCCCCCCACATCGCAAACACTAAAATAAAAGTTTTTAACCCCTAATCTGCCAACCGTACATCGTCGCCAGTGTTCTCTCTAAGGCCAGTTTTGTAAGCGGCCCAGCAGTGAAACAGTTAATAAAGGAACCACACCTTGCCGTATGGATTGTGTAGGGTTTGCTATGTGCTCTAATTAACCGTTTCAATGCTGGGCCTCTCACAAAACTGGTCTTAGAGAGAACACTGATCGTCGCCACCTACATTATACCTATGAACCCCTAATCTGCTGCCCCTAACATCGCCGACACCTACATTATATTTATTAACCCCTAATCTGCCACCCCCAACGTAGCCGCCACCTACCTACAATTATTAACCCCTAATCTACCGACCGGACATCGCCTCCACTTTAATAAATGTATTAACCCCTAAACCGCGGCACTCCTGCCTCGCAAACACTAGTTAAATTTTATTAACCCCTAATCTGCCCCTCCCAACATTGCCGACACCTACCTACATTTATTAACCCCTAATCTTCCGACCCCAATGTCGCCGCTACTATAATAAATTTATTAACCCCTAAACCTAAGTCTAACCCTAAGTCTAACACACCCCCTAACTTAAATATAATTTAAATTAAACGAAATTAATTTAACATAATTAAATAAATTAATCCTATTTAAAACTAAATACTTACCGATAAAATAAACCCTAAGCTAGCTACAATATAACTAATAGTTACATTGTAGCTAGCTTATGATTTATATTTATTTTACAGGCAACTTTGTATTTATTTTAACTAGGTACAATAGTTATTAAATAGTTATTAATTATTTAATAGCTACCTAGCTAAAATAAGTACAAAATTACCTGTAAAATAAATCCTAACCTAAGTTACAATTACACCTAACACTACACTATCATTAAACTAATTACCTAAACAACCTACAATTAATTACAATTAAATTAAATAAACTAAATTACAAAAAAAACCCACTAAATTACAGAAAATAAAAAAAGAATTACAAGAATTTTAAACTAATTACACCTAATCTAATCCCCCTAATAAAATAAAAAAGCCCCCCAAAATAAAAAAAATTCCCTACCCTATACTAAATTATAAATAGCTCTTCAAAGGGCCTTTTGCGGGGCATTGCCCCAAAGTAATCAGCTCTTTTACCTGTAAAAAAAAAATACAATACCCCCCCAACATTAAAACCCACCACCTACATACCCCTACTCTAAACCCCACCCAATCCCCCCTTAAAAAAACACTAACCCCCTGAGGTCCTCCAGACGGTAGAAATCTTCATCCAGGCGGCATCTTCTATCTTCATCCTTCCGGAGCGGAGCGGGTCCACCTTCAATCCAGCCGACACGGAGCATCCTCTTCAAAAGAAGTCCTAACGAAGAATGAAGGTTCCTTTAAATTACGTCATCCAAGATGGCGTCCCTTGAATTCCGATTGGCTGATAGAATCCTATCAGCCAATTGGAATTAAGGTAGGAAAAATTTTATTGGCTGATGCAATCAGTCAATAGAATTGAGCTTGCATTCTATTGGCTGATTGGATCAACCAATCGGATTGAACTTCAATCTGATTGGCTGATTACATCAGCCAATAGGATTTTTCCTACCTTAATTCTGATTGGCTGATAGGATTCTATCAGCCAATCGGAATTCAAGGGACACCATCTTGGATTAGGGGTGTTTAGACTCGGGGTTCATGTTAGAGTGTTAGGTGCAGACGTAAATTTTCTTTCCCCATAGGAAACAATGGGGCTGCGTTAGGAGCTGAACGCTGCTTTTTTGCAGTTGTTAGTTTTTTTTTTCAGCCAGCTCAGCCCCATTGTTTCCTATGGGGAAATCGTGCACAAGCACGTTTTGCCAGCTTACCGCTACCGCAAGCAACGCTGGTATTGAGGTGAGATGTGGAGCTAAATTCTGCTCTACGCTCACCTTTTTGCGGCTAATGCCAGGTTTAAAAAAACCTGTAATACCAGCGTTGTCTTAAGGTAGCATTAGAAAAAAAAGGCTTGTTAGCCCCGCAAGCCTTACCGACAAAAATTCGTAATCTCACCGATAGTTTGGTAGGATAGAAAAAGTCACTTGGCGCTTTTGTTCATGAAGACAAGAACATATAGATGTTAAGTCCTTCCTTTGTTTTGAGACCTTGGATGAAAAGTCTTAAAAGAGCAAAAGCCAGTGTCCTTCATATTTCACTTTTTTTTGCATTCTGTAAGCTCTAAGAATTTTCAATTTCTCCTGAAAGTTGAGATATTTGAAAATCACTTGCCTAGGTTTGGTCTTGCTGTTCTCCAGATGGCGCTCTAGGCCAATTCTATGTGCCCTCTCCACATCAATAGGTAATATAACTTGTGAGATGCCCAATAGTTTTGGGAAGGCTAAGGCAGTAAATACAAGAAGGTCCTTATTTTTAACATCTTCAGGCACACCCACTATTTGTTGATAGTTGCAACGACTACGGTTTTCCAAGTCATTGACTCGTTCTTGTAAATATTTGTTCTGTCTAATTAATTGCGTGAGTGAGTTATCTGCCTCAGTTTGCCTAGCCTCCATCCATTCTTCCTTCTGCAGTAGTGAGGCATGCTGAACATTCTCTGACCTCCCTTGCGTCATTGTGTCCATCTCCGCTTGAAGAGACTCCATCTTAGGTAAAACAAAGGATTTAAGTTCCTGCATAAGTTGACTTTGGTCTCCATAGTGCTTCATACCATCTTCACAGTGAGGTGTAATTTCAGCATGCACCTCTATGGCATGGCACTAAAAACACTGACGCCTAGATTTAGAGTTTTGCGGTAGCCGTCAAAACCAGCGTTAGAGGCTCCTAACGCTGGTTTTGGGCTACCGCTGGTATTTAGAGTCTTGTAGGTAAGGGTCTAACGCTCACTTTGCAGCCGCGACTTTTCCATACCGCAGATCCCCCTACGCCATTTGCGTATCCTATCTTTTCAATGGGATCTTTCTAACGCCGGTTAACGCCACTCGATTAAAAAATTTTAACCCCTAATCTGCCGACCGCACACCGCCGCCACCTACGTTACACTTATGTACCCCTAATCTGCTGCCCCTAACACCGCCGACCCCTATATTATATTTATTAACCCCTAATCTGCCCCCGACAACGTCGCCGCCAACTACCTACAATAATTAACCCCTAATCTGCCGACCGCACCTCACCGCTACTATAATAAAGTTATTAACCCCTAATCCGCCTCACTCCCGCCTCACTAACCCTATAAGAAATAGTATTAACCCCTAATCTGCCCTCCCTAACATCGCCGACACCTAACTTCAATTATTAACCCCTAATCTGCCGACCGGACCTCACCGCTACTCTAATAAATGTATTAACCCCTAAAGCTAAGTCTAACCCTAACACTAACACCCCCCTAAATTAAATATAATTTTTATCTAACGATAAAAAGATTAGGGGTTAATAATTGTAGGTAGGTGGCGGCAACGTTGGGGGCAGCAGATTAGGGGTTAATAAATATAATATAGGGGTCGGCAGTGTTAGGGGCAGCAGATTAGGGGTTCATAGGGATAACGTAGGTTGCCACGGTGTACGGAGCGGCAGATTAGTGGTTAAAAAAAATATGCAGGTGGCAGCGATAGCGGGGGCGGCAGATTAGGGGTTAATAAATGTAAGGTTAGGGGTGTTTAGACTCGGGGTACATGTTAGGATGTTAGGTGCAGACTTAGGAAGTGTTTCCCCATAGGAAACAATGGGGCTGCGTTAGGAGCTGAACGCTGCTTTTTTGCAGGTGTTAGGTTTTTTTTCAGCTCAAAATGCCCCATTGTTTTCTATGGGGGAATCGTGCACGAGCATGTTTTTGAAGCTGGCCGCGTCCGTAAGCACCGCTGGTATTGAGAGTTGCAGTGGCGGTAAATATGCTATACGCTCCCTTTTTGGAGCCTAACGCAGCCATTCTGTGAACTCTAAATACCAGCGGTATTTAAAAGGGGCGGGAGAAAAAAAGCACGCGTAGCTAACGCACCCCTTTGGCCGCAGAACTCTAAATCTAGCCGTAAGATTACAAAAAAATAATGAACAAAATTATCCAAAATAATAAAAATTGCACCTAATCTATTAGCCCTATAAAAACAAAAAAGCTCCCCCAAAATAAAAACACACCCTAACCTATCAATAAACTACCAATAGCCCTTAAAAATTAAATATCTCTTTTATCTAAAATAATTACAAAGTCCCCCCTAAAAGTAAACCCCCCCACCCAACCAACCCCCCCCCCCAAATAAAAAACCTAAGTCTAAAAAAAACTAAGCTGATTTTAACAGCCAAAAGAATTTAAGCAGCTCTCATCTTATTGGCTGATTTGAATGTTTCAGCCAATAGGAATGCAATGGTACCCCAATATAAAAGGGGTACCTTGCATTCAAGCTTCAGTGTGCTGCGGTCGATTGCATAAAAAGGACGCTCCGCTCTGCATGTTCTCGCCGGTCCTGGACAACTCTGCACCGCCACAGCTCCGCGCCACCGGGATGAAGATAGAAGATGCCTCCGCGATGGATGAAGATGTCACTGCCTGGATGAAGACTTCTCGCCGCCTGGATGAAGATGGATGTCGGGACTTCAGGAACTGAAAGTAGATTTCCTGGGGTTAGTGTTAGGTCATAAAACAATTAACACATAACAAATGGGTATTCGTCAGATTTACAGAGTTATCTCAGAGTTCAGAACAAGCTGTATATGGTTCGCAATTCTTTTTATCACAATGATAAGGTTTAAAATATCCAACGATCAAGGGGTTTTCAGATGTTCATAGTACAGGTATACATTTCGTTTGACATAGAGGTTATCGCCTCTCGATGTTCACTTTTTAAGTGACAGGTGACGAGGTTGGTGGGATGGGGTAATTTTGCGAGTTCAAGTAGTCGTATTTGAATATCTTCCAATAGAATTTAATATCTAAGAATGTTAGTTTTTGGGTTTTAAAGTATCCATACTCTTCTAAGATTAGGATATCATTTGTATGGGAGATCCATTCTGTTATTGAGGGGGCTGTTGGGTTTTTCACATTTTTTGCTATCAGGGTCTTTGCTGAATTAAGGGCAAATTGTAATAGGCGTTGTCGAAGATAGCATATTTTGGGTGGGAGAGAATTTAGTATTGCTATGGTAGGTGTTAAAATAAATGAGGGGCTAAATAAAATTTGTAGAAAGGATTATAGGGATTTCCAAAAAGGGCTAAGGATGTGGCATGTCCACCACATGTGGAGCATTGATTCTTTATAACCGCATCCTCTCCAACATTTGTCTGATGAGGTGGTATATATACTTTTTAAACATGAAGGGGTCAGATACCACCTTGATAAAACTTTATAGTTAAGCTCCAGGATTTTCGTGGGTGTGGATGATTTTTTAGTGAGCTTGAAGATGCGATTCCATGTTTGTTTGTCTAATTGCTATTTATGTGTAAACCTTGGTAATTTTAAGCTGCATTCCGATGCTAGTACTGCTTTTGCTACTGATAACGAGTGTCTAAGTTTTCAATGAGTTAAGCATAGTGTCTCAAAATGTGTTGGGGGTCTGGTTCAGTCTTGTTTGTGTATGGATGTGTCTAAAATAGACTTGTGCACGGCGGAAAAATTAGTTTCGGACCAATTCAGATTTTTTCGAATTTCGTTTTCAGATTGATTTGAATTCGCATACATTCAAATGTATTCGTTTCGGATTCATTTGGATTAGAATAAACTCTGATGTATTGGGTTCGGATTCGATACGTAAATTCGGAAGTTCGGTATATGTTAGGTGGGGTGTGCTGTGTATTAGACTAGTATTATGTACTATATATTAGGTGTAACCCATCTGAATTAACATAAGTATCAACCTCACAGGTACCAGCTACACAATATGCACAGAGCTAGCAGAGGTATATAACCTAATATACAGTACATAATACTAGTGTAATACACAGCACATCCCACCTAAATACCAACCTCACAGGTACCAGCTACATAATGTGCCCTGCACAGAGCTAGCAGACTGCTATAACCTAATATACTGTACAATACTAGTGTAATTGTGATTAGTCCATGGCCATTCGAATGTAACGTATAAATCCAAATTAATTCGGATTTATTTGTTACAAATGCATTCAGATTAGTTTAGTTTCGTTGCTGGGGTAATTCAGAACTTTGAATCGATCCAAAGCTCAGAATTTGACAAATTTGTCCGAATTTCTATTAAGAATTAAATGAAACGCACATGTCTAGTCTAAAAGGTGTTGCAATTGTCTCTATTTGAGCCATTGTGAGAAGGTACCATTTAGAAGGTTTCTCAGAACTTGTCTCTGTTTTAGTCTTTGGCCATCAAGTAGGTTGTAAATAGGGATTGTGTATCCTATTTCGCATTGTGTTTGTAGAGTGTAAGCATATTCTAGTTTACCTAAGAATTCAGCGTTTGGGGATATTGGAGATAGCGGGGATTTGGGGGTAGTGATATGTGGTTGGTGTTTTTGGATCTTGTCCCAGCCAGAGAATACATTTGTGTAGAGGGGATACATGTTTGCCTCTTCTGGTCTGTGTGTTTTGGGGATCCAACATAGCACTCCTGCATTCAGGGTTCTAAGGATGTGAAAGTCTATTTTTGTCCAGGCTTTTGTTAGTGTGTTTCTGTGCCAGTCAAGTACTCTCTGGAAACTTATTGCTTTGTGATAAGTTTCTAAACATGAAAGACCTAATCCCCCATCTTTTTGGGATATATATATAGTGTATTTTTGTTGATTCTGGGCTTTGTTGACCCCATATATAACTGTTAAATTGACTTTGCCATTTTTTAAGGAAGGATGTGGGAATAGTTATAGGAACTGTTTTCATTTGTATTGTTTGGATCCTTTACCACAGGAGAAGGAGCGCATCGACCAGGATTCTAGGTCTATTTGGGTAGAGTTATATAGGGAAGAGTAATTTGAGTTAAAAAGTTGCCTATGGTTAGGAGTAAGATGGACGCCTAGGTATTTTAGTGTTTTAATTTGTAGTTTGTATGGGCACGTCTCCATAAGGGTGTTGAGTTCTGTCGGGGCGTGGTACAGTGTTTTGATTCTATTAATAATTGTGTTTCCAAAGCCAAATTTTTGTAGGGTGGAAAATAGGAATGACCAATTAAGGCGATCAAAGTTCGGCATCGGTTGAAAGGAAAATGGTATTGATTTTGTTTGTTTTGGAGTATTCCATTGACAAAAGGGCCCTGATGGTGTTGCCCCTTGCTTCTCTGCCCAGCACAAAACCCACTTGGTCTGTGTGGACCAGGGATGTTAAAATTTGGTTAATATGTGTAGCTTAAATTTTTGCAAATATTTTGAGATCCGTATCAAGGAGTGAAATTGGTCTATAGTTACTAGGTGAGTCGTGTTATTTACCGGTTTTGGGGATGACTGAGATATGTGCTTCTTTTGTCGTAGCTGGGAATTGTTCCTGCTTATCTAATGTTTGGAATAATGACAATAGTGAGGGGGGATGAGTATGTCGCTAAATGTCATAGTATTTGCTGGTAAGTTCGTCTGGTCCGGGCTTTTGCCTGAAGGTAGATCTTGTATGGCTTTCGAGATCTCTTGGGCTGTAATTGGTTTGTCCAATGCCTGTTTTTGTTGTTCTGTAAGTGTAGGCAATTCTATTGTGTCTAGGTATTCAGCTATTCAGCTATTTTGGGGCTTTTGTGGATTATATTTCCGGTATTATCTTTTATGTTGTAAATGGGATTTACCTTGTTTTTTTCCGCAACGCTTTAGCTAAAAGTGGGCCTGCTCTATTCCCTCCGTGGAAGTATGGGCCTAGATTTAGAGTTTGGCGTTAGCCGTGAAAACCAGCGTTAGAGGCTCCTAACGCTGGTTTTAGGCTACCGCCGGTATTTGGAGTCACTCAAAATAGGGTCTAACGCTCACTTTTCAGCCGCGACTTTTCCATACCGCAGATCCCCTTACGTCAATTGCGTATCCTATCTTTTCAATGGGATCTTTCTAACTCCGGTATTTAGAGTCGTGTCTGAAGTGAGCGTTAGACATATAACGACAAAACTGCAGCCGCAGGAAAAAAGTCAGTAGTTAAGAGCTTTCTGGGCTAACGCCGGTTTATAAAGCTCTTAACTACTGTACTCTAAAGTACACTAACACCCATAAACTACCTATGTACCCCTAAACCGAGGTCCCCCCACATCGCCGACACTCGAATAAATTTTTTTAACCCCTAATCTGCCAACCGCCACCTACGTTATCCTTATGTACCCCTAATCTGCTGCCCCTAACACCGCCGACCCCTATATTATATTTATTAACCCCTAATCTTCCCCCCACAACGTCTCCTCCACCTGCCTACACTTATTAACCCCTAATCTGCCGACCGGACCTGAGCGCTACTATAATAAAGTTATTATCCGCCTCACTAACCCTATAATAAATAGTATTAACCCCTAATCTGCCCTCCCTAACATCGCCGACACCTAACTTCAATTATTAACCCCTAATCTGCCGACCGGAGCTCACCGCTATTCTAATAAATGGATTAACCCCTAAAGCTAAGTCTTACCCTAACACTAACACCCCCCTAAGTTAAATATAATTTAAATCTAACGAAATTAATTAACTCTTATTAAATAAATTATTCCTATTTAAAGCTAAATACTTACCTGTAAAATAAATCCTAATATAGCTACAATATAAATTATAATTATATTGTAGCTATTTTAGGATTAATATTTATTTTACAGGTAACTTTGTATTTATTTTAACCAGGTACAATAGCTATTAAATAGTTAAGAACTATTTAATAGCTAAAATAGTTAAAATAATTACAAATTTACCTGTAAAAGAAATCCTAACCTAAGTTACAATTAAAACTTACACTATACTATCAATAAATTAATTAAATAAAATACCTACAATTACCTACAATTAACCTAACACTATACTATCAATAAATTAATTAAATAAACTACCTACAATTAACCTAACACTACACTATCAATAAATTAATTAAATACAATTCCTACAAATAAATACAAATAAATAAACTTGCTAAAGTACAAAAAATAAAAAAGAACTAAGTTACAAAAAATAAAAAAATATCTACAAACATAAGAAAAATATTACAATAATTTTAAACTAATTACACCTACTCTAAGCCCCCTAATAAAACAACAAAGCCCCCCAAAATAAAAAATGCCCTACCCTATTCTAAATTACTAAAGTTAAAAGCTCTTTTACCTTACCAGCCCTGAACAGGGCCCTTTGCGGGGCATGCCCCAAGAAGTTCAGCTCTTTTGCCTGTAAAAAAAAACCATACAATACCTCCCCCCCAACATTACAACTCACCAACCACATACTCCTAATCTAACCCAAACCCCCCTTAAATAAACCTAACACTAAGCCCCTGAAGATCATCCTACCTTGTCTTCACCTCACCAGGTATCACCGATCCGTCCTGGCTCCAAAATCTTCATCCAACCCAAGCGGGGGTTGGCGATCCATCATCCGGTGCCTGAAGAGGTCCAGAAGAGGCTCCAAAGTCTTCATCCTATCCGGGAAGAAGAGGCGATCCGGACCGGCAACCATCTTGATCCAAGCGGCATCTTCTATCTTCATCCGATGACGACCGGCTCCATCCTGAAGACCTCCACCGCGGACCCATCTTCTTCCAGCGATGTCCAACTGCAGAATGACGGTTCCTTTAAGGGACGTCATCCAAGATGGCGTCCCTCGAATTCCGATTGGCTGATAGGATTCTATCAGCCAATCGGAATTAAGGTAGGAATATTCTGATTGGCTGATGGAATCAGTCAATCAGAATCAAGTTCAATCTGATTGGCTGATCCAATCAGCCAATCAGATTGAGCTCGCATTCTATTGGCTGTTCCGATCAGCCAATAGAATGCGAGCTCAATCTGATTTTGAGGCTGGCCGCGTCCGTAAGCAACTCTGGTATTGAGAGTTGAAGCTGCGTTAAAAATGCTCTACGCTCCTTTTTTGGAGCCTAACGCAGCCTTTATGTGGACTCTCGATACCAGAGTTATTTTTATGGTGCGGCCAGAAAAAAGCCGGCGTTAGTTTTTCGGGTCGTTACCGACAAAACTCCAAATCTAGGCCATAGTTTTTTAAGATAGAGTGCTTTTTTATGGACTTCTCTTTGGAGGTGGTTGTTTAGTGCAGTCCTAGTTTCAGTGAGCTTATTTAACGAATCCGTATTGTTTGGGTTTTGTTTATGTAGTTCAGCTTTTTTAAATTCTTGTGTAAAAGTGTTGTATTCCTGAGTGCAAGCTTTTCTAGCCTTTGCGCTATGTTGTATAAAGCTACCTCGAATCACCGCTTTATGCACTTTCCAAAGTGTTCCTACGTTATTAACCAAATTTGTGTTATGGTGGAAGTATTCCCCAATTGTTTTCCTAATCTCTATAGATATTTTGGGGTCATGTAGCATTGAATCGTCTAGTTTCCAACATGCCTGTCTTTGAGGTTTATTTGGTCAGTCAAGTTCTAAACAAACTGTTGCGGGGTCTGACCATGCTGCTGGTTTAATTTCTGTATGAGAGGCTAGTGTTAAGTGGTTATGATCAATTAGGAAATAGTCAATTCTTGAGAATGATTTTTGGGTATGCAAGTAGTACGTATAATCGCGAGATTGTGGATGCTGTAGTCTCCAAACATCCACTACTGTGTTGCTTCTTAGACTATCTAGTATGTTAGTATAGTTGTATGTGTTTCTTTTGGTTGAGAAGCTGTCTATTTGTGGATTGAGCGTCACATTCAAGTCTCCTCCAATAATCACTATTCTTGATCTGAGTTCTAGAATTTTGTCGTTGGCCTTCCTGATGAACCTGTCTTGCCTGGTGTTGGGGGTGTAAATGCAAGCTAGTTTTACCTGTGTGTTGAGTAAGAGCCCTATGAGTATAAAAATCCTATATATATATATCCTAATATCTATATATATATCTATATCTATCTATATATATATATAAATATATCTATATCTATACATACAGTATATCTATACATATATCTATATATATCTATATATACACAAACAATGAGTAATGCTTAACAAAATGTTCTATTGATGTGTTAAAGGGACATGAAACCCCATTTTCTGTATGAGAGGCTAGTGTTAAGTGGTTATGATCAATAGGAAATAGTCAATTCTTGAGAATGATTTTTGGGTATGCAAGTAGTACGTATAATCGTGAGATCGTGGAAGCGCCGGCTCTGGTTAAGAGTAAAAATCCCTTTGTAAGGTACAGGCAGCGCCGGCGCTTCCATAAAGCCAACTAGGCAGCTGCCTTAGAGCGTCCCAGCTGGGGGGTGTGCAAACTGCCGGTGTGACAGTGTGTTGCAGCAGCAACATCATGATTTTACATTTTATAACTGCTGCTTGGCACTGCAGCGGTTTGTCTCAGCTTGATGTCAAGTGGGTAAACTTGTAACTTGCATGTGCCATGCCCCCACCCTGCTGGCTTTCTCTGTCCCACCACCCGGTAATGTCCCTTATAGTCATGCAGCATCACGAACGTGACCAAAGGAAGAGGGAGGAGCAGAGCAGCAGGAAACAGCAAGGCAGGAGGAAGAGTGCGGGAGCAGCAATAAACGCTGAGCTGCTTAAAACAGCAAATTTGAAGACCCAGGGTGAGGTGCACTGATGTTTTATTTGTAGTAGTAAATAAATAATGAGACTTGTAGTAAGGGAGTGGGA
This sequence comes from Bombina bombina, assembly GCF_027579735.1. Lineage (NCBI taxonomy): Eukaryota > Metazoa > Chordata > Amphibia > Anura > Bombinatoridae > Bombina > Bombina bombina. Next base: position 75,284,755 of record NC_069501.1, on the reverse strand, counting down.
TTGTGTCTTGTATAAACAAAGTGAGTGTCATGTGCACTGCTGCTTTGTTAGCAAACACAAAGGTCACGAATGCCGTATCCATACTTTTGAATAATACCTTATAAAGTGAGGTGAGTGACAGCCCTGGCCCAGCCAGACTTAGAGTTCGCTGTAGCTTTGCCCTCCCTCTCATCTCCCCCTGCAGTGTGGAGCTGTGAATGCTGTCAGCTGACACATGAGACAGTCTAAACTACCAGTTAGGTAGGAGTGCTAACAACCCACAGATCCCCTTGGGAGCTACACATTGTAAACTCTCCTGGTGTTGGGGTAAAAATATTAATTCTCACTGTCTGAGTGGAGCATTGGAGCAAGGTGTTTTTCTTGCTAGCTTGATATCTAAGTATGCAGGTATTGGCAACTAGGACCCGGTATCAGCAAATGTTATGCACTTACCATAACCATTTCCACTAACCATATCCTTAGGACAGACTATTCCAGTGCCTTAAAAACTTTGTACTGTGCCTTTATTTTCAGGGTCCCCTTCTGATTACCCAGCTGTGCACATAACTCATTGTACAGTCAGGGACCAGCTGTGCACATAACTCATTGTACAGTCAGGGACCAGCTGTGCACATAACTCATTGTACAGTCAGGGACCAGCTGTGCACATAACTCATTGTACAGTCAGGGACCAGCTGTGCACATAACTCATTGTACAGTCAGGGACCAGCTGTGCACATAACTCATTGTACAGTCAGGGACCAGCTGTGCACATAACTCATTGTACAGTCAGGGACCAGCTGTGCACATAACTCATTGTACAGTCAGGGACCAGCTGTGCTGCAGAAATTTACACTGGATTGTTTGAAAATGTATTTTTATTTTCTTTAGGAACACCTTATATGGACATTAAAGTAATTTTAATATTTATGCATTGGTAAGTAATTAAATAGTCCACTAGAAATAAAAACAGGATCTTCCTGTGTGTGTTTGTGTATATGATTGGCCTGTAAGACTAATTTTGGTCTAGGTATAATAGCGAAAAAGAAAAGAGGTCACAGATAAAATAGCTATCTATAGTTGCTTTAAGGGACATTAAACCCCCAAATTTATTTCATGATTCAAAAAGAGCATAACATTTTAAATGTACTTCTGTTATCTACATTGCTTTGTTCTCTTCATAGCTTTTGTTGAAAAGAATACCTAGGTAAGCTTAGGAGTTGGAAGATAGCTGCTGATTGGTGGCTGCACATATATACAGCATATTGTTGGCTTACTGATGTGTACAGCTAGCTCCCAGTAATACATCACTGCTCCTTTAGCAAAGTATACTATGAGAATGATGCAAAATTGACAGTAGAAGTAAATTGAAAAGTGACTTAAAATTGTGTTCTACCTGAATCATGAAAGAAAAAAATTGGGGTTTCATGTCCCTTTAACACATCAATAGAACATTGTATTAACAAGCAATACTCATATGACGTAAGCATCGATCCGCCGGACTCAGTCCGACACAGATCGATTCTTACGTCACTCCAGATGTTCCGCACACAAGTGCGGCACATTCTCACTACTTTTGCTAGTTATCAAAAAACTAGCAGGTACGCTCTGCACTTTTACGGCCCAGCGTACCTGGTTTTCAAACCGCCACCCCTGGAGGCGGCGGATCCCATAGGAATCAATGGGAGTCTGACCATAGCGAAAGTACAAGTTCGCTGCTGACAGACATCCCATTCATTCCTATGGGAGCTGTCTACACCTAACACCCTAACATGTACCCCAAGTCTAAACACCACTAATCTGTCCCCCCTACACCGCCGCAACTAAATAAAGTTATTACCCCCTAAACCGCCGCTCCCGGAGCCCACCGCAAGCTACTCTATACATATTAACCCCTAAACCGCCGCTCCCGGAGCCCACCGCAAGCTACTCTATACATATTAACCCCTAAACCGCCGCTCCCGGAGCCCACCGCAAGCTACTCTATACATATTAACCCCTAAACCGCCGCTCCCGGAGCCCACCGCAATTATAATAAATGTATTAACCCCTAAACCGCCGCTCCCTGAACCCGTCGCAACCTATATTAAATGTATTAACCCCTATCCTGCCCCCCCTACACCGTCGCCACCTATAATAAATTTAATAACCCCTAATCTGCCCCCCCTACACCATCGCCACCTATAATAAATTTATTAACCCCTATCCTGCCCCCCACTACACCGCCGCCACTGTAATAAAATTATTAACCCCTAAACCTAAGTCTAACCCTAACCCTAACGCCCCCCTAAACGTAAATATTAAATAAATCTAAATAAATTACAAACCCCCCCAAAATAAAAAAATGCCCTACCCTATTCTAAATTAAATAAACTTCAAAGCTCTTTTACCTTACCAGCCCTTAAAAGGGCCATTTGTGGGGGCATGCCCCAAAGATAACAGCTCTTTTGCCTGTAAAAGAAAAATACAACCCCCCCCCAACATTAAAACCCACCACCCACATACCCCTAATCTAACACAAACCCCCCTTACAAAAACCTAACACTAATCCCCTGAAGATCATCCTACCTTGTCTTCACTCATCCGAGCAGCGATGGAACCGAAGTGGACATCCGGAGCGGAAGAAGTTAATCCTCCAAGCGGCGCTGAAGAAATCTTCCATCCGATGAAGTCATCATCCAGGCGGCGCTGAAGAAAAGTCTTCGATCCGGCCGATGTCATCTTCAAAGAGGCGCTGAAGAGGTCTTCTATCCGGGCGATGTCATCTTCCAAGCCGGGTCTTGAATCTTCCTTCCGCCGACGCGGAACCTCCTTCTTCACCGACGGACTACGACGAATGAAGGCTCCTTTAAGGGACGTCATCCAAGATGGCGTCCCCTCAATTCCGATTGGCTGATAGGATTCTATCAGCCAATCGGAATTAAGGTAGGAAAAATCTGATTGGCTGATGGAATCAGCCAATCAGATTGAGCTCGCATTCTATTGGCTGTTCCGATCAGCCAATAGAATGCAAGCTCAATCTGATTGGCTGATTGGATCAGCCAATCGGATTGAACTTGAATCTGATTGGCTGATTCCATCAGCCAATCAGAATTTTCCTACCTTAATTCCTTCCGTCGGCAGAAGGAAGATTCAAGACCCGGCTTGGAAGATGACTTTGCCCGGATAGAAGACCTCTTCAGCGCCTCTTTGAAGATGACATCGGCCGAATCGAAGACTTTTCTTCAGCGCCGCCTGGATGATGACTTCATCGGATGGAAGATTTCTTCAGCGCCGCTTGGAGGATTAACTTCTTCCGCTCCGGATGTCCACTTCGGTTCCATCGCTGCTCGGCTGAGTGAAGACAAGGTAGGATGATCTTCAGGGGATTAGTGTTAGGTTTTTGTAAGGGGGGTTTGGGTTAGATTAGGGGTATGTGGGTGGTGGGTTTTAATGTTGGGGGGGTTGTATTTTTCTTTTACAGGCAAAAGAGCTGTTTTCTTTGGGGCATGCCACCACAAATGGCCCTTTTAAGGGCTGGTAAGGTAAAAGAGCTTTGAAGTTTATTTAATTTAGAATAGGGTAGGGCATTTTTTTATTTTGGGGGGGTTTGTTATTTTATTAGGGGGCTTAGATTAGGTGTAAGTAGCTTAAAATTGTTGTAATATTTTTAACATGTTTGTAACTTATTTTTTTATTTTTTGTAACTTAGCTTTTTTTATTTTTTGTACTTTAGTTAGTTTATGTAATTGTATTTAATTGTAGTTATTTGTAGGTAGTTTATTTAATTAATTTAATGATAGTGTAGTATTAGGTTTAATTGTAACTTAGGTTATGATTTATTTTACAGGTAATTTTGTATTTCTTTTAGCTAGGTAGTTATTAAATAGTTAATAACTATTTAATAACTATTCTAACTAGCTAAAATAAATACAAAGTTACCTGTAAAATAAAGATAAATCCTAAGATAGCTACAATATAATTATTAATTATATTGTAGCTATCTTAGGGTTTATTTTACAGGTAAGTATTTAGTTTTAAATAGGAATAATTTATTAAAGTATAGTGTAGTGTTAGGTGTAATTGTAACTTAGGTTAGGATTTATTTTACAGGTAAATTTCAGTTTATTTTAGCTAGGTAAGCTATTAAATAGTTAATAACTATTTAATAGCTATTGTACCTAGTTAAAATAAATTGAAAGGTACCTGTAAAATAAAAATAAATCCTAAGATAGCTAGAATATAATTATTATTTATATTGTAGCTATATTAGGGTTTATATTATAGGTAAGTATTTAGTTTTAAATAGGATTCATTTAGTTAATAATAAAAATATTATTTAGATTTATTTAATTAATATTTAAGTTAGGGGGGCGTTAGGGTTAGGGTTAGACTTAGGTTTAGGGGTTAATAATTTTATTACAGTGGTGGCGGCCTAGTGGGGGGCAGGATAGGGGTTAATAAATTTATTATAGGGGGCGACGGTGTAGGGGAGGCAGATTAGGGGTTAATAAATTTATTATAGGTGACGACGGTGTAGGGGGGGCAGGATAGGGGTTAATAGGTTTAATATAGGTTGCGGCGGGTTCAGGGAGCGGCGGTTTAGGGGTTAAACTATTTATTTAGTTGCGGAGAGGTGCGGGATCAGCAGGATAGGGGTTAATAACTTTATAATAGAGGGCGACGGTGTAGGGGGGGCAGGATAGGGGTTACTAGGTATACTGTAGGTGGCAGCGGTGTCCAGGAGCGGCGGTTTAGGGGTTAATACATTTATAAGAGTTGCGGCGGGGTCTAGGAGCGGCGGTTTAGGGGTTAGTAACTTTATTGAGTTGCGGGAGGCTCCGGGGGCGCCGGTATAGGGATAGAACAGTGTAGTTTAGTGTGAGTGCTTAGTGACAGGCTAGCAATAAAGCTGGGAAAAAGCCGAAGGGCAGCGAGATCGGATGAGTGATAACTGTCACAGTCCGCTGCTCATCGCCCCGCGGCTTTTTGACAGCTTTATTTGATAATTTAGGCATATTTTTTCAGGTCCTCGGCGGCGATGTGAGGCGAGCTTAGGCGGGCGTATTTGGCCGGCGAAGCCAGAAAAGTAGACGGCTTGATAACTACCCCCCATAGTGTGTGTGTGTGTGCATATATATATATATATATAATTTATTTTTTATGGGGGGGGGGCGACAAAATGTGTCTTCGCCTGTGTAGCCAAAAATCCTAGCACCGGCCCTAGGTACAGGTAACTGTCAGCTGGGAAGCAGAGCTGAATAAAAATTTACAAAACTGCAGTAAAAGATCTTCAGTTTAAGAGTTCACTTGCATTTAATTACCAAGCTTCCTCTCTTTGTTTAAGTGTGGTCAGGCAAAACAGATGAATTCATTTTAAATGGCTGCTGCCAAATAATTATTTCTGAATGAGAGCGTCTGTGAGGTGACTTCTGTACAGTATTGTAACTGCATCATATGCAATGTCAGGTTTTATAAGTAAAATATATTATTTGATTTGACAGCCTAATTACAGACACTGAAGGGCTTACCCTGTTTCTGCACTGTGAGTCCATTATCAGAAGCCGTGGTATGAATGTGCAGCCACTTTTTGCAGGCTGCTGTTAGCAGCGGAATGGCAGCACAACTTAGAGCTCCCTTTATCACTCACAAGAGTATTGTCTGGTGGTTAGTGCGTCCCATGCACTGCAGTCAGATGGTACCGCCACAAGCTTACATGTGGAGTGTTTGGGCTTACAGGGATAAGAACAGTTAGCAGCGCCCTTCCCACCAAAACAAGTGGCTGGCACAGTACACAACCACAATGAAGCTTTAGAAAGAAACAAATATTATTACTTTTTTTAAAATTAGATAAAAGGTCATTTTATCAAAGATACCAGTAATATAATTTGTTTGAACAAATAATATAAGGCTGGATTACAAGTGGAGTGTAAAATATTGCTTTCACAAAAGCAAATGTGTGCTAGTATTACAAGTTGAGCACAATGCGAACGCAAGCTCACGTTTACATTGCTAGGAAGCATTGCTTTCACGAGAGCGCACTTCCATAGGTTCCAATGGGAGCCTTGTACTAGCGCAGCAAAGGGGGTAAGTTGCGCAGCGATGGGCAGAAAATTGTAAATATATATGAATATATGCATATATATTTACGTGTTAATATGGGTATATAGGTATATAAGCATATATATTTACTATCGCTATGCATGATTAAGAGGTGTTAACCTCGAAACGTCCCTACCTTATATGTCCTAATAAAGATTATTTTTACTAATTGGAGAGCTGCGGACACCCTCTTTGTTTTGGATCATTACCTGGTGAAAGGGCAGTTCACCTGTCTACACGGGCACTCCATTCCTTTAGTGCTGTTCCACTCCTGTTTGTTTGGACATATATATTTACTGGGAAAAAACTGTTCCCTTAGACCGCTATGTAAAGGCACTTTCACTTTTCAGTGATGTTTTTTTCTAACACCCCACTGCCACCAACTTTAAACCTTCTTAACTGCTTATTGCAGGCATTTTAAAAATAAATAAATAAAAAGGTGCTACTATCTTTATTTTTTAATAAAGTATATCACACTTGATTTTGGGGGCATTTGATGGACATTTATAAAATTAACCAATTGCTAATTGCTACTGCAAGCTTGCGGTAGCAATAACCAACCACTTGTAATGGCTGGTTATTTATCTTGCCTGCAAACTAGCAAATGTTCCTGTTTGCGGGCGCATGATAAATTAGTGCTCCACTTGTAATCTAGTCCATAATCTGTTAAGAAAAATCTTACAAAACCATCATGTTTGTACTTATATGGAACTAGATCACAAGACACATTTTTATCACTTTTAAGTGCTAACTGCACTCAAGGCAAAGCATAAACGCTGGTAAGTTGAAAGTAAAAGCACAAGAGCGAAAGGCTCAGGAACACTAACTTCTGGAGTTTAGATATTGTGACCGTGCTAACTCCCTATCCCCATAGTCTTCTAAGGAGCGCGCTAAATAAATCCTTTTCATATTATCACTTGTGCGCTAACTCAATGCTGCACTAAACCTTCTGCTCTAAAGCCAAAGGTGCATTAGGAATACTTTAAATTCCTATGTTCTTCACTTTTTCATTTTTAATATACAGTATTGTTCTGAGTATAGGCCGCACTTTTGTCCCCTGAGGTAAGTCTTTAACTTAGGGGTGCGGCCTATACTCAGGATGTTGCCGTGAGTGGTCCGGGTTGGGGTTGGGCAGGAGCGCAGTTCTCGTTACAGGAAAGAGTTTGTGCACAAACAACTGCCCTTCCTGGAGATTCTGTCTACAGCTGACAACCGAAGCTCCAGCACACAACGCTCCCAGACAGGATGGGAACCAGGGACGATCCCCTACTCAAAGTTGTTTTTGTATTCGGCGACTCAGTAGCAGGAAAAAGCAACCCTCCTCCCGACCCACCCGCAATGAGCCCAACCTGGAGAGCACCACCAGACCATCCCAACACAGATCCACCGCACCGTGCCACAGAAGCAGATGTCCGGCACAGTATATACCCCAGCAACAACGTGGCCCACATCGATGTGCTCAGGATGGGAGTGGGAGGGGCTGTGAGCTACCGGTATCAGCTTTGACACAGGAGGCAGCATGACAGGATTGAGGTAGACTAAAATTGATCCCAATAAAGTCTAACAGTACTGTATTTGATTTACTTTTACCTATTACTAGTGTAACCCCTTTGAGAATACCAGTAAATCTCTATAGCACACAGGATGAGCGTGGGATGGAGCCAGGGTGAGAGCCGCCTTATGTGTGTGTGCTGAGGGTGAGAAGGATGAGTCAGAATTGGGGATGTATGATAAGTGGTGAGAAGGGGGTTGTGTGAGGAAAAAGGGGGCTAAGAGGGTGAGGAGGGCTGAGAGGAGGCTTGTAGGTAGGTAGTTAATAGGGTGAGTAGTGGGCACTGTGTGAGGGAAGGAGGCTGAGTGGGTTAAGAGGAGGCAGTAATGCGTATATTTCTTTTAAGTTAAAATTTTAATTTCTTTAAAATGGCACCAAACTTTAACCCCTTAATGACCACAGCACTTTTCCATTTTCTGTCCGTTTGGGACCAAGGCTATTTTTACATTTTTGAGGTGTTTGTGTTTAGCTGTAATTTTCCTCTTACTCATTTACTGTACCCACACATATTATATACCGTTTTTCTCGCCATTAAATGGACTTTCTAAAAATACCATTATTTTCATCATATCTTATAATTTACTATAAAAAAAATTATAAAATATGAGGAAAAAATGGAAAAAAACACACTTTTTCTAACTTTGACCCCCAAAATCTGTTACACATCTACAACCACAAAAAAACACCCATGCTAAATAGTTTCTAAATTTTGTCCTGAATTTAGAAATACCCAATGTTTACATGTTCTTTGCTTTTTTTGTAAACTATAGGGCCATAAATACAAGTAGCACTTTGCTATTTCCAAACCATTTCTTTTCAAAATTAGCGCTAGTTACATTAGAACACTGATATCTTTCAGGAATCTCTGAATATCCATTGACATGTATATATTTTTTTTTAGTAGACAACCCAAAGTATTGATCTAGGCCCATTTTGGTATATTTCATACCACCATTTCACCGCCAAATGCAATCAAATACAAAAAATCGTTCACTTTTCACAATTTTTTTCACAAACTTTTGGTTTCTAACTTAAATTATTTACAAACAGCTGTTGCAATTATGGCATAAATTGTTGTAAATTCTTATCTGGGATCCCCTTTGTTCAGAAATAGCAGACATATATGACTTTGGCGTCGCTTTTTGTTAATTAGAAGGCCGCTAAATGCCACTGCGCACCACACGTGTATTATGCCCAGCAGTGAAGGGGTTAATTAGGGAGCATGTAGGGAGCTTTTTGGGATAGTTTTAGCTTTAGTGTAGTGTAGTAGACAACCCCAAGTATTGATCTAGGCCAATTTTGGTATATTTTATGCCACCATTTCACCGCCAAATGCGATCAAATTAAAAAAAAAGTTAAATTTTTCTCAATTTTAGGTTTCTCACTGAAATTATTTACAAACAGCTTGTGCAATTATGGCACAAATGGTTGTAAATGCTTCTCTGGGATCCCCTTTGTTCAGAAATAGCAGACATATATGGCTTTGGCATTGCTTTTTGGTAATTAGAAGGCCTCTAAATGGCGCTGCGCATCACACGTGTATTATGGCTAGCAGTGAAGGGGTTAATTATGTAGCTTGTAGGGAGCTTGCAGGGTTAATTTTATCTTTAGTGTAGAGCTCAGCCTCCCACCTGAAACATCAGACCCCCTGATCCCTCCCAAACAGTTCTTTTCCCTCCCCCACCCCACAATTGTCCCCGCCATCTTAAGTACTGGCAGAAACTCTGCCAGTACTAAAATAAAAGGTATTTGGCCCTTTTTTAAAAAAAAAAAAAAAAGCATATTTACATATGCTGATGTGTATGATCCCCCCTTAGACCCCAACCTCACTGATCCCCCACCTAACAGCTCTCTAACCCTTCCCCTCTGCCTTAATGGGCGCCATCTTGGGTACTGGCAGCTGTCTGCCAGTACCCAGTTTTGCAAAAAATGTGCCTTTTTATTAAAAAAAAAAGCCCTTTTCTGTAGTGTAGCTTTCCCCCCCACCAAGACCAACCCTCCACCCCTTCCAGATCCCTTAGATTATATTATTAAAGTTTAATCTTTCTTTTTTTTTTTTACTTTTTACTTTATGTTTTTCTGTAGTGTAGCGGTTCCCACCCGCTCCCGCCCCGTGCACGCGCCCGCCCACCAACCCCCGTGCACGCGCGCGCTCCCGTGCGCGCCCCCGTGGGTCCCGCCCCCGATCCCGCCCCCCTCCACTCCATACAGAGCATCGATGGCCGCCCACCCGCCTCCCACGTAAGCTCCCACCCACCAACGATACCGGCCATCGATGTCCGGTGCAGAGAGGGCCACAGAGTGGCTCTCTCTGCATCGGATGGCCAAGGGGGGTTATTGCAGGATGCCTCCATATCGAGGCATCACTGCAATAACCGGAAAGCAGCTGGAAGCGAGCAGGATCGCTTCCAGCTGCTTTCCAGACCAAGGACGTGCGCCACACGTCCTCGGTCATTAAGTGTATTTATTTTGAGGACGTGTGGCGTACGTCCTTGGTTGTTAAGGGGTTAAGGGTGCAGCTTATAATCAGGAGCGGCCTATGCTCGGAACATTACGTATATATATATATATATACACTGTATATATATATTATTTTTTTGTGTAAAATATATATGTATACCTATATAGCTAAATGAATATATATATATGAATATATATATATATATATATATATATATATATATATATATATATATATATATATATATATATATACACACACACACACACAATATTATTATTTTTTTTTTTTATGGAAAAAATAACGAAAAGGTTGCTAGGCAAAACAAGGTTAGTGGGAGTGGAAGGGGAGGATGAGGGAGGATGGGTCAGTATGAGTGTCTGGGAAGTAATAAAATAAAGAAGGAAATAAGGGTGGGGACAAATTCATTAATTTAAAATGTGTGTGTGCGTGAGAATGTGTGTGTGTGATGGGACGAAAAATTGCAACATGTATGTGTATTTGTATGTGTGTGTGGAATTGGTTAAGGGGAAAATTGTTTGTTAGAGTGAGTGTGTGTGTAAGTAAGTGGATGTGTGTGCACCTGAGTTTGTGAATAGGTGTGTGCATTTCTGAGTGTGTGTATGGTGGAGAGTGTGTGTGAGTGAGTGTATGTGATTGCATTTGTATTCATATGTGAGTGTGTGTGTGTGTGTGTGTGTGTGTGTGTGTAACAGTTAAGGGTTAAAGATGTAGGGATGTTATGTAAGTATATGATAGGTGTGTTGTGAACCTACATCTGTGTGTTTACTTGTATGCAACTACAACTAATATGTGATGTATAGAGTCAGTACATTTAAATAGAAGGGAGAAACAAAATGAGTAATGGTTGGGAGCTCTGCTATAAGCCAGTGAGTAATTATAGAGCAGCATTATTTGTGTACAAATGCATTTCATGTTAGTTTCAATAAAAATGTAATCAGCCGTCCCTTACACAGTATAAATAAAAAATATTTTATAAATGTTTCATTTCTTCCCTTTTAGATACATAACAGAATTTGTTTGCCTTTAATGTCCCTTTAAGTTAATTCACATGCGCATTTCAAACAGTGAAGTTATGTTACCTAAAACGTAATTTGTTTTACCTGCTAGACTACTGATAACAGACATAATAACGGTCTTACCGTAGACAATTAATGTAAAACTTCCTTCCTTTGGTCCTCCTGGAAAAGTAGTGAAGATACAGAGATAGGTGCCCTCATCAGACAGTGTGACATTTGGTATAAGGATATCGCCTCTCCCACCATTTCCCAGAAATGTCACTCGCTTTCCAAATGGAGCTAGAAATTGAGGTTCCTCCCCTGCGCTGAACGTTAAAAAGTTCTCGTTCTGCGGACTCATAACCTTTTGCCATGTGATTTGTATCATGCGCTCATCTGTTGTCACTGAACATCGTAATGTTGCACTAAAACCCTTGTACACACGAACATCCCCATTTACTTGCACTGAGGATGAAGAAAAACAACAAAACTGAGTCTGAAAGTTGTAAAATAAAAGGTTGCATCAACCTAGACTGTCATATAAAGCAATACATTTGTATCTAACTGTTAAAAGGGGAGGAACATTAAAGTGATCCATTTAGTGCTTAATTTTATTATTATTATTATAAGTTATTTGTAGGGTGCAAGCATATTCTGCAGCACTATGAACATGGATCTAATATGCAAGGTAACAATTATGGGAGACAAATGGATAGAGGACCCTGCCAAGAGTTTCATTATTGTAAATAAGTTCTCATGAAGGTGATCTACAAAACAGATAGGCTCGTAGGCTTACATGCTAAGGGTTCAAGGGGATGAACTGAGGTTAGAAAATGTTAATCTTTAAGGAACACTTGAAAGTCTGAAAACTAGGGGAGAGTCTTGTGGAGTGAGGCAGAAAGTTTCACAAAATAGGGGCCAATCTGGAGAAGTCCTGTAGACGGGAATGTGAAGCAGTAACAAGAGAGGGGAAGGTGGTCATGAGCAGAGACAAGGGGACAGGAGGGATAGTATCTGGAGACAAGGTCGGTGATATAGCGCAGAGCAGTGTTATTGAGAGCCTTGAATGTCAGTGAGGATTTTGTGTTTTATTTTAGAGGTTATAGGAAGCCAGTTAAGGGATTTGCAGAGAGCTGCAGCACATGAGTAGCAATGTGTAAGGAAGATCAGCCTGGCAGAGTCATTTATTATTATTATTATTATTATTATTATCAGTTATTTGTAGAGCGCCAACAGATTCCTCAGTGCTCAAAATATGTATCTAATATGTAAGGTAACAATTATAGGAGACAAAGAGATAGAGGGCCCTGCCAAGAGTTTTGCTGTTGTAAATTAGGTCTCATGTAGGTGATCTACAAAGGAGCTAGGCTCATAGACTTACATCATGCTATGGGGGTTCAAGAGGAAAACTATTATTATGGAATGTAAAAGATATAGATGGCAGTTAGGGAGGCCGGAGAGGATGGAATTGCAAGAGTCAAGGCGGGAGATGATGAGAGAGTGGATTAATGTCTTAGTTGTGTATTGTGTGTGAAAGTGGCAAATTTTGGAGATGTTTTTAAGGTGGAAGCAGCTGGAATCGGCCAAAGACTAGATGTGGGGAGTGAAAAAGAGATCTGAGCCAATTGTGACCCCAATACATTGGGCATGCAGGGTTAGGGAAATGATGTTATTATCAACAGTTATAGGAAGTTGGTGGGTAGAGATTTTGGAAAAGGAGGGGGGAATAAGGAGCTCCGTTTTGGAGAGATTTAGTTTAAGGTAGTGAGAGGACATCTAGGATGAAATATTAGAAAGACAGTTAGTGACATGAGTTAGAAAGGAAATTAATAGGTCTAGTGCAGGATGACATATAAATTGAGAAGAGAAGGGGACCAAAGACAGAGCCTTTTGGTACCCCAACAGAAAAAGGTAAAGGGTCGAGTTAGACAGATAGGAGGAGAACCACAAGAGGGTTTTGTAGCAGGATTGGAGGGTTTGGAGCAAGAAAGGGTGATCAACAGTGTCAAAGGCTGCAGACAGATCGAGAAGGATTAACAGCGAATAGTGGTCTTTTAATTTTGCTTTAATTAGGTCATTAGTAACCTTAATGACTGCAATTTCTGTGGAGTGTTGGGGCAAAATCCAAATTACAATGGCTCAATAAGGGAGTTTATAGTTAGGAAATTGGATAAACACAAGTCTTTCCAGAAGTTTTGAGGCAAGGGGGAGTAGGGGAATAGGGCAGTAGTTGGATGGCGATGATGGATCGAGAGAAGGTTTCTTGAGGATAGAAGAGATTAGTGCATGTTTAAGGGATGAGGGAAATATACCAGTGCTGAAGGAGAGATTAAAAATATATGTGAGGATTGGAGTAAGAGTTGAAGAGAGAGAGAGAGAGAGAGAGAGAGAGCAGTAGTTGTAAGATGATGGGATCAAGGGGACAGGTAGTAAGGAAGAAGGGAATATAGTTATTTTTCAGTAGCAGTGACAAAAGAGCTGTATCAGTGGCATTGTGGGTTTTGGACGTCAGCAAATGGTTGAGGGGGTTGTAGACTTGTAGTGTGTTGAGAGATTATTTTGACTCTGATGGAATCAATCCTGTTGGTGAAGTGGCTAGCAAAATCATGAGCCGAAAGAATAGTGGTAATATGAGGATGGGTGTGGGTGGAGAAGGGTATTAAAAGTGGAGAACAGACAAAGAAGGAGTAAATAAAAAACATAGGGCTAGATTACGAGTGGTGCGCTTACTGTTGCACACAAGCGATAAGGGGTTTATCACTGCTCTGTGGGCATCGGTAGTAGCACTCAAATTACGAATTGAAAGTAAACGCATTCTTTTGAGCGCAATAGAATTTAATGCTCTGGTTAACTGTTATGCGAGACAACAAAATGACACATAAATACATTGTACAGTTCAGTTACACTCATAATAACACTGTGATAAAAAAATATTTTTTTAAAAAATTGCATAAAAAAAGTTAAGGGATCAAAGATATGAGGTATCATGTGTTATTCAAAAAAGGCAGATAAAGGGCTTTAACATAGTTATACATACATACACATGTCTAAATATAGGTGTGTGCATGTGTAGATATATATATATATATATATATATATATATATATATATATATATATATATATACAGTATATATATATATATATATATATATATATATATATGTACAGACAAACATATAACCACATAAATACATATTATGTGTGAGTGTGCATTGGAGCCCTTTGCAGTCAAGTAGCTGAAAATTTGAAAAATCATATTTAAAGGACCAGTAAATACAGTAGATTTGCATATTCAAAAAATGCATGATAAATAGACAATACAATTGCACATAGGGGCCGAGTTATCAAGCTCCGAATGGAGCTTGATGCCCCTGTTTCTACGTGAGCCTTCAGGGTCGCCAGAGACAGCAGTTATGAAGCAGCAGTCCAAAGACCGCTGCTCCATAACTTGTCCACCTACTCTGAGGCTGCGGATATCTATCCGCCCAATCCTATACGATCAGGCTGAGTGACACCCCCTGCTAGCGGCCGATTGGCTGTGAATCTGCAGGGGACGGCATTGCACAAGCAGTTCACAATAACTGCTTGTGCAATGATAAATGCCGACAGCGTATGCTGTTTGCATTTATCGATGTGCAGTGGACATGATACGCTACATCGTTTCATGTCCGCTCGCACATTAGCTCCGAATGGAGCTTGATGCCCCTATTTCTGCGCCAGCCTTCAGGCTCACCAGAAACAGCAGTTATGAAGCAGCAGTTAAAAGACCGCTGCTCCATAACTGATCCGCTGCCTCTGAGATTGCGGTCTTTAATCCGCCCGATCCTATACGATCGGGCTGATTGACACCCCCAGGGGGCGGCTTTGCACAAGCAGTTTAGCGTAAGCTGTTGGCATTTATCGATGTGCAGCGGACATGATACGCTACATAGTATCATGTCCGCACGCACTTTGTTAAATTGGCCCCTTAGGGGTCAATTTATTAATGTGCGAGCGGACATGATACAATGTAACATATCATCCGCCTGACGGACAGGTTATGGAGCAGCAGTCTTTAGACCGTATGGAGCTTGATAAATTGACCCCTTAGTCTGAACTTCAAATGAGTAGTGGATTTTTTTTCTAACAAATTTCAAAGTTATGAATTTTCCACTCCCCCTGTATCATGTGACAGCCATCAGCCTGTAATGCTTGTGGGATATTCCACTATCAGACCAAACTTGGCCAGTAGTCTTCTTATCCCGGCATCAAGTTGGAATGATAGGGAGTATCCCAGAGCAGAGAAAGTTCACAAAATGAGTAAAGCGGTACTCACAATAGGTAGGCTAGTCTTTGGCGGCAACAGTTCAAGGGTAAACCACTTGAAGGACTGGAGAAAAACAGGAAAGGCTTTGACGGCAACAGGTAGAGAAACCAGCGGTAAGGCAGGTCAAGGGTAAACCACTAGAATGGTCAGACAGGCAGAGTTCGGCAATAGTAAGGCAGTCCAAAGGTTCAAGGGATAAACAGGCAGAATGGTCAGACAGGAAATGTTCACCAACTGTATGGCAATCCAATATTGTAGAGGTTAAGGCAAGCAGAGTAGTCAAAACAGGCAGAGTTCATCAACAGTAAAGCAGTCCAGCAATTCAGGGGTTAAGGCAAGCAGAGTAGTCAAAACAGGTAGAGTTCATGAACGGTAAAGCAATCCAGCAATGCAGAGTTTAAGGCAAGCAGCCTAGTCAAACAGCAACAGTGAATCAATACAGCAATTCAGCATACAGATATACAGCACCCAGGAGCACAAGAAGTAACACCTATACTTGGGCACAGGTGAGAGAGACTGAGGCCTTTACATAGGGAAGACAGGGTTGGCAGTGATGATGTCATCACGGTGCTGCAGTTACACTGCCGTATCCCTAGCAACAGGAGGAGTGCCTGTGTCCATGGCAATAGCCACAGAAGAGCAGAGGAGCAGCATGACAGAGCCCCCTTCTCAAAGGGTACCTCCGGGACCCTACATAGGCTTGGTGGGATGTGCAGCATGAAATCTGGAGACCAAAGATGGAGCATGCACATCACGGGCAGGAACCCTAGAACGATCTGCCACGGAGTAGCCCTTCCAGTGTATGAGGTACTGTAGTTGCCTGCGCCTGTATCTGGAGTCCAGGATCTTAGCAACCTCATCTCATACTCAGGGTCACCATGAATCAGGAGCGGGGAGGAGGTGGTTGGAGCCGAGTATATCTGTTCTAGATGTAAGGCTTGAGTAACGAGATGTGGAAGACAGAGTGTATGCGCAGGGTTCAGGGCAAGGCCATTTTGTAGGCAACAGGAAACAGTCTTTTAAGGACCTGGTAGGGGCCGATAAACCTAGGCCCTAATTTGTGACTGGGTTGACGTAGACGAATATGTCTAGTAGAGCCCAAAATACGGTCACCTACCGAAAAGGCACAAACAGAAGCTCTATGATGATCAGCAAATCTCTTGTATCTGGAGACAGCTGAACTGAGAGCAAATACGTTGCCATTGAGTAGTGAGGTTAGTAACATGTCGGTCTGTAGCAGGAACCCCTGTGAACAGAGCAGAAAGAGGAAAGACACAAGGTTGGTAACCAGCTGTGGCTTGAAATGGAGAACATTGTAGAGAAGAGTGCGAATGAGTGTTCTTTGCCAGCTGAGCTAGGGACAACAACTCAGACCAGTTGGTATGGAGAGAATTAACAAAAGTTCTGAGATAGGCTTCAAGATCTTGATTCACTCTCTCAGTCAGCCCATTAGACTGAGGATGGTAGCCGGAAGAAAAGGAAACGGTGGTTTCAATCAACTTGCAAAAGACTTTCCAAAAGGCAGAGATGAATTGTGGACCTCTGTCGGAAACAATATTTACGGGAATGCCATGAAGTCGTACCACATGTAACAGAAAAAGAGACGATAACTCTTGGGCAGATGGCAGTTTCTTTAAGGGTACAAAATGAGCCAGTCTGGAAAATCGATCTACCACAACCCAGATAACTGTATGATGGTCAGAAGGAGGGAGGTCCACAATGAAATCCATTGTAATGTGTGTCCAAGGTTGTTTGGGAATGGACAACAGTTGGAGTAAGCCAGGAGGCAAGAATAGAGGAATCTTATTGGCAGCACAAGTCTTGCAGGCTTTCTGAGCGTCGGTCTTCATGTGTCATGTTCTGTCTCAGGATATTTTGTGAGAGTCTCATTGTCTGCTACAGTTGCTTTAAATGAAGATTAGCAGAAGCCATATAGATTGAAAAGATAACAGATTTATTTAAATAACAAAATACTTTGAATGAGCATATACTTGCAGGGTATTTTAAATATGTACTATTCAGGTATGTTATGTCCACATACGCCAGGAGTGGAAAGGAACAAACAAGTAAGCAGAGATCCAGATTCAAAAGGAAAGTCTGTCTCCTGGTAATAACTGAAGTGCAGGAATTAATCAAGGCAGGAAACAAACTCGTAAACAGATATCAGGTTTAAAGGTAAAGTATTTCTCCTAATGAAATCTGAAGTGCAGGAATTGCACAAGGCAGGAAACAACCTTGTAAACAGGTAACAGGTTTAAAGGTAAAGACTTTGTCCTGGTAATAACTGAATTGCAGGATTTGCACAAAGCAGGAAACGACCTTAAAAACAGGTAACAGGTTTAAAGGCAAAGTCTTTGTCCTGGTAATAACTGAAGTGCAGGATTTGCACAAAGCAGGAAACGACCTTGAAAAAAGGTAACAGGTTTAAAGGTAAAGTCTTTGTCCTGGTAATAACTGAAGTGCAGGAATTGCACAAGGTAGGAAACAAACTTGAAAACAGATGCAAAGGTGAACTCTTCCTCGAAATATGTACAGAAGTACAGGAAGCAGGTTCTGGCTTGTGACAAAACAGAAACAATGTGAAGACCATGTGTAGCCTTACAGACAGCCTTAAATAGGGAGGTTTTGCACAGGATTGGTTCTGAGTAAATCCAAACTTGAGAGCACCTGTGTTTTGCACAGGTGTAATTACAAGTGACAAACTCATTTAACAGATTTTTTAAGTTGTATGCTATTATATTTGAAACTCCTAAACTGCTAGATCTGGCTGTGGCTCAACATACAAGCAAACAGTGTAGTAAGCACATAGCCACAAGTTCAAATCCCTATATAGCCCTTTTGAGCAGAATGCTTCCCAGACCTTTTTCTTTTTAGTCAGGAGGCTTGGTTTGTGACATTATGGAAGGCCACCATGCAGTACATGCTTGGAAAGAAACTTAAAAGTTCTTGTTAAACCAGGATGTCCTGAAGTTTACTATCATGAGCCCAGGATAGCACAGGGGTGCGTAGGTTCAGAGGTACAAAGAAGATATTGGGAGTTTTCTAGACTGGGCACGTTGCAGTCTTTGAAGAAGAGAGGTGTTAAGTTGAGCAACCACGCACCAGGGGGGTATGATGTTTTCAATAGGAGCATCAGAGGAATCACTTGACTATGGAAAGTGATGGGAAAGGGCATCAGCCTTTTTATTCTTGGTCCCAGGAAGATAAGAGACCACAAAGTTAAAACAGGGAAAGAACAAGGCCCACCTGGCCTGTCGAGGATTGAGTCTATGAGCAGTCTCAAGGTACGTCAGATTCTTGTGGTCAGTGAGAATCTGAATGGGATTGGCGGTACCATCTAGCCAATGACGCCATTCAGTCAGAGCCATCTTAATGGCTAAGAGTTCACGATTACCCACGTCATAGTTCGTCTCTGCAGGAGTAAAATGATTGGAGAAAAAGGCTACAGGGTGCAACTTAGAGGATAAAGGATCCTTTTGGGTTAGGACTGCTCCAGCTCCAATCTCGGAGGCGTCAACCTCTAAAGTGAACTGCAGGTCAGGATCAGGATGATCACATGAGCAGAACAAAATGCCCTTTTTAGGTGAGAGAAGGCATCCACGGCTTCGGGAGGCCAGTTTTTGCAGTCTCAGTTGCTCCCCTCACTGAGTTAACTAAACGGAACAATTTGGGAGAAGTTTTTTTTATAAACTTGCGATAATAATTAGAGAACCCCAAGAATCTCTGTAGTTCCTTTAATAAGGTGGGTTGAGGCCATTCCAGGACTGCGGTGAGCTTAGAAGGATCCATGGCAAACCCCTCCTTTGAGATAACATAGCCAAGGAACTGGATCTGAACTTGGTCAAATTCACATTTCTCCCGTTTGGCTACCAGGGAATTGTCTTTGAGACGAAGAAGTACCTGTCTTACATGTTCATGATGCTCCTCAAGGGTGGAGGAGAAAATAAGGTTGTCATCCAGATAGACAATGACAGTGCGATTTAGAAGGTCACAGAAGACATAGTTGACAAATGCCTGGAAGACAGCAGGGGCATTACACAGCCCAAAAGGCATTACAATGTATTTGTAATGCCCTGATCTTGTGTTGAAGGCAGTCTTCCATTCATGTCCTGGGAATATATGAACAAGATTATATGCCCCACGTAGATCCAACTTAGTGAAGTAGAGAGCATTCTGGAGCGAATCATAAAGTTCAGTGATTAACGGAATAGGATAGCGATTCTTGATAGTGATGTTGTTAAGGGCTCTGTAGTCGATACAGGGTCTGAGCCCACCATCCTTCTTACTGACAAAAAAGAAGCCAGTCCCGGCAGGAGAAGAGGAAGGGTGAATAAAAACTTTAGCTAGGTTCTGTTGAAAATACTCCTCCATGGCCTTGGTTTCAGCTTTGGAGAATGGATAAGTCCTCCCTTTAGGAAGTGGGGCTCCAGGAAAGAGGTCAATCTTGCAGTCGTAAGGACGGTGGGGTGGCAGCACATCAGCTTCTTTCTTTTCAAACACATCAGTAAAATCTGAGTAAATTGAGGGAAGGCTTGAAGGATTTTGTAGGCTGGCAATGGGGATGTGGCGTAATGGAGTAACTTTAGCCAGACAGGAGTGGAAGCAGGATGTACCCCAGGAGGCCAACTGTCCCTCAGTCCAGTCGAACTGGGGATTGTGTATACAGAGCCAAGGAAGACCAAGGATTACTGGTTGTGCTGGAGAATGAATGACATTGAACTGCAACTGTTCGGTATGAAGGACTCCTACAGTCATGGTTAGAGCTGCTGATTCAAAAGGGATTAAACCTGATCCAAGGGGAGTTCCATCCAAAGCAGTTATTTTAAGACCGTGTTTTTTTCTGCAGAAGAGGTAACCCTGCCTGAATCATGAAACAGTGATCCAAAAAATTTCCACCTCCCCCTAAATCAATAAAGGTCTGAGTGTGGATAGAATTCTGAAGAAAGGAGAGGGTAACAGGTACCAGGATTCGAGAAGATTGAGGGGATTTAGTAGTGACCACACCTAGAGGTACCCCAGTTTTATCCTCTAAGCATTGGCTTTTCCCAGCAGGAAAATTACATTTTTTTAGCTGGTGTGAGTTAGAACCACAGTAGAAACACAGTCTCAATCTCCTTCTTCTCTGTCTTTCAGATGCTGTGGGTTTAAGGGAGGAGAGATCCATGGGTTCCTCTACTGAGGTAACTGGAGGTGCTGAAGAGGTAGAGGATGGTCTAGAGACCGGACGAGTAGGAGGATGGGAAGGAAGGATTCTACGAGTTCTGTCTCTCTCAGCTTGTCTCTCCTGAAAGCGAGAGTCCAGAGTAATACAAAGTGCTATGAATTTATCCAGGGAAGTAGGGACATCACGATAGGTAAGCTCGTCCTTGATGCTTTCATGCAAACCTCTCCTAAAGGCCGCCTTGAGAGCATCCCAACTGGTCCCGAGTGCCAAAGTGCAAAACTCGATGGCGTATTGTGCCACAGTTCTGTTACTCTGGTGGAGATCCAAGAGTGAGTACTCGGCAGCAGCAGATCGGGCAGAGGTCCAGAATATAGAAGATAATGCAGAAGTGAAGGCATCAGCATCGTTCAGGAGTTGAGCGCTCTGTTCCAGAAGAGGAGAGACCCTTCAGTAAGGAAATAATAAAAGTGACCTTTGACTGATGAGACTGGAAGGTGTGGAGGTTATTGCGAAAGTGCAGCCCGCCCTGATTCAGGAAACCCCTACAGTCGGTAGTACCATCATACTTGTCAGGCAATGGTATCCGGGGTATACTTCCAGAAGCAGGGGAAGGAGCTGCGGCACTAGCAGCAGGTACTGGCTGTGTAGAGTGTTCTTTTCAGCAACCAGTGAAGAGAGCAAAGCGGTTATAGCCTGTAGTTTTTAATCCACACTCTGCAATTGTGCGTTATGTGTTCCCAGCGTCAGACTCTGATGAGTAACTGCATTTACTACCTCATTTGGGTCCATGGCCCATGTATAATATAATGTTCATGGAATATTCCACTATCACACCAAACTTGGCCAGTAGTCTTCTTATCCCGGCATCAAGTTGGAATGATAGAGAATATCCCAGAGCAGAGAAAGTTCACAAAATGAGGTAAGAGGTACTCACAATAGGCAGGGTAGTCTTTTCGCGGCAACAGGTAGGGAATCAGCGGTAAGGCAGTTCAAGGGTAAACCACTTGAAGGACTGGAGACCAACAGGATAGGCTTTGATGGCAACAGGTAGATAAACCAGCGGTAAGGCAGTTCAAGGGTAAACCACTAGAATAATCAGGCAGGCAGAGTTCGGCAACAGTAAGGCAGTCCAAAGGTTCAAGGGATAAACAGGCAGAGTGGTCAGACAGGCAATGTTCACCAACTGTATGGCAATCTAGTATTGTAGAGGTTAAGGCAAGCAGAGTAGTCAAACAGGCAGAGTTCAGCAACAGTGAATCAATACAGCAATTCAGCATACAGATATACAGCACCCAGGAGCACAAGCAGTAACACCTATACTTGGGCACAGGTGAGAGAGACTGAGGCCTTTACATAGGGAAGACAGGGTGGGCGGTGATGATGTCATCACCATGCTGCAGTTACACTGCCATATACCTAGCAACAGGAGGAGTGCCTGTGTTCATGGCAATGGCCACAGCAGAGCAGAGAAGCAGCCAATCATAAGTGCATATACGTATATTCTGTGCATTTTTGCACATGCTTATATCTTCACATAGGGAAATATGTTCCAAGTATGTTTAAATATATATATATATATATATATATAACTATATATAATTTTTTTATATATATATATATATATATATATGTATTGTTTAAATATGATTTTACATTTTTTCAGCTACTTGACTACGAAGGGCTCCAATGCATTGATATATATATATTGTATGTGTTTATATGTTAATATGTCTTTTTCAATACATATATACACATATAAATACTTAAATACTTATGTACACACACACACACACATATATATATATATATATATACACATACATATACAAATTTAGACATGTATATGTGTACAGTATGTATGTATCTCCCTTTGCAGTCCTTCTTTTTTCTAACACCTGAGACCTCATATCTTTTGATCCCTTACAAATGTTTAAATAATTGTTATTAGATAGTGTTAATATGATTCTAACTGACCTTTTATAAAGAATTTTGATGTGTTTTGTGCAACTTTTTTGAAAAGCATAACAGTTAACCAGAGCTTTGAAGTCGCACTATCCCGATACGCTATAAATTAAATTGCGCTTGAGCAAACGCGTTTACTTTAAACCTGTAATTAGGAAGCTACTTCCGATGTATCGCGATTTATCCCCTTTTGCTTGTATGCAACAGTTAGCTCGCCACTTGTAATCTAGTCCTAAATTACCTAATGACAGGATCACAGACAGTCAAACCGGCCATTTGGGGAGCTTGATTCAGGCCAGATCAGGGTGAGATAAGTTAAAATAAAGAGACAGTAGAATTTGGAGGAGGTTGATACCATTAGTTAGCTATACATTTAAGAATAATAGCAAGGATTGACAAGGATTGAATATCACATAGCATTTGACATTAGAAATAACATCACAATAAATACAGGACCTATTTAACAGCCTACATTCATACGCTCAAATCACATAGTAAAAGATTTACACAGAGTAAAATAGCATCAGAATGCAGTGAAATGCGCGTGAGATGTTACAGGGACTTAATTCACATACCTGAAAATAGAAGAGAGTCGGATAAGAGTGATGTAGTGTTCATTGCTTCAGCAGATGTGAATAGGAAGTTCGTTAGCTTAAAGGGACACTGAACCCACATTTTTTCTTTTGTGATTCAGATAGAGCATGCAGTTTTAAGCAACTTTCTAATTTACTCCTATTATCAAATTTTCTTCATTCTCTTGGTATCTTTATTTTAAAAGGAAGAATGTAAGTTTAGATGACAGACCATTTTTGGTGAACAACCTGGGTTGTTCTTGCTGATTGGTGGATAAATTCACCCACCAATAAACAAGTGCTGTCCAGAGCACTGAACCAAAAATTTGCTGGCTCCTCAGCTTAGATGCCTTATTTTTCAAACAAAGATAGGAAGAAAATGAAGAAAATTTGATAATAGGAGTAAATAAGTTAAAATTGCTTGCTCTATCTGAATCACAAAAGAAAAAAATTGGGTTCAGTGTCCCTTTTAATAAGCAGCACTGTGGTGAGTATTGAGTATAATTCTTGTATTATTATTTTTTTTGCATGAATCTAATTGCCTCACTTAAAGGAACATGAAACACAAAAATGTTCTTTCATGAATTATGTAGAACATACAATTTTAAACAACTTTCCAGTTTATTTCTTTTATCAAATTTCCTTCATTCTCTTGGTATCATTTGTTGAAGGAGCAGCAATGCACTACTGGTTTCTAACTGAATAAATGGGTGAGCCAATGACAATCAGTGTATATATATGCAGCCACCAATTAGCAGCTAGAACCTAGGTTCTTTGATGCTCCTGATATTTCCTAGATAAACCTTTCAGCAAAGGATAACAAGAGAAGGAAGCAAATGAAATAATAGTAGTAAATTGGAAGGTTGTTTAATATTGTTTGCTGTCTAAATTGTGAATGTCTAATTATGACTTTACTGTCCCTTTAAGAAAAGCAAACATATGCTATTATGAAATTGCATAATGCCCATGCAAAGCACATCCATTGCAAATTTCCATTTCTAACCAACAAAGCCAATCTTTCAATCGTAAGCTTTTTTTCTAATAGGAGGCTGTAAGGGTTGGGAAAATCTTTCCATAATTCCATACACAAATAATAAATCAATAGTCAATGTATTAGCTGTTTATATTACCAGCTTTGCTTAGTAGAGAACATATATACATAGGGGCCGAATGATCAAGGGCTGAATGGCCCCTTATCCTGCTGTTTCAACAACAGTTAAGACCACTGCTCCTTAACTAGTCCGCCTCCTCTGAGGCTGCAGACATAAATTGTGTACGATCAGGTTGCTTGACACCCCCTGCTAGCGGCCGATTGGCCGTTAATCTGCAGGGGGAGGCATTGCACAAGCAGACATTGATAAATTGGCCCCATAGTATGCATACATATATTCAGTATTACATATATTTTAGTACATATATCCCTTTAAGAAAATGCCTTTAAGAATTAAGTTACACAGTTTCACATGTAATTCTGCTTTCACTGTTTTGCTCTGCTGTCCATTCTCAGATAGCGTCTTATATTGAAGGAGGAAGGAGGGTCCCATTCTAATGCAGACTGTGAAAATCTGTCTGTGAGAGAATAAACGCTGTATTTTGAGAACGCTAGTTAAAGGGACATGAAATTATTTATTTCATGATTCAGATAGATCATGCAATTTTAAGCAACTTCCTAATTTATCATTTTTTCTTCGTTCTCCTGGTATCTTTATTTGAAAGAGCCGGAATGTAAGCTTAGGAACCAGCCCATTTTTGTTTCAGAACCCTGGGTAGCGCTTACTGTTTGGTGGCTACATTTAGCTTGGAAGGACTAGACTGAAGGAAAAATTAACACCTGTCATATATGTTGCATTTGGCAATCGTATTTTTTTTCCGAAATTCAAAGCTAAGTAACGTATATAGTTTAATCATTACCTTGCTATTACTGCTTTATATTATTGTAATAAGTTCATTATAAACACTGCTATAATTATACTGCATTCCTGTGTGCGCTTCAGTTTTGTCAGTAACAGTGAGAGTGCTATCCATTTGGTACCAGGTCGTGGGGTCACTGGTGCCGATATACTGGAAGCTTACAAACTTGATTTTGATATTTATTGGGTGTTTGGTGGTTTGTTACGGATTAAGCTATTTTTGGTTTGTTTGGCGCCAATTGAACTAGAAATAAATCAGTTAGCGAACATGGCACAGCATTTGGATCTTACTGTTTATCCTTACAAAAAGTGTAGGAAGGCAGCTGCAGAGGTTGGTTGGATATTTCTGCATTGGATATGCAGATTAGAAAAAGAAATATAAATGTCTAGATATCTCGAGATCTATATGTGAATATCTCTTTGAAAATATTGTTAAATGTGCATAAGATTGTAATGTAATTTAAAATCTTTTCATTTTCTCCAGTTAAACATATCTCTATACATATAAATCCATGTTTCTCTATGTATGTGTATGTCTGTCAATGTAAAATCCCTGCATCTGCTTTTTTATTCTAATACCCGAGATCTCCTATCTTTGAGCCCAGTGTTAATATGAGTGTAACTGTACTTTGTAATATATTTTTAAAGTGTTTTGTGACTCTTTTATGTTGCGTAAAACTGTTAGCTACAGCTCTTCAAGCACGGAAAGGATTTTTGCATAATAAAATAAATAAATTTTTCGAGACTTGTAATAGCTGTGCAATGGAAATTGACTGAGAAAAGTCTATATCGTGCATGGAAAACTCATAACTCAAACTCATAATCTTTCCTACAGAGTACAAAGCAGACATATGATATGAGATCTATTATGCATGCAGATGAATTTTAAATTACTGACAGTGATATTGATGAGTTGCACACACAACCGATGACACAGAATGACAGAATTGACCAGGCAGATGGGTGTGTAGACAGAGCTAGGGTGGCTAAGGAAGAAATAGCCAAAGAACCAACAGCCACGTTTTTTAAGAAATGGGAAGCTCTTAAGCTATACCAGGAATTCCCTGAAATAAATACAGACACACAAAGAGTAAACAAAACAGACAGTAAGAATCAAAAAAGAGAAATTTGTATAGACAATTACACTAGTGCCCACAGCCCCACCTTTACTCTATCCCTAGGATGAGAGGGTGGCCCCCTCTCCTTTAGATGGACATGTAGAATACAGACACTACGGTTCACAGAATAGGGTGTGGTCGGGAAATCAGAGCAGACCCCCAGAAATGTTAGCTCTTGTGGACACAGGGGCTGAAGTGACAATCCTCCCAAGAGACACACAGATACACCAGGGTGATTCACGTGTTAATGTGGAGAGTCTGAGAGAGAACACAGATTGTAATGCAGAGGTGGAGTTGACAGGGGTCCAGGAGGTTATTCTATGTATTGACAGCACACAACAGATCAGAGCAGTGAAGCCAATTGAACAGGTTCAGTGTGTCTGAAAGATTGCTGACTGCTACGGGAGCACACAGAAATTGGGGAGACCCTCCATGTGAAGATGTAACTGGCACAAGTAAAGCCAATCTGATAACTGAACTGCTTAACGGAGACTGGGCTGGCAGCCCAAACAGCAGTGGCTCAGCAAACAACTCTCCTGAAGTAGAAATGGTACTTGCAGGTGAGAAGAGTGACAGCCGGAAATCTCAAGCAAGCATCTAGGCAGATTGCTGAGCTAGTGACATTTAAGAGCCTGGCAGAAGAGATTCAAACTGCAGCAGTGACCCTGAAAGCCTCTGTGAATGAAGGCCCTAAAGTTGAGAAGCTGAATTAAGAACAGCAAGAAAGAGCCTGGATTACAGATGGATAAATTGTTATTTGCCATGATGGCAGATATTGGACAGCTGCAGCCTACAATCCAAGCAGATTCATTGTAGTGCAGGAGATGGAAAAAAGGAGGTTCCAGCCAGATGCGAAGAGAAAGCTAGAAACAGAGGAGCCACAAACTACTACCAATGGGTACAGCAGAAAGGCATTCCAATGACTCATGCAGAGCTGCAGACAGTCCAAGACTTGTGCTATCCTGAAGCAAAGGCCTCTGCAAATGAAAAATATACAGAACCAAAGTGGAATCAGGGGCCAAAGAGTTTGAAGCTACCTGGATGTTGCATATGAAAATGACTGCAAGGCTGCTGGACTTGTTGAAAGGAGTAGTTTATTTCTGAAAAATCAGATCCACAAATTGACCCCAAGTCATACTCTAAGAGGGTGGGATAAGGTTTTAACTCACTATGACAAAATGGTGGGGGGAGGGAGTTCTCCCAGTAAAACATTGACTGACCAAACAAATAGGGACCAAAGACAGTGGACTGTACGGGTTTAGAAACAAGTTCTGAGTGAGCTTCCAATATGCCCAAAGGCCAATGATAGCCCCTCACACACATGATCCCACCGACAAATTAGCATTTGGCATTAGGCCAAATAAGCAGTCTCCTAAGGCCTCACTTAAACAGGGGCCTTACAGCGTGTCTCTATCTTCATATGGGGATTTTTTTATGTCCAGCATGTGAAAAGTGAAAAACACACTAAATAACAAAATAACACTAGAGGTATCTAAACAGAGAAAGAAAACATCACAAACGGTATAATATATAAAAAAATACACTATATACAATTAATGCATAATGTAATCCTCGAATGTAAAACAACTGAAATCAATAAAAAATCAAAGCATGATCAATAAAATACAGACCAATTAATCTCTCTGTTCATCCCCTAAGGTTCCAAAGTATTGAACCAGAAAGGGGATGAACAGAGAGATTAATTGGTCTGAATTTTATTTATCATGCTTTGATTTTTTATTGATTTCAGTTTTTTATACCTCTAGTGATCTTTTGAAATAATTATTTATTTTATTTATGCTGGGCCTGGTGTATATGCTGTTTCTTATAGAATGTGAAGTATGTTAAAAAATGCATATCACCATTGTTTGTAATATATATAGCTTTAAAATAATATATCCAATGAGGCTTCATAGCTGTTTTTTAATATATACTCACCTGTTACTCCACTAGGTGGCACTACAGTCACTCAGTAAGTTGCATTTGAAGAATGTAAGGGTTAACTCCCAGATAGATGCCTATTAAACAGGTGTGTTGTGATTGCAATCTTATCACATTATTAAGGGGCACTGGCCCAGAAACGTCGTGTTTTTTCTTTGATGTCCTGGAGACTTTCAAATAATAAAGACGTTTTGCATCATTGGAGACCCTCCGCTTTTCTTTTTTCTTATAAATGTGTCACTAGACAGTGCAACTAATGGCTGTGTGGAGTATAACAGTTTTGAGACTGGAGTCTGCACTTTTAACAGGAATTTAAAAAGCCACAATTTTCAGAATTAAATTATAGGCGAATTGGACAAAATAACATTTTGCAAAAATTAAATTTTTTTACTCTTTAGACTGTCTCTGTGATGCTATATAGATAGTGTGGGGCCTGGTTTAGCATAAAGCTAATGTTTCATGCCCTTTGATCATAGTGTGTGTGTGAGGTGAATGTAACATTATTGCAGGTGTAAGGGTGGAGGTTAAAAGGTGATGATGAACGTTCTCCTACTTACATTTGTTTGTAAGATATGTACAGATATATATAGAAATATCTATTAACAAACACTGAGAACATATTCTGCTATGTGCAGAACATTAGAATGTGAAATATTTACAGTAAATACAAAATATAAATATGGAAATTGCATAAATGTATGTAAATGCTTTAGGAATATCCTGTATTTGTTTAATTTAAAATTAAATGAATAACGAATAGTGCAGCCAACGAAAATTTGAGGAAAACAACTTCCCTGCATATTCATTAGATACTACTGTATATATATATAAAAACTCTGGGGACAGCACAGCTTCCTGTGAGTGCCAGTGGCACCCAGGGCTGAGCATGTTGCAGGGTCATAGGATGTGTACCCGGTCCGGTATGAGAGTGCAGTTCCCTTCCGTGTTTTGTATATGTCTAGGGTGATTACATATTCCTGTGCACCCTTTTTTTGTTTTCAGTTTGTTTGGATTTGAAAGCTTGCATTGTGTGGCTGTTTTAGGGTCTCAGGTATTGGAGAGGACCTTGACGTGGTACCTGAGCTTGTCCCATTTGGCCAGATGCGGTGACTAACCTTTCCATTTTTGCTTTTAAATCTTAGCTGAGAGCTTGTAAGTGAGTGCTGGGTTTTCTCTGTGTGTTATATAATATGTTATAAATATATATATTAAAGAAGCAACAAAACTGGCCTTCATTAGAAAAGTTTAGTATCTGGAGCATTAGCAATTGTGGGTTCTATTACAGGCTCAAGATAGCCAGAAGAAAAGAAATTTCTTCTGAAACTCGTCAGTCTATTCTTGTTCTGAGAAATGAAGGCTATTCCATATGAGAAATTGCCAAGAAACTGAATATCTTCTACAATGCTGCGTACTACACAGAACAGTGCAAACTGACTCTAACCAGAATAGAAAGAGGAGTGGTAGGCCCACAGTTTGAGAAATAGAAGCCTCACAGTTCCACAAGTGGCAGCTCAACTAAAAAGTACCCGCAAAATACCAGTCTTAATGTCAACAGTAAATAGGCGACTCTGGAATACTGACCTTCTAGGCAGAGTTGCAAACAAAAAGCCATATCTCAGACTGGCCAATAAAAAGAAAAGATTAAGGTCCAGATTACAAGTGGAGCGGTATTTAACGCTACCACTCGCACACTAACTCTGCCAGAAGTAAGCTTTTTGCGCACATCGTGGTGTGCTCGTACTAAATGTTTAAAGTAAACTGTTTGCACACAAGCGCTAACCAGTGGCGACTCTAGGAACAATATATAGGGGGGGCACAAAAAATAGCAGAGACAAAACGGGGGGGCACTAATAATTTTCACCACAAAATTATGCCGCTGAAAAAAACTAAATAAATATAAATAAGATTCCAAAATACCAAAGTAATGCAGTATGCAGTTATACCTTTTTATTGTACTAACCTAATACTTAAAAGACAAGCTTACAAGATTTTTCCTTTCTTCCTCAAGTATAGCTTCAGACCTGAGAAAGAGAGGGAAACTCTCAAAAGCTTTTATTTATAGTTTAAAGCAATAACAGCATGACTCTGTAAATCAGGGTTCTTCAAACTTTTTTCCCCCAAGACCCAGTGCCATCATACCACATACCTTTGTGACTCTATTTTTGTGTTTGGTCTGAAAACACACACACACTCACCCTCATGCAACACACACAATCTTATACTACACACACCACACACTCACCCTCATACAACACACACACCACACACACACTTTAATACAGCACACACACTCATACTACACACACTCAACATCATACTGCACACACACCACACACTCACCCTCATACTGCACACCACACACTCACCCTCATACACTCACCCTCATACTGTGCACACACCACACACTCACCCTCATACTGCACACACTCACCCTCATACTACACACACACCACACACTCACCCTGATACTACACACACTCACCCTCATACTACACACACACCGCACACCCTCATACAGCACACACACACTCATAATACACACACCTTACCCACATACTACACACCCTATATGGTATATCACAAGTTTTTTTGGGACAAATACTTTTTTTCAATAAAAGCAAGATGTGTTTAAAGGGACATGAAACACAACATTTTTCATTAATGGTCTAGAAAGAGCATGCAATTTGAAATAACTTTCTAATTTACTTCTATTATCTAATATGCTTCATTCTTTTGATATCCTTTGCTGAAAAGCATACAGTATATAGATAGGCTCAGTAGCTGCTGATTGGTGGCTGCACATAGATGCCTTGTGTGATTGGCTCACCCATGTGCATTGCTATTTCTTCAACAAAGTATATGTAAAGAATGAAGCAAATTAGATAATATAAGTAAATTGGAATGTTGTTTAAAATGTTATTCTCTATCTGAATCATGAAATAAAGAAAAATGGGTTTAGTGTCCCTTTAATGTCCTTTTAATCGTGAATATTCAAGTTTTCTACTGTAAATACTAGAATATATAAGACAATGTGTAAAAGAGTGAGTCAATTTGAATATTGAATGTACTGTACCACAATTACATGAAAACAAATTCTAGCTCTCAATTCATGGCAAGATTCCTAACTGAACTATTTAATAATAATCAGTTATAATTAAAAAGTATTAGATATTATCTGAGATGTGTTTCTGAAATGCAGTGTCTCATTCACTGAACATGTTGTTATCTGCAAAGTATTTATTAAATTGGTGGTCACAGAAAGTAATGACATAATTATTTTACAGTGCATTATTTATACAGTTCTAATCATAAATTATACTAAAATTATATTATATAAATAATATTAAATTATTCACAATTGCACCATTGCAGAATGCTGGCATGTGCAACAAATATGCTATTGTTTCTATGCCAGAGTTGTTATACACACCAGTATCCAGAAGATGGAGCCATAGAGAAAAATGTGGTGGAAAAAGACTTGGCAAAAACGGAGTGTTATATTTTCTTGAAGAACCATACACTTCTCATTATAAACAGTGCTCTACTGATGGTATGAATGAATCTGCTTTGATATTAGCGATATTTGACCTGCAGATAGTCACTTTGCACATCCACATTACCAAGAAGATATAAATTATTGGTAATAGTAAATTTAGGTATTCTTTTTTTTTAACTTTTACACTCCTGAGTCCTGAAACAGTGAATCATGTATAATGGAGAGAGGATGTGCTTGGCAATCGTTATGCTTTTTAGTGATATGACCTGCAGTCAACTAGCACAGAACACCCAAATTAGCAAGAAGATATGCCGGTAACAGTAAATTTGGGGATTTTTTTTTAACATTTACAGAACAGTGAGTGAATCATCATGCATTCTTATTCTTACCCCAGAATAAGATCTGCTCTATTTTCTTCGTCACAGATTTGATTATTCTTACTGTGCCACTGCTGGTGCTGCTGCATTTGATGTTCCCGCGCTTCTGCACACCAGCTGTCTGGCTCCTCCCTCTTCCTCTCCAATGGCAGTGAGTCTCCGGTCACAATTATGTTCCTTGTGCTGGCATGTGTGATAGGAACGCATGTGACTTTGATGCCTTGCCTGATACTCAGACTGGAGAAGGAGGAAATAGCGCACCAGCATGCACGGTATATTAGAGTGCCGTGGTGCTGCGTGTAGAGCCGGTGTGGTGGGTTCCAAGTGTGAACATGGGTTTGGGGAAGCGCGCTGTCACTGGGCAATTATTTACCTCAGTCTTCATTCTCAATTCACTGACTCAGTCACCCATCCCGCCCAGAGTTAAAAATAAACATAAAAAAATACACTCCTCCAAGTCCTCCAGCATTATATAAGTGCTGGGGCTGGCGGGGGGGGGGGGGGGGGGGGGGGGGGGGGGGGCAAGCCATTTTCCAAGGGGGGCAAGTGCCCCCCCTTGCCCCCCTGTAGCGACGCCACTGGCGCTAACACAATGCACACAAAAAGGCGAATTTAGGATATCACACTCACGTTAAAGTATTCTTCCATAGAAATCAATGGAGAAAAAAAATGGGGGAAAAAACTCCCTACTTGAGCTAAAACCCGATCACATATATTCTCAAGTGCGCTAACCCGACATAAAAATATGAATATTTTACATTCCAATGTTCTTCACATAGAAGTATATGTTCTATTTATTCATAAATACATATTTCTACATATAAGTGATTTTTTTTTTGGTATAATATATATCTATACCTTTATATATATATATATGATTATATATAGGTATAGATATGTACAGATATATATAGAAATATCTATTAACAAATACTGAGAACATATTCTGCTATGTGCAGAACATTGGAATGTGAAATATTTACAGTAAATACACAGTATAAATATGAACATTGTATAAATATGCTTTTTCGTGTTTTCATCTACTTAACTGAAAAGGGTTCCAATGCACTTATATAAGTCTATGAGGCCCAATTATTAAGCTTCGAATGGAGCTTGAGGGCCTGTGTTTCTGGCGAGTCTTGATTGACACCCCCCTGCTGGTGGTCGATTGGCCGCGAGTCTGCAGGGGGGCGGCGTTGCACCAGCAGCTGACAAGAGCTGCTGGTGCAATGCTGAATATGGAGAGCGTATTGCTCTCCACACATTCAGTGATGACTGTCAGACCTGATCAGCACTGTCAGATCAGGTCTGACAGACATTTGATAAATATGCCTCCATATATGTATACATATGTATTTATGTGTTTATATGTGTATATATGTCTGTAAATACATATATACACATATAAATACATAAAAATATATGTACACACATAAATATATATATACAGTG
Organism: Bombina bombina; assembly: GCF_027579735.1. Taxonomy (NCBI): domain Eukaryota; kingdom Metazoa; phylum Chordata; class Amphibia; order Anura; family Bombinatoridae; genus Bombina; species Bombina bombina. The sequence goes on along the minus strand of NC_069501.1, from coordinate 75,251,363 downwards.
AGTGCAGAATTATTAGGCAAATTAGTATTTTGACCACATCATTCTCTTTATGCATGTTGTCTTACTCCAAGCTGTATAAGGTCTTAACCCCCTATTCCATCTTACGACTTGTCTTATACCTTATAGCTATAGAAATAAACACACCAGACACGTAGTTGGGAGAAAGAACAAAGACCAGTCACGGTCACGTTTATTTAACATAAACGGTTAACTTGTGCCTGCGATGATATTTAATACCATTGCAGGCACTTGAATAAATTAACTTCCAAACTTGGCAACAAGTTCGTTAAACAATCAGTTGGCGGCATCTCAGAGTAAAATAGCATCAGAATGCAGTGAAATGCGCATGAGATGTTACAGGGACTTAATTCACATACCTGAAAATAGAAGAGAGTCGGATAAGAGTGATGTAGTGTTCATTGCTTCAGCAGATGTGAATAGGAAGTTCATTAGCTTAACCTTTTAACGCCGTTATGCCGTTCTATTCCGTCATATTTACACTGGGCTTTAAAGCCCTTATGACGGAATAGAACGTCATATCAAACGGCTGTCCTGAAGCCTTCTGCGCTTCAAGGACTTGATCGCGGTCTGGAGGGCGTTCCTAGGGTTGTAGGGACGCCCCCCAGATGCGATCCAATAATTGAAATCTCGCGATCGTATGCACGATCGCGTAGTTTCAATTTGTCTACATCGGAACAGGTGTTCCGATGTAGACACTTTAACCCTGTCACGAAAGGGTTAAAGGGACACTGAACCCAAATTTTTTTTCTTTCATGATTCAGATAGAGCATGCCGTTTTAAACAACTTTCTAATTTACTCCTATTATCAAATTTTCTTCATTCTCTTGGTATCTTTATTTTAAAAGCAAGAATGTAAGTTTAGATGCCGGACCATTTTTGGTGAACAAGCTGGGTTGTTCTTGCTGATTGGTGGATAAATTCACCCACCAATAAACAAGTGCTGTCCAGAGTACTGAACCAAAAATTGGCTGGCTCCTTAGCTTAGATGCCTTATTTTTCAAACAAAGATAGGAAGAAAACGAAGAAAAATTGATAATAGGAGTAAATTTAAAATAGAGTTAAGATTGCTTGCTCTATTTGAATCACAAAAGAAAACATTTGGGTTCAGTGTCCCTTTTAATAAGCAGCACTGTGGTGAGTATTGAGTATAATTCTTGTATTATTATTTTTTTTGCATGAATCTAATTGCCTCACTTAAAGGAACATGAAACACAAAAATGTTCTTTCATGAATTAGGTAGAACATACAATTTTAAACAACTTTCCAGTTTATTTCTTTTATCAAATTTCCTTCATTCTCTTGGTATCATTTGTTGAAGGAGCAGCAATACACTTCTGGTTTCTTACTGAATACATAGGTGAGCTAATGACAATCAGTGTATATATATATATATATGCAGCCACCAATTAGCAGCTAGAACCTAGGTTCTTTGATGCTCCTGATATTTCCTAGATAAACCTTTCAGCAAAGGATAACAAGAGAAGGAAGCAAATGAAATAATAGAAGTAAATTGGAAGGTTGTTTAATATTGTTTGCTGTCTAAATTGTGAATGTCTAATTATGACTTTACTGTCCCTTTAAGAAAAGCAAACATATGCTATTATGAAATTGCATAATGCCCATGCAAAGCACACCCATTGCAAATTTCCGTTTCTAACCAACAAAGCCAATCTTTCAATCGTAAGCTTTTTTTCTAATAGGAGGCTGTAAGGGTTGGGAAAATCTTTCCATAATTCCAAGCACAAATAATAAATCAATAGTCAATGTATTAGCTGTTTATATTACCAGCTTTGCTTAGTAGAGAACATATATACATAGGGGCCGAATGATCAAGGGCTGAATGGCCCCTTATCCTGCTGTTTCAACAACAGTTAAGACCACTGCTCCTTAACTAGTCCGCCTCCTCTGAGGCTGCAGACATAAATTGTGTACGATCAGGTTGCTTGACACCCCCTGCTAGCGGCCGATTGGCCATTAATCTGCAGGGGGAGGCATTGCACAAGCAGACATTGATAAATTGGCCCCATAGTATGCATACATATATTCAGTATTACATATATTTTAGTACATATATCCCTTTAAGAAAATGCCTTTAAGAATTAAGTTACACAGTTTCACATGTAATTCTGCTTTCACTGTTTTGCTCTGCTGTCCATTCTCAGATAGCGTCTTATATTGAAGGAGGAAGGAGGGTCCCATTCTAATGCAGACTGTGAAAATCTGTCTGTGAGAGAATAAACGCTGTATTTTGAGAATGCTAGTTAAAGGGACATGAAATTATTTATTTCATGATTCAGATAGATCATGCAATTTTAAGCAACTTCCTAATTTATCATTTTTTCTTCGTTCTCTTGGTATCTTTATTTGAAAGAGCCGGAATGTAAGCTTAGGAACCGGCCCATTTTTGTTTCAGAACCCTGGGTAGCGCTTACTGTTTGGTGGCTACATTTAGCTTGGAAGGACTAGATTGAAGGAAAATTAATACTCCAAGCTGTATAAGGTCTTAACCCCCTATTCCATCTTACGACTTGTCTTATACCTTATAGCTATAGAAATAAACACACCAGACACGTAGTTGGGAGAAAGAACAAAGACCAGTCACGGTCACGTTTATTTAACATAAACGGTTAACTTGTGCCTGCGATGATATTTAATACAATTGCAGGCACTTGAATAAATTAACTTCCAAACTTGGCAACAAGTTCGTTAAACAATCAGTTGGCGGCATCTCACCCTAACCTAACCCCTATCAGCAGCTGGTCAAGGCCCCTTTCGGTGTTTGCAGCGTGACACCCGTCTGTTCACGCCCATTGGCACAAAAAGAGAGCTGTGGAAATAAGAGATTTTCAGCCTGTACTCGCAAGGGAGGGGACCCCCCAGGCCGGCGCCTAGGCGGGCATAACCCCTCCCCTTTCTTGACCGTCACTCTTCTCCTTCTGTGCCCGCTCCCCAGGGCCTTGACCACCCGCCAGCTAGGGCATCTCCACCCAACCCAGTAAGGCACCCCCCATCAAGCGAATCGTACAACCCTCTTGATGTGGGTGGGTGGCTATCTTAACAACCCGGGCTCACAAAAGGCTAGCTCAATTAAACCTGCCCCGGCCGGGTTCACTCACCCTAATGCTGCCGCATCGTAGCCGCCATTCTCCTTCCTTCCAGGGGCCGGGTGGGCGGGGAAAACTTTCTCCTCGAAGTCTGGAACAGAAAGAGGCCGGACACACTGCTGCAGGACCCTATAAAGGTAAGCACAAAACACCGCCTCCTCGCCTGCAACATTGTAACAAAAAATACCCTAGCACTTCTCCAGACTTCAAGTTGGTAATCCCTTAATGTTGTTACAGACCCACTAGAGGGCCCTCCACTCTCATAAGGTCTTAACCCCCTATTCCATCTTACGACTTGTCTTATACCTTATAGCTATAGAAATAAACACACCAGACACGTAGTTGGGAGAAAGAACAAAGACCAGTCACGGTCACGTTTATTTAACATAAACGGTTAACTTGTGCCTGCGATGATATTTAATACCATTGCAGGCACTTGAATAAATAAACTTCCAAACTTGGCAACAAGTTCGTTAAACAATCAGTTGGCGGCATCTCACCCTAACCTAACCCCTATCAGCAGCTGGTCAAGGCCCCTTTCGGTGTTTGCAGCGTGACACCCGGCTGTTCACGCCCATTGGCACAAAAAGAGAGCTGTGGAAATAAGAGATTTTCAGCCTGTACTCGCAAGGGAGGGGACCCCCCAGGCCGGCGCCTAGACGGGCATAACCCCTCCCCTTTCTTGACCGTCACTCTTCTCCTTCTGTGCCCGCTCCCCAGGGCCTTGACCACCCGCCACAAGAGCCAGGCGTACTCTTGCCGCCAAACCACTAAGCCAACAGGCAACTATATACATACCCTATAACCAATTAACAACTTTTTTTTTTTTTTTTTTATATGACTAAAAGTAGAGCACTCCTGATGTCTTTTAAGAAGATATCCAAACCCACATCTGTCAGGTGGACACCATCAGGGCGAAACAAGTCCTTCCTGTCGGCCGTTATGAGCTTGTGTCTGACCACAAAGCCCCCTAATGCCATGACCGTCCTTCCCATCTCCCGGTTAACCTTCTTTCGTACATTGTACGCGGCCTTCTGGGTCACAATATACCTCCAATGTAGTCGTGCGACCACATTGGACCATCCCAACTTAACATTTTTAAGCCAAGTGTGCACCCACTTCAAGTCTGCCATCATGCGTTTAATCAAATCCAATGCGGGGAGAGACCCCAAGTCATTTCCCCCGAGGTGCAGCACTATCACATGAGGCTGCCCCCACCTCTTATGCGCCTCCTGCAATAAGGCCGGCAGATCTGCCCACGTAAGGCCTCTGCGCCCTAACCATCGGAAGTTCGCCCTGGACGTTGCGAATCCAAGTTGCTGCCCTTCCACTGACCGCAGCGCCCTGATGGACGCCCAATGGATGTAGGAATGCCCGACAATCCATACACGAACCGGAGGGGAATTTCCTCCTCTTACACCTGGCAAAACAGATCAAACCACATTACCCGTCATGCCCCCTGTCAACAACTCCCCACTACATCCCCCCCCACCTAGTAATGCCCTGGCACCCAACCCAAGCGGATGTGTGCCCCAGCCCCCCTTACTAAGTGGGTCTAATATATCTTTTATATTGAGCAGACTTCCATCTACCCAACCTTTTAATTTCTGGTGCCGATGTACCAGCCGCAGCCGCGCTGGTAGCCGCCCCAATCCTGAAGGAGTGCGGGGCTATCCTTTTCGGATCCAGCCCCGCCAACTCTGCCGTTTTAGTGAGTACTCTGCGAAACTGAAACAGTGACAATGAACTGCTGTCTTCGTGTACTAAAAACTGCCTACTATTTGAAGGTCTTACTCTCAAACTCCTCAACGCACCGCAACGGGCAGCACTCTGCAAGTGCATGTCTCGCAAGTGGGAGCCACGCTCCCTTTCCCTCCTGATCCGTTTTGGATCGAGGCACAAATAGGAGCAGACCCTCGCTCGAGCAACGCACGTGCTCCTCAAGGATGCCCCCCGTTCCCTTAACTTTGGAGGAGGACACTAGCTCCCCAACCCGTAGGGCACCCGCAAATGCCAGAGCAAATGCCGCGTTAAACAGGAGCCTCTCATAATCTGACGTACAAACCGATCGTAATTGTATCGCCAGTTCCTTTAACCGCCCCAAAGTTATGGGTTCCCTCCGATCCTTCGGACGGGGAGAGACCCTGCCCCAACCATTCAGCACCTGCTTAACCAAGAATGATCTGGAGTGGTCAACATAGCCCAACGCCTTATTAAAGAATGCTATCGCTGCCAATCTGCCTGCTGCCCCCAGCTTACTGACCCCTACAGCCCTCATCTGCGCCAACCATTCCAGTACCTGAACCCTGGATGCGTCTTCCACCCGTACTCCCATCTGTTGACAGAAGACCACCCATTTGCTCCAGTGGCTCTCATATGTTGCCCAAGTCTTAGGTGCCAATGATGCTCTAATTAATGGGAGGATCCCCTCCCAGGCTGGAACAGCTGCCAAAGAAAAGACGGGCATGTTAAACCCTCCTTTGAGGCCCTGGGCGCTACCTTCCTAAACTGCCCCCAGTTGAATCGAGAGAGTGCATCCGCAATAACGTTATGCACCCCCGGGACGTGTTTGGCCGTGAACGTGATGTTGCGCTCCAAGCAGCGCAACACCAGGTGCCGCAAGTAGCACACTACTCCTGGGGAGGAAGTGGACAATTTATTAATGGCGTACACCACACTCAAATTGTCCGACCAGAACACCACCGATCTATTGGCCAGCCTCCCCCCCCCATATCTCAACCGCGGCTACAATGGGGAAAAGCTCCAACAAGGTCAGATTCCTGACCCAGCCAGCGTCCACCCACTCCCGGGGCCAAGGCCCCACACTCCATTCACCATCCAGGTATGCCCCATACCCGAACGCGCCGGCTGCATCTGTGAACAGGTGCAAAACCTGATTGGAAACCGTCGGGTGTCTCCACAGACAAACCCCGTTGAAGTGCGACAGGAACGTGACCCACACCTCCAGATCCTCCCTCACCTCGGGTGAAATTCTGACCCATTTTCCACCTCCAGCAGGCCCTTTTAGCTGCCCTTCTAGGCGCCGATTAAAGACCCTGCCCATTGGAATTGCCCTTCCGGCAAAATTCAAAAGTCCTAGTAGGGATTGTTCTTCCCTCCTGGTGACTCTCTCTCGCCCCTGTACCAGCCGCACGGTCTGCCGCATCCGCTCCACTTTGTCGTCCGGCAACCTGCATAGAGCCCTGACAGTATCAATCTCTATACCCAAGAATGTGAGCCGCGTACACGGGCCCTCAGTCTTGTCTGCAGCCAATGGGACTCCGAAACATTCCGTTATGTCCCTCATAACCTCCATGGGCCGAGCACATTCGGTGCTACATGCTCTCCCCACCAGCAGGAAGTCATCCAGGTAGTGGGCCACTGCCCCGCCCCCCGACGCCTCCTGGACCACCCAGTGGAGAAATGAGCTGAAACACTCAAACAGCGCGCAGGACAGTGAACACCCCATGGGCAAACACCTGTCCACATAGTACGCTCCCTCAAACTTCATCCCCATGAGCATAAACGCTGAAGGGTGAAGTGGCAATAGCCTGAATGCTGACTCGATGTCCAGCTTGGCCATTAACGCGCCGTGGCCCAGCGCCCGAACCAAAGCAAGAGCCTCATCAAACGACTGATAGTGCACTGTGCTAAGTTCGGGGTCAATTGCATCGTTCACCGATGCCCCCTTCGGGAATGACAGGTGATGAATCAACCTGAACTTCCCAGCCTCCTTTTTAGGGACGACCCCCAAAGGGGAGACCACCAGGCCCGCAATAGGAATAGATGCGAAAGGACCAGACACTCGTCCTAACGTCACCTCTTTCGCCAATTTGTCTCTAACCACCTGAGGGAACTCGTAGGCAGTTTTCAGGTTCCTATGTACCCCAGACCCGGCCACGGAACCCCTAACCGGTATTCTAAACCCCTCCCCGAGCCCGATCCTGAGCAGCTCCGCCGCCTCCTGGTTCGGGTAATCCGCCAGCCATGGCAGCATGGCCTGCAGCTTAAGCGGTGTTGGGGCCCTTGACTCCAGTTCCCTGTTTAGGGAGTGGTCTTGCCTGACCCTGCTCCTTCCTCTTCCCATACTCTGTTCCTGGGTGAGGCCCGCCGCAGTATCTGCAGATGTGACGAAAGGAACAATTGCTCCCCCTATCACACAGTTTGTCCTGGAATTTCCAGCACTCCCGGCCTCGTCTGCCCTGTTTCTGGCCAGTCCTACCTGTCGCTTGCCGCGTAGGTGAGGGGAGGGTCGAAGGCCCTTCGAGGCCCAATTTGGACCACAGGTGCATATCCTGCGTTCCAAAATGTAACAGGGGGTTGCCCACCAACTTGCGCCGGAAAGCCGTGTCGTACTCCCGCCACGCGCCCTCCTTGAACCTGACATGTATGTCCTCAATGGTGTCTTGGTATTTAAACAGGTTGTGGCCTTGCAAGGGCCACCTGTCTACATAGCATGCTGCCAGGACCCTGAAGCATTTCAACCATTCTTCATAGGTCTCCGGCCTGCGCACCCTCTTTGGTCCTGAACCGTCCGCGGCCCTTTCTTTGGCCCTGAACGCATCCAGAGAGAGCTCAAAAACATTGACATAGCGCCCCTCCTGTATTTTCTTAATCACCTTAGCCTTCAGGTGACCATACAAGGAGTGAACTAGACACAGGTAAGTATCCCCTTGCGCCGCCACCTTGCACGGAACTGGCGTATCCAAGGGCATATTAGGCCCAGGTGCCGTCACCCCTGCCTGCACCTCAGCCTATACTGAAACCCCGGACCTCCTTTTCTCCTGCCCTGACGCCATCTTTTTTATCCAGCGAAACATCCTACGCTGCCCTTTCCCAACTAGCCCTAGGTCCTCACCGCTATGTGACCCTGTACAGCTAGATGATGTGTCTGTGTCAGCGTGTGTAATGTTCAAGAAATGCGACTCACCACCCCCTGGTCTCTCTGCATCGGCAGTCCCCTGTGGAGCTGTGTCATCCATTCTCTGCTGTTCCCTGCTGGTCCCAGCAACCACCAACGCATTGGAGGATCCATCCGCCGGCCTGGTCCCTGTAACTGCCGTCACCTGTGAAGATAAAACAACCTGGGGAGCAATCTGGTTTGCAGGAGGGGCCACAACTGATGCCCCCACCCTACCATCCCTCTGTTCCCCTGTATTCATCCCCAGCGCGCTTGCTACAGCGTTTCTTACATCAGCTTCATGACTGTTACCCCCCTGGGCGTTGGCACCCAACCCAGGTGGGGCCATCACACCTGCATCACGCATAGCTGCTTGCACAGCCCTCTTAATCATCTCTTCCATACTGTCATTGTTAACATGCATACCGGCATCTCGAGCCATATCTTGCCTGCCTCTACCTTCCCCTTGCATCACTCCATGTGCATTCACAAACCCGGGGCCACCATACAAAACAAGCCTTGCATCCTCTTGCGCCCTAGTATGCCCATATCTATTGTCAGATATCCCACCATGCGCACTCTGCTGCACCAAGCTTCCGCTCCTACCATGTGTCATCCCCACATGTTCCCATGCTGAGACCTGCTGATGCTGCATGTCCCCCTCCGGAGACCGATTAACATGCCTGCTCGCCCTAAGCGCTTGCAATTCCATCTGCGCATGCACGCTTGTTCCCGGCCTCTCTACGTCACACACAGCCATACTCCTGGTTCCACCCAGCCTCATTGCCGCTTGTGCTCCGCTAGCCACCCGCGATCCACCTACCGCCCTTGGTGAGTACCCCTCTGCCTCCCGGGTCCCCCCTCGCGGCCATTGGTGCCCCCCCCCCCCCGCGAACCGGAGCCTCCCCAAGTTACCTGGGCTGCTCCGGTCGAGAGGTCCATCCTGCCTGTCTCGGTCCCTCCCTCCAAGATGGCGGCCGCGATCCTCACTTGAAGAGCGTGAGGTTGAAGTCTCGCGGGAACCGCCATCTGAGGAGGGAGGGCCTGCTGCGCACTCTGCACCTCTGACTTCGCGCGCGGCCTCCGACCCGAACTCCCCAGCAACCACCGCGGCCGACCCAGCCCGCTCCCGGCCAGATGGGGCATCTACCGCCAGTGACCGGACAAGAGCCAGGACCGCCGCCATGGCGGCCGGTGGGAGGAAGGGTAACAAATCTTGTGCCAGGCCCAATTGCTCAGGCCCTACTGCATCCCTAGGCCCCAGCCCACAGTCAGGCCCATCTCCAACACGCGGCCTATCACACATGCCGCTAACTCCCGGTGCCTGCCCCAGCTCCCTATTTGGTCCCGCTAGTACTGCCGGTGGACCCCCTGCAATGCCCACTCCCTTACCAGCTCCAGCCCCCTGCCTAGCCTTGGGGGAAGGGATAACCCTAGGTGTGCTGGTGACCGGATAACAACCCTGACTACCAGGGCCCTGTGCTGCCCTTTCCTTTGCTCCAACCTGCTTCTGCCTCACAGTGCCTGACCCCCCTTCTCCCCCTTTTTTAGGGCCTTTCCCTTTATTAAAACTCCTCTGTGGGGGTGTTTTTTGGGGTGTGGGGGGTACCGCCTCATCTGACATGTCCTCATCTCTCTGCGTTGCAGGTCCCTTCTTCCTGGCTGCAACCTCCACCACCTCCCTAAATCGCTTGGGAGGCAACAAATTTCTTCTAGATCTCTCCATCATCCAACTGCAGAACAACAGAAAACTTTCTCCTCGAAGTCTGGAACAGAAAGAGGCCGGACACACTGCTGCAGGACCCTATAAAGGTAAGCACAAAACACTGCCTCCTTGCCTGCAACATTGTAACAAAAAATACCCTAGCACTTCTCCAGACTTCAAGTTGGTAATCCCTTAATGTTGTTACAGACCCACTAGAGGGCCCTCCACTCTCATAGGCTCGAAAGCCTACTACCAATTAAGCATATTAGGTGATGTGCATCTCTGTAATGAGAAGGGGTGTGGTCTAATGACATCAACACCCTATATCAGGTGTGCATAATTATTAGGCAACTTCCTTTCCTTTGGCAAAATGGGTCAAAAGAAGGACTTGACAGGCTCAGAAAAGTCAAAAATAGTGAGATATCTTGCAGAGGGATGCAGCACTCTTAAAATTGCAAAGCTTCTGAAGCGTGATCATCGAACAATCAAGCGTTTCATTCAAAATAGTCAACAGGGTCGCAAGAAGCGTGTGGAAAAACCAAGGCGCAAAATAACTGCCCATGAACTGAGAAAAGTCAAGCGTGCAGCTGCCAAGATGCCACTTGCCACCAGTTTGGCCATATTTCAGAGCTGCAACATCACTGGAGTGCCCAAAAGCACAAGGTGTGCAATACTCAGAGACATGGCCAAGGTAAGAAAGGCTGAAAGACGACCACCACTGAACAAGACACACAAGCTGAAACGTCAAGACTGGGCAAAGAAATATCTCAAGACTGATTTTTCTAAGGTTTTATGGACTGATGAAATGAGAGTGAGTCTTGATGGGCCAGATGGATGGGCCCGTGGCTGGATTGGTAAAGGGCAGAAAGCTCCAGTCCGACTCAGACGCCAGCAAGGTGGAGGTGGAGCACTGGTTTGGGCTGGTATCATCAAAGATGAGCTTGTGGGGCCTTTTTGGGTTGAGGATGGAGTCAAGCTCAACTCCCAGTCCTACTGCCAGTTTCTGGAAGACACCTTCTTCAAGCAGTGGTACAGGAAGAAGTCTGCATCCTTCAAGAAAAACATGATTTTCATGCAGGACAATGCTCCATCACACGCGTCCAAGTACTCCACAGCGTGGCTGGCAAGAAAGGGTATAAAAGAAGAAAATCTAATGACATGGCCTCCTTGTTCACCTGATCTGAACCCCATTGAGAACCTGTGGTCCATCATCAAATGTGAGATTTACAAGGAGGGAAAACAGTACACCTCTCTGAACAGTGTCTGGGAGGCTGTGGCTGCTGCTGCACGCAATGTTGATGGTGAACAGATCAAAACACTGACAGAATCCATGGATGGCAGGCTTTTGAGTGTCCTTGCAAAGAAAGGTGGCTATATTGGTCAAGGATTTGTTTTTGTTTTGTTTTTGAATGTCAGAAATGTATATTTGTGAATGTTGAGATGTTATATTGGTTTCACTGGTAAAAATAAATAATTGAAATGGGTATATATTTGTTTTTTGTTAAGTTGCCTAATAATTATGCACAGTAATAGTCACCTGCACACACAGATATCCCCCTAAAATAGCTAAAACTAAAAACAAACTAAAAACTACTTCCAAAACTATTCAGCTTTGATATTAATAAGTTTTTTGGGTTCATTGAGAACATGGTTGTTGTTCAATAATAAAATTAATCCTCAAAAATACAACTTGCCTAATAATTCTGCACTCCCTGTTTATATAAATACATATACATCTTTAGACATGTATATGTATATATCTCTTTGTTAAAGCCCTTTTTGCCTGCCTTTTCTTTGGGACCTCACATCTTTGAGCCTTTTTTAAATAATTTTTGTCAGATAGTGTTATTATAAGTGTAACTACACTTTTAAATGTATTTTTGATGTGTTTTGTGACACTTTTTTGTTTCACAAAACAGCTAACTTGAGCTCTAAGGACACGCAATCTCGACACGCGTTATCGATTGCGCCTAAGCGATTTTATTTACTTTCAACTTAAACCTGACACTTGCAAACACATGCAATAAACCCCTTTTCGCTCACACATAGCTGTTAGCGAGTCAATTGTAATCTGGCTCTAAGATGGGCAAAAGAACACAGACACTGGACGGAGGAAGACTGGAAAAAAGTGATATGGACAGACAGATCTAAGTTTGAGGTTTTCAGATCACAAAGATGCTGGAGGAGTGCTTGACACCATCTGTCAAACATGGTGAAGGCAATGTGATGGTCTGGGGTGCTTTGGTAGTGGTAAAGTGGGAGATGTAATATACATGGTAAAAGGGATCTTTAAGAAGGAAGGCTATCACCACTGCATTTTGCAACGCCATGTCATACCCTGTGAATGGCGCTTAATTGGAGCCAGTTTCCTCCTACAACAGGAAAATGACCCAAAATACAGCTCCAAACTATACAAGAACTATTAAGGGAAGAAGCAGTCAGCTGGTATTCTGTCTTCAATGGAGTGGCCAGCACAGTCACCAGATCTCAACCCTATTGAGCTGTTGTTGGAGCAGCTTGACTGTATGGTACGTAAGAAGTACCCCTCAAGTTAATCCAATTTGTAGGAGGTGCTTTAAGAAGCACAAGGTTAAATCTTTTCAGATTACTTCAACAAATGGACAACCAAAATGCCAAAGATCTGCAAGGCTGTAATTGCTGCACATGGAGGATTCTTTGACGAAAGCAAAGCTTGAAGGAGACAATTATTATTTCACTTAAAATTAATTATTTCTAACCTTGTCAAAGACTATATTTCCTTGGAACGACAGTGTATATTCAGATAAATATATAGGTATATATATATATATATATATATATATATATATATATACACAGTATCTCACAAAAGTCAGTACACACCTCACATTTTTGTAAATATTTTATTATGTCATAATATATATATTATTTCATGTGACAACACTGAAAAATATTACACTTGGCTACAATGTAAAGTAGTGAGTGTACAGCCTGTATAACTGTGTAAATTTGCTGTCCCCTCAAAATAACTCAAAACACAGCCATTAAGGTCTAAACTGTTGGCAACAAAAGTGAGTACACCCCTAAGCATAAGCTTTTGGTATTTATCATTGCACCACCAGTACTTGTGAGCTGCTGGTGCAATGCCCCCCCCCCCCCCACCCTGCAGAGGGGTGTCAATCAACACGATCATATTCGATCAGGTTGATTTCTGTCCGAGGCCTCAGAGCAGGTGGACAAGTTATTGAGCAGCGGTCTTTAGACTTTAGATGTGAGGGGTGTACTGACTTTTGTGAGATACTGTATATATATACATACATACCTATATATCTATCTGAATATACACTGTCTTTAGACCGCTGCTTCATAACTTATGTTTCCGAGGAGCCTTCAGTGGAGCTTGATAAATTGGCCCCATAGTGTGGATGTTAAAAGCCAATATAGATCTCTTGATATTGGGTTGTCAGAAATGATAGTTAAGATGATTTAAATAGGTGGTCTCTAATAGTTTACATTTTTCCGCTTGTGTAGTCCTATTAACTTATATTTCAAGCCGTTTCAATGTTGCACAATCCCTGGTATGTAATTACCTTAATTCACTCTCTGTGTTAGCAGATGTCCATTTTCTGTTCAGTGTGTCTGTCAGTATTTTTCACTGTGAGATCATAGCTGAACTCCTGCTGGTCTTTGTACATGTATTTCTCTAACATGCAGGTTAATTTGGTAGTGAATGCCTGACTTGGTTATTTAACTTTTAGGGATTGTGCTGAAGAATGAAATTGGCAAATTTTGTTTCATACAACATTTTTCTTATCCCAAGGGACACTCTGTCATCAATGCCATTGATCTAGACTTGAGTACTGTGCGTTCCCAATCCTTTGACCAAGCTTTGAGGCTTGTAAGGTAAACTAGTAAGAGTGAAGTTAGATGTGGAGTCAGCTTTCAGGCTATTGCCTATTTATCCATCTTAATTCAGTCTGTAAAGCTGCTGGTTTGAGGGAACTATTACGTTTACAGGTTTCTCCTTATGGGCTGCACAATTTCTTGCTCCTTTTTTTAGATGTTTAGCACCATCCTATACTAGGTGGTCATTGCAAGAGCAGGGATGGATCTCATAGTGCAATATCTAGACAATAGTCTATTATTGGGTAACCTGGCACATCATCAGTGTACTGAGCTGATATCAATCATGCAGACTGTTATGAAGGGCGTTGGGGTGCCCATGGCTGAAGCCATATGCAAATCTCATGTACCTGTCTGACTTTTCTGTTAATAGAAATTGATTTATTGGCTATGCAGTGCAGATTACTGGTGGAAAAAGTGAACAAGATGCTCAAGGTGGTTTGGACAGCTGCCGCTTCTGAGTGGTTATCAATTCAAGATCTTCAGTCTCTGTTGGGGTTGTTCAATTTTGCTGGGAGAGTGATCCTCATGGGCCGGGTGTGCAATTGGAGGCTGAAGGAGCCTTTAAAAACTGCTGCAGAGGCTCCACAGTGAAGGTGACATCCTAGATAGTCGTAGACCTGAGAGTGAGGGAAGAGTTATTGGGGCATATTTATCTTTGCGTTGCATTCGCCGGCGTCAACGTGCTCGCCAGACATCAACAGACATCACTGCCGTGAACCTACATACGACACCCTTATTTATCAAAAACATGTCAAAAACACGCGCGTCAAGTCCAACGCGATGAGCATCAGACTTTTGATAAATAAGAGACTTTGATGTGGTGAATATCTTTATTTATCTAATTCTTTACCTTACATGTCTATCAAATGAAGACATTTTAGTCTTCTTATTGCAACTATTCATACCATTGTACATATCTCTGTTAATATCTCATTGATATATACAGTATCCCACAAAAGTGAGTACACCCCTCACATTTAAGTAAATATTTTATTCTATCTTTTCATGTGACAACACTGAAGAAATTACACTTTGCTTCCATGTAAAGTAGTGAGTGTACAGCCTGTATAACAGTGCAAATTTGCTGTCTCCTCAAAATAACTAAACACACAGCCATTAATTTCTAAACCATTGGCAACAAAAGTGAGTACACCCCTAAGTAGAAATGTCCAAATTGGGCCCAATTAGCCATTTTCCCTCCCCGGTGTCATGTCACTCATTAGTGTTACAAGGTCTCAGGTGTGAATGGGGAGCACGGTGGTCAAGACCAAACAGCGGTTTCACAGGACAGGTTCCACTCAGAACAGGCCTCGCCATGGTCAACCAAAGAAGTTGAGTGCACATGCTCAGCATCATATCCAGAGGTTGTCTTTGGGAAATAGACATATGAGTGCTGCCAGCATTGCTGCAGAGGTTGAAGGGATGGGGGGTCAGCCTGTCAGTGCTCAGACCATACGCTGCACACTGCATCAAATTAGTCTGCATGGCTGTCGTCCCAGAAGGAAACCTCTTCTAAAGATGATGCACAAGAAAGCCCGCAAACAGTTTGCTGAAGTCAAGCAGACTAAGGACATGGATTACTGGAACCATGTCCTGTGGTCCAATAAGATAAGATAAACTTATTTGGTTCAGATAGTATCAAGCATGTGTGGCGGCAACCAGGTGAGGAGTACAAAGACAAGTGTGTCTTGCCTACAGTCAAGCATGGTGGTGAGAGTGTCATGGTCTGGACCTGCATGAGTACTGCCAGCACTGGGGAGCTACAGTTCATTGAGAGAACCATGAATGCTAACATGTACTGTGACATACTGAAGCAGAGCATGATCCCCTCCCTTCGGAGACTGGGCCGCAGTGCAGTATACTAACATGATAACGACCCCAAACACACCTCCAAGACTACCACTGTCTTGCTAAAGAAGCTGAGGGTAAAGGTGATGGACTGGCCAAGCATGTGTCCAGACCTAAACCCTACTGAGCATCTGTGGGGCATCCTCAAATGGAAGGTGGGAGAGCGCAAGGTCTCTAACATCCACCAGTTCCGTGATGTCGTCATGGAGGAGTGGAAGAGGACTCCAGTGGCAACCTGTGAAGCTCTAATGAACTCCATGCCTAAGAGGGTTAAGGCAGTGCTGGAAAATAATGGTGGCCACACAAAATATTGACACGTTGGGCCCAATTTGGACATTTCCACTTAGGGGTGTACTCACTTTTGTTGCCAACAGTTTAGACATTAATGGCTTTGTGTTAAGTTATTTTGAGGGGACAGCAAATTTACACAGTTGTACACTCACTACTTTACATTGTAGCAAAGTCTCATTTCTTCAGTGTTGTCACATGAAAAGATATAAATATAATATTTACAAAAATGTGAGGGGTGTACTCAGTTTGTGGGATACTGTATATATATATATATATATATATATATATATATATATATATATATATATATATATATATATATATATATATATATATATACCAAATACATACATACATACGTACATATACTGTATATACATATATATATACATATGTTTAAAATATATATAGATTTATATATACAGTATTTAAAAATAACATTATATCTATATATAAATTTCTAATATATATATTTTTATTTTTAAAGATGTGTATATATATATATATGTCCGCTTATACTACCATTGAAAAAGGCTCCTGTGCGAGCTGAAACATCTGGTTTCTCTTCGTTGACATCATTAAACGGATTGTTACAAAGCCTGGTGTGCCTGCTGTGTTTTGAGTCATAGGATACCGCGGAGACCGTCCGTAGGATTCAACACATGTTTTGCTGTATGCTTTATCTGTGGCAGAGCACCGGGTGGCTGGTTTGATAAAGTGTGTGCCGTTTCAACTGGGAAGTTTATATATATATGTTATGTCCATTTATTAAAATTGTTAACATGTTCCTCAATATTGTAATGTTTGAACAAAGCAATGTTGACCTTCATATCTCAGTATTTATTCATATGACTATTTGTAGATATTGTAAATATATTATTAATCAGATCAATAATATTTAAAAAAAATAACATGTAATTTTAAGTATTAGTCAATTAATTGTTCAATTTAAACAAATGTTATTTCAGATCTTAAAGGGAAATCAAACTCATATATGTTATTTCTTTATGCAGATAGACAAGACTTTCTCAAGCAGCATTAATCATTTTAACTTATATTATCCCTCAGATATACTATTTATTAGAAATAACAATGCACATGTGCAAGCCAATCACGTGAGTCATCCATATGCAGACATCATTCAGCAGCTATATATACTATATATAAATATGCTCCCCATCAAAGGATAGATCCAAAAATGGATAAAAATAAAATATATCTATCAAACAAAATAATAATCAACAACAGTGCATGCTATTTATTCATAATTAAACATATATTTTCTTTTCATGTCCCTTCAAGATAATACTTAAATTAATGTAGCGACACCATTATTTTCTTAACAATAGATTTTTTATTATTTTTAAAAATTTAGAAAAATTAAATTAAATAAAAAAGTAACAAATTAAAAGTCGCGCAGAGCATCCTGGATTTCCCTAACAGCCTCGACCATTATTTGCAGTGCCTGGGTGAGTCTAATAAATAACTGAGGCATGAAGGGCTCCCCCGATCTTCAGCTGTAATAAAAACACAAAATAAAATATGTTATAACAATTCACTTTCAAGATAGAATTTATAAAACATTATATGATAAATTCTAGTCCCCCCCACCCCTCAAAGGTTTTTTTTTTTTTTTGTTTTTTTTTTAAAGCAATTTAAAAGTGGGCTAGCAAAACACTTGCATACAGGTCAGTTGAATTGCATGCATCTCATACAATTTTCTCCCTGAGAGAAGGGAGAGAAAAGAAGGGGAGTGGAAAAAAGTGAGGGAAAGGAAAGCAGGAAGGGAGGGAGAGAAAGAGAGAATAGAAAAGTGGTGAGGGAAAGAAAGGAGTGAAAGAAGGGAGCAAGGGAGGGAGTTTATAGAAAGAAGGGAGGGAAAGAAGAGAGTGAGTCGAGGGAGGGAGTGAGTTGAGAGAGGAAGGGAGGGAGAAAGAGAAAGAAGGGAGAGAGGAAGGGAGGGAAAGAAGAATACACTTTGAAACAATCACTGCCCTTTACATACAACAACATACAGTAATTACCATCATTCAAGTAATAAAACTTTTTAAGTGTCCATTTACTATTTACGCCGTGGGTTCATGAGTGCAGAGAAAGCTATCTATTAGTAGCTAACATACATTAGCGCTGAGCGTTTATGATTAGACATCACATGAATGCAGATAAAGCTATTAGTAGCTAACACACATTAGCGCTGAGAGTTTATGATTAGACATCACATGAATGCAGAGAAAGCTAGCTATTAGTAGCTAACATACATTAGCGCTGAGCGTTAATGATTAGACATTACATGAATGCAGAGAAAGCTAGCTATTAGTAGCTAACATACATTAGTACTGAGAGTTTATGATTAGACATCACATGAATGCAGAGAGAGCTAGCTATTAGTAGCTAACATACATTAGCGCTGAGAGTTTATGATTAGACATCACGTATGCAGAGAAAGCTAGCTATTAGTAGCTAACATACATTAGCACTGAGAGTTTATGATTAGACATCACATATGCAGATAAAGCTAGCTATTAGTAGCTAACATACATTACCACTGAGAGTTTATGATTAGACATCACATGAATGCAGAGAGAGCTAGCTATTAGTAGCTAACATACATTAGCACTGAGAGTTTATGATTAGACATCACATGAATGCAGAGAGAGCTAGCTATTAGTAGCTAACATACATTAGCATTGAGAGTTTATGATTAGACATCACATGAATGCAGAGAAAGCTAGCTATTAGTAGCTAACATACATTAGCGCTGAGAGTTTATGATTAGACATCACATGAATGCAGAGAAAGCTAGCTATTAGTAGCTAACATACATTAGCGCTGAGAGTTTATGATTAGACATCACATGAATGCAGAGAAAGCTATTAGTAATTAACATACATTAGCACTGAGAGTTTATGATTAGAAATCACAAGCTGATCTCAGCAGTGCACAGATGCATCCAGTCTGTTAGCTGCTAAGACCTGCAATAAGCACTGCGCTCGCAGCCCCACCGCAGCTGATAAGGTGAGGCAGTATATCGGCACAAGGTCTTCTCCTCCAGCCTCACCTTGGAAGCATATCCCCCATAAATGAAGCAACGGTTTAAAGGAGCACTGCCTGTAAAGAGCGACCTTAATCAGCGCATGTGCCTTGTCTTCTCTGTAAAAGCCTGCACATTATTGCTCACTGTACTGTATGCTGGCTTTTAGAGAGAGGATAGGACAGATGTGCTGCCCATCCCAAATCTGCTGTCCTAGGCACCGAACTTGTTTGCCTAGGCCATATTACGCTCCTGATTAAACTGCATCATGAAATAACATTTTCAAACTCTCTCTTTACAGTTGAATAATGGCAACATGTTGTTGTTCAGTTAAATTACCTTCTGTTTCGGGGACATCTGAAGATGCCCCTGGCTCCTCCTCCCCCTGAATCTGGAGCTGAGTCAGAGGCAGTGGTGGTGATGAGCGGTTGCTCTGTGGTGTAGTCATTGAGACAGGCATTAGATACCTGGGTATCCTGTCCCTTGGCCTTTATAAATTTGCAAACATGTAATGATGTATGTCAACATTAGAACCATGTTTTTATTCTATTATGCACAATGTTATGCAGCTTCAATGCATGGAGATTGTATACTCATGATTAAACTAACAATGAAAGAGAAATATATGAATACGGCTCCTGCCGAAACGCATAAAACCTGTTTGTCTTTTTCTAACTTGTGTTTTACTATGGATCATTAATAATAAAGTACCTTTTTACTTCATCTACTTTCGGAAATGAACTTTTTTCAAAAAATTTTTTATATATATATATCATCTACTGTATCTATCTATCTATCTATCTATCTATCTATCTATCTATCTATCTATATATATATATATATATATATATATATATATATATATATATATATATATATATATAAATATCTATTCATATATATATATAGAAAAGAAGCACTCGCTGAACTTTCTCCAACAGTAACAAAAATTTAATGGAATATAGTGACGTTTCGGGACAGCAACAGTCCCTTTCCTCTGACCAATTGACAATGTGTAAAAACAGCCTTTAAATAGGCTCCAGATAATACTCCCCACAAGATTGACCAATCACAGCCAAATATTGAACACACCCCTCATATTGACCAATCAAAATCAATGATAGATAACAATATGTTTGTATAGTGAAAATATACATGGCAGAAAATATGTAAAATTAAAATTGGACCCTGAGTAGTCAGTACAATGGGGCAATCGCACTCCAGTCAGGTGCATGAATAGACAGATAGGAAAATAAAAAACTAAGTGTAATAAACAAACAAAGTTGGTGATCGTAATTCCACCAATCAGCAACTTTCTTACACTCACAAGTCAACACGTCATCCAAAAGTAACACACACCCCTTATCACTAGGGACGCTCAAAGCGATCGCCAAACCAAATAGGAAAGTAAAAAATAGGAAAGTAAAAAGTGATGGAATATAATTGTCGCTCTCCCAGAGCGCCTCATAGATATATCATCCTGACATGCACACAGGCTGTAAACGCAAATCGAATGCCCAATCCTCACCATTGTAAACAAAATGTTACCTGTCAACATGTTATTATCAAGCCTTGTCAGCATACTATAAGGCCCAGTTAAATGTAAAAAAAAATATAAAATAGCTGGTGCGATTAACGTACAAAACACATTAGGTAGATGATCAACTTATGTGATTTTACATCACTAGGGTAAACAAAGTGGCGATGTTTGGCCAATCAACAGAGCCTAAGAAGACAGACCTGAATGCCTATAGGCGGCTCGCAACTGTGCCTTCAGAAAACACGCACTAGAGTATCTCACTCTATATCTGGTGCAATAGGACAGGACTGGATTGTTTGATACATTTCCCCCTTGTTTGGTGCTATGGTCTTTGTGACTTTTATCTCACAATAATAGGATGACCTCTGTGATTATGTTCAATGACAGAAGCATATTTTGTCTGAGTAAATATTGACTCAGTTCTTATTATACACAGGTGAGACTTGCAGTGGCAGCTATCATCATTTCAGCGTATATTTGGAATTAAGCTAGTTATGTAAAATCTGGACGAAGGACAGAAATTGTTGTGGTGATTACCCTTTAAATTTTTATTTTTAATTTTACTTTTTATTTTTTTGCTTTTGTTGTCCGGGTCAAGTTGATCAGGGTATAACTCTGAAATGGGTACATCCGATCAACACCAGCAAATAGGGGGATAGACATACTCTGAGGAAATATTCATAGCCCGAGGGATTGTACCAGGGCATGATCTTTTGTTTAGTAGAGATTGCTTTCTTAGGATTTATTTTGCAGAGAGAGGCGGGTTGCAGACGCTAGTGTATGTTTACGGTTTGTTTACTGTTGTGTTGAGCATGCCCACTGTCTGCGGGCAACCCATTATGATTGAACGGCACAGATACGCCTTTAATAACTCGGCTCTTTGATTGGCCAAATTTCGCCACTATGTTTACTCTGATAGTGCGTGTTTTCTGAAGGCACAGTTGCGAGCCTATTGGGGTGCATAGGGTGGTGTCTATTACGCCCACTAGGCGCGGGTAGCCTATTACAATAATTGAACAGCTACGACACGCCTATAGGCATTCAGGTCTGTCTTCTTAGGCTCTGTTGATTGGCCAAACATCGCCACTTTGTTTACCCTAGTGATGTAAAATCACATAAGTTGATCATCTACCTAATGTGTTTTGTACGTTAATCGCACCAGCTATTTTATATTTTTTTTACATTTAACTGGGCCTTATAGTATGCTGACAAGGTTTGATAATAACATGTCGACAGGTAACATTTTGTTTACAATGGTGAGGATTGGGCATTCGATTTGCGTTTACAGCCTGTGTGCATGATGTCATGATGATATATCTATGAGGCGCTCTGGGAGAGCGACAATTATATTCCATCACTTTTTACTTTCCTATTTTTTACTTTCCTATTTGGTTTGGCGATCGCTTTGAGCGTCCCTAGTGATAAGGGGTGTGTGTTACTTTTGGATGACGTGTTGACTTGTGAGTGTAAGAAAGTTGCTGATTGGTGGAATTACGATCACCAACTTTGTTTGTTTATTACACTTAGTTTTTTATTTTCCTATCTGCCTATTCATGCACCTGACTGGAGTGTGATTACCCCATTGTACTGACTACTCAGGGTCCAATTTTAATTTTAATTTTACATATTTTCTGCCATGTATATTTTCACTATACAAACATATTGGTATCTATCATTGATTTTGATTGGTCACTATGAGGGGTGTGTTCAATATTTGGCCGTGATTGGTCAATCTTGTGGGGAGTGTTATCTGGAGCCTATTTATAGGCTGTTTTTACACATTGTCAATTGGTCAGAGGAAGGGACTGTTGCTGTCCCGAAACGTCACTATATTCCATTAAATTTTTGTCACTGTTGGAGAAAGTTCAGCGAGTGCTTCTTTTCTACATTGCTACAAATTACTTTCATAGCACCCTGACAATTTGCAAGTGTTGGTGAGAATGCATTTACACCAATTTTCTGACATATATATATATATAAACAAGAAAAAATAGACCCTTATTATTCCAGCACCCAACTATGTCAGGAAAATATTGTTTTAGACAAAGAATGATTTTTAAGTCAATAATTCACATATTATGTAGACATGCGTGATTATGAAATTGTATATATCATTTGCAGCATTACAACAAATCATAAGCATGACCCCCAAATGTAAAGCACAAAGTCCACAACCCGGGTTGTTAGTGGAAGTTAGTAAGTTAGTCCCTTAATTAACCGGTATTGGATAAATTCAAATGCCTTCATATGGCATATTTGTAATCCCAAAATTTGGAAATCAACGTTAATGCAGGAGCCGCACCAAATCAGCAACATTAACACAGCAGGTGTAACTTGTATCTTCGCACTCTCAGATGCAAATTTGTAACTGTATCACTTCCAGCAAAAATGGCAACTTTTCATACCACATTTAAACTCGCTGTGACAGCTCTATGTTGCGTGTAGAGACAAAATAAACAAGTACCTGCTTCCTCTGTGTTTTGATAGTAACATGTCATGGTGCCATATCTACCTGCTCGTTGCTTCCAACTGTTTCGATGCAGACCGGGCTTGGATTAATCACCTTTGCTTTATCCTCCGCAATTTTTCGGCTCTTTCAGTGCATCCGCACGCCTTAACTTTCAGCGAAAGTGTGACTTTCTTGGGAAATCAGCTGTTGGACGGTGCTCAGCTGTTGCACCGCTCCAACCAAACAGACAAGCAGCTGTTGCCATTTTTTGCTGGAAGTGATACAGTTATAAATTTGCATCTGAGAGTGCGAAGATACAAGTTACACCTGCTGTGTTAATGTTGCTGATTTGGTGCGGCTCCTGCATTAACGTTGATTTCCAAATTTTGGGATTACAAATATGCCATATGAACGCATTTGAATTTATCCAATACCGGTTAATTAAGGGACTAACTTACTAACTTCCACTAACAACCCGGGTTGTGGACTTTGTGCTTTACATTTGGGGGTCATGCTTATGATTTGTTGTAATGCTGCAAATGATATATAAAATTTCATAATCACGCATGTCTATATAATATGTGAATTATTGACTTATAAATCATTCTTTGTCTAAAACAATATTTTCCTGACATAGTTGGGTGCTGGAATAATAAGGGTCTATTTTTTCTTGTTTATATATATTAATTAAATACCCTTATCCGTGCACTATACTGGGAAGTGTGTTCCTATACAGGACACACAATATTTTATCTCAGTATATAGAACTGTGACATTTATTAAACTAGGGGTGCTGGCACAATATATATATATAAATATATATTTTTATATATATATATATATATATATATATATATATATATATATATATAAATATATCTTTATATATATATATATATATATATATATATACATACCTTTATATATCTTTATATATAAATATATTTATGAAAATATATATATTTAATTCTCATTTGCTTTTATCTTTCATCTTCAAATTAGATATATTTTTTTAAAAATCATTCAATAGTTAAGCCATTAACAAGGGAATAATCATTTATACTTTACATTTTTTTTTGCGTCATGTTTGTCAACAATGCAAAATTCTCATAAAATTAATTTGTAAGTATAATACACATCATAAATTACACTTATATGTACCAATCAGTGACCTTATCTCCATGTAGCGCTCAGACTGTCTGGGCCACAGGTCACTGAACCTCTGAAGACACTGACGGCCCGTCCGCCTGATGCCAGACACTCGTCTCATTCGCTGCATCATCTTGTAGATGATGCAGTCCCTGTCCACATGAACCATTCCCATCACTCCTCCGATCCTTCTGTAACGGTTCATACCATACACTAATATGACCAATTCCCAATCACTAAAAACTGGAGGTCATGTCATCTCGAAAAATCACTAGTAGTCTAAAATAATTTTTAACTATGACATAACTATCCCAAGTAGAGAGCAATCTAATTGGTTACTGACAGTGTAAAAAATGTATTAATGTTTGATTGGCGGATTATATTCATCATATGTTCATGACCATTGCTATGTAATCCACAGTGAAACTGTAATCATATTATATAATATGCATCACCACTGACTGAGTTATGAAAAGTATATCCTGCAACAATATATTTTTTTCTCCTTCGCTAATGATGCTTGTATAAAACAAATATAAATGTATATTTACTTAAATAAGTATATTGAATCAATGTTGACTAATTGGATTGATGAAGTTATTTTATTAAAAAACAAGTTAATTTTAAAAATCAGATTTATATGAACATTTAATATTATATGCGTCACCAATGACGGGCATATGAATAAGATGTACTAAAAGAATTGAATAACTGCGTCAATAAAGCTAATACTGTAACAAATTTTAATTGATGATTGTATATGTAATTGTTAATAGCTGATTGTTTACGTATTGACTAATTAACTATAAAAGGTGCAAGAAAATGGAGTCTAATATGTTTTTCTTACTAAGCTTGTATGTGTGAGCTCAGTCAAAATAATTGGGTCTTTTGGGCGACTTTCTTGTATTTTATTTCTTGGACTGTATATGGCGTCTGCGGAGACTGGTAAGACAAAATCTGGGCACAATATACAGTTCAATTTTGAACAGAACAGGGTTCTAGTCACGCAAGTTTTGGATCACTATGATTTTATTTTTGGTTCCAAAGCCCAACAGACCTCTCTCTCTCCAGAAAACAACAGATCTGGAGAGATATAGCTGGCAGTGTCTCCGCCGAAGGCATTCATGCGAAATCGGTGGAGCACTGTAAAAAAAGGTTCTCGGACATCAAGAGAATCTTGAAGGCCAAGCTGGCCAGGGAGAGGCAGTCTGCACGCACTACAGGCGGTAACGAGCCGTATACAGCTGAGCTCTCTTCATACGAGACTCAGCTGATGGAGAAGTTGGGGGTAAATATGATGCTCGGTCTGGATTTGGTCTGGCATCATACTGATGAGTTGGCAGAAAATTAAAGTTCTATTACATGCGTTCTTCATTTCGCAAATGATTTTGTTTGAAATTGTAGGCCTTTTATTTTATTGACATTATTATATGAAATAATATTTGTACCATTTTTTTTTATTTATCTGTTTTCCAGCATCTACCAGTGCGCAGCTGCTTCTGCTGCCACTGATGATGATGCCACACTACCATTGGCCATCAGTATCCATACTGAGTCCAGCCACAGCTTCTCCTCAGCAGCCACACAGCCTGACCTTATGTGCAGCACCCCTGAAGTAGCAAGCATTGGCCGAACAACAGGTATGTTTTTTAATGTTAGTTTTCTTTAATTAAAATGCTCTTACTCGTATGATTGTAAATAGATTTTTAACTCTGTATATACACATTGTTTTTTTGTTTCAGCTGAGGTACGAAGGGCTTTGGGACACCCTCCAACATCTTCGATCTCCTCCACAGGTAAGAAAAACAAGAACAAACATTAATGCTATGTGTGCTCAGGTAAAAGGGACAGACACTGCCATAATTTTAAAGTAAAAATGGTATTACTGAAGAATATCACAGTATTTAACAAGAATGTTAAATTACATTGATCGTTGATATAATCTGTAATTTAATAGTATCTCAAAGACGATTATAGTAAAAATAAAAGATTCCTCATTTACATAGACCATGCATTTTATATATACATTAAAACATTGTCCTATTGTTGAGTATTCTTCTTTCTATTATTATCTTTATTTCTTCTGTTAAGTGTGATCAGTCCACGGGTCATCATTACTTCTGGGATATTACTCCTCCCCAACAGGAAGTGCAAGAGGATTCACCCAGCAGAGCTGCATATAGCTCCTCCCCTCTACGTCACTCCCAGTCATTCTCTTGCACCCAACGACTAGATAGGATGTGTGAGAGGACTATGGTGATTATACTTAGTTTTATATCTTCAATCAAAAGTTTGTTATTTTAAAAT
This sequence comes from Bombina bombina, assembly GCF_027579735.1. NCBI lineage: Eukaryota > Metazoa > Chordata > Amphibia > Anura > Bombinatoridae > Bombina > Bombina bombina. The sequence goes on along the minus strand of NC_069501.1, from coordinate 75,225,133 downwards.
AGCACCGGAGTGTGTTATTATCTCTCTGGCAGAGTTTGAGGAAGAATCTACCAGAGTTTTTGTTATGATTTTAGCCGGAGTAGTTAAGATCATATTGCTGTTTCTCGGCCATCTGAGGAGAGGTAAACTTCAGATCAGGGGACAGCGGGCAGATGAATCTGCATAGAGGTATGTAGCAGTTTTTATTTTCTGACAATGGAATTGATGAGAAAATCCTGCCATACCGATATAATGTCATGTATGTATACTTTACACTTCAGTATTCTGGGGAATGGTACTTCACTAGAATTACACTGTAAGAAATACATAAAGCTGTTTAATAACTAGAGATTATGTTTAACGTTTTTGCTGGAATGTAAAATCGTTTTCATTTACTGAGGTACTGAGTGAATAAATGTTTGGGCACTATTTTTCCACTTGGCAGTTGCTTAATCTGTTTTCTGACAGTTTCTGTTCTCCCTCACTGCTGTGTGTGAGGGGGAGGGGCCGTTTTTTGGCGCTTTTACTACGCATCAAATATTTCAGTCAGCAACTCATTGTATTCCCTGCATGATCCGGTTCATCTCTACAGAGCTCAGGGGTCTTCAAAACTTATTTTGAGGGAGGTAATTTCTCTCAGCAGAGCTGTGAGAATTATAGTTTGACTGAGATAAAAAACGTTTATTCTGTAATTTGTTTCCTGCTTTCAGAATTTGTTATCTTTGCTAATGGGATTAAACCTTTGCTAAAGTTGTGTTGTTTACAAGGATTGAGGCTATAACTGTTTCAATTTATTAATTTTCAACTGTCATAGATCTTCTGTGCTTCTTAAAGGCACAGTACTTTTTAATATTATTCTAATTGAATTGTATTTCCAAGTTGCAAGTTTATTTGCTAGTGTGTTAAACATGTCTGATTCAGAGGATGATACCTGTGTCATTTGTTGCAATGCCAAAGTGGAGCCCAATAGAAATTTATGTACTAACTGTATTGATGCTACTTTAAATAAAAGTCAATCTGTACAAATTGAACAAATTTCACCAAACAACGAGGGGAGAGTTATGCCGACTAACTCGCCTCACGTGTCAGTACCTAAATCTCCCGCTCAGAGGGAGGTGCGTGATATTGTAGCGCCGAGTACATCTGGGCGGCCATTACAAATCACATTACAGGATATGGCTACTGTTATGACTGAGGTTTTGGCTAAATTACCAGAACTAAGAGGTAAGCGTGATCACTCTGGGGTGAGAACAGAGTGCGCTGATAATATTAGGGCCATGTCAGACACTGCGTCACAGGTGGCAGAACATGAGGACGGAGAACTTCATTCTGTGGGTGACGGTTCTGATCCAAACAGACTGGATTCAGATATTTCAAATTTTAAATTTAAACTGGAAAACCTCCGTGTATTACTAGGGGAGGTGTTAGCGGCTCTGAATGATTGTAACACAGTTGCAATACCAGAGAAAATGTGTAGGTTGGATAAATATTTTGCGGTACCGACGAGTACTGAGGTTTTTCCTATACCTAAGAGACTTACTGAAATTGTTACTAAGGAGTGGGATAGACCCGGTGTGCCGTTCTCACCCCCTCCGATATTTAGAAAAATGTTTCCAATAGACGCCACCACAAGGGACTTATGGCAAACGGTCCCTAAGGTGGAGGGAGCAGTTTCTACCTTAGCTAAGCGTACCACTATCCCGGTGGAGGATAGCTGTGCTTTTTCAGATCCAATGGATAAAAAGTTAGAGGGTTACCTTAAGAAAATGTTTGTTCAACAAGGTTTTATATTGCAACCCCTTGCATGCATTGCGCCGATCACGGCTGCAGCGGCATTCTGGATTGAGTCTCTGGAAGAGAACATTGGTTCAGCTACTCTGGACGACATTACGGACAGGCTTAGAGTCCTTAAACTAGCTAATTCATTCATTTCGGAGGCCGTAGTACATCTTACTAAACTTACGGCGAAGAATTCAGGATTCGCCATTCAGGCACGCAGGGCGCTGTGGCTAAAATCCTGGTCAGCTGATGTTACTTCTAAGTCTAAATTGCTTAATATACCTTTCAAAGGGCAGACCTTATTCGGGCCCGGGTTGAAAGAGATTATCGCTGACATTACAGGAGGTAAAGGCCATGCCCTGCCTCAGGACAAAGCCAAAGCCAAGACTAGACAGTCTAATTTTCGTTCCTTTCGTAATTTCAAAGCAGGAGCAGCATCAACTTCCTCTGCACCAAAACAGGAAGGAGCTGTTGCTCGCTACAGACAAGGCTGGAAACCTAACCAGTCCTGGAACAAGGGCAAGCAGACTAAGAAACCTGCTGCTGCCCCTAAAACAGCATGAATTGAGGGCCCCCGATCCGGGATCGGATCTAGTGGGGGGCAGACTTTCTCTCTTCGCCCAGGCTTGGGCAAGAGATGTTCAGGATCCCTAGGCGCTAGAGATAATATCTCAGGGATACCTTCTGGACTTCAAATACTCTCCTCCAAGAGAGAGATTTCATCTGTCAAGATTGTCAAGAATCCAGACAAAGAAAGAGGCGTTTCTACGCTGCGTACAAGAGCTCTTGTTAATGGGAGTAATCCATCCAGTTCCACGATCGGAACAGGGACAGGGGTTTTACTCAAATCTGTTTGTGGTTCCCAAAAAAGAGGGAACTTTCAGACCAATCCTGGACTTAAAGATCCTAAACAAATTCCTAAGAGTTCCATCGTTCAAGATGGAGACTATTCGGACAATTTTACCTATGATCCAAGAGGGTCAGTACATGACCACTGTAGATTTAAAAGATGCTTACCTTCACATACCTATTCACAAAGATCATTATCGGTACCTAAGGTTTGCCTTCCTAGACAGGCATTACCAGTTTGTGGCTCTTCCATTCGGATTGGCTACAGCTCCAAGAATCTTCACAAAGGTTCTGGGTGCTCTTCTGGCGGTACTAAGACCGCGGGGAATCTCGGTAGCTCCATACCTAGACGACATTCTGATACAAGCTTCAAGCTTTCAAACTGCCAAATCTCATACAGAGTTAGTGCTGGCATTTCTAAGGTCACATGGATGGAAGGTGAACGAAAAGAAAAGTTCACTCGTTCCACTCACAAGAGTTCCCTTCCTGGGGACTCTTATAGATTCTGTAGAAATGAAGATTTACCTGACAGAGGACAGGCTAACAAGACTTCAAAGTGCTTGCCGCACCCTTCATTCCATTCAACACCCGTCAGTGGCTCAATGCATGGAGGTAATCGGCTTAATGGTAGCGGCAATGGACATAGTACCCTTTGCACGCTTACACCTCAGACCACTGCAACTGTGCATGCTAAGTCAGTGGAATGGGGATTACTCAGACTTATCCCCTTCTCTGAATCTGGATCAAGAGACCAGAAATTCTCTTCTATGGTGGCTTTCTCGGCCACATCTGTCCAGGGGGATGCCATTCAGCAGACCAGACTGGACAATTGTAACAACAGACGCCAGCCTTCTAGGTTGGGGTGCCGTCTGGAATTCTCTGAAGGCTCAGGGACAATGGAGTCAGGAGGAGAGTCTCCTGCCAATAAACATTCTGGAATTGAGAGCAGTTCTCAATGCCCTCCTGGCTTGGCCCCAGTTGACAACTCGGTGGTTCATCAGGTTTCAGTCGGACAACATCACGACTGTAGCTTACATCAACCATCAGGGAGGGACAAGAAGCTCCCTAGCTATGATGGAAGTATCAAAGATAATTCGCTGGGCAGAGTCTCACTCTTGCCACCTGTCAGCAATCCACATCCCGGGAGTGGAGAACTGGGAGGCGGATTTCTTAAGTCGTCAGACTTTTCATCCGGGGGAGTGGGAACTTCATCCGGAGGTCTTTGCCCAAATACTTCGACGTTGGGGCAAACCAGAGATAGATCTCATGGCATCTCGACAGAACGCCAAGCTTCATCGTTACGGGTCCAGATCCAGGGATCCAGGAGCAGTCCTGATAGATGCTCTGACAGCACCTTGGGACTTCAGGATGGCTTACGTGTTTCCACCCTTCCCGTTGCTTCCTCGATTGATTGCCAGAATCAAACAAGAGAGAGCATCAGTGATTCTAATAGCACCTGCGTGGCCACGCAGGACTTGGTATGCAGACCTGGTGGACATGTCATCCTGTCCACCTTGGTCTCTACCTCTGAAACAGGACCTTCTGATACAGGGTCCCTTCAAACATCAAAATCTAACTTCTCTGAAGCTGACTGCTTGGAAATTGAACGCTTGATTTTATCAAGACGTGGGTTTTCTGAGTCAGTTATTGATACCTTAATACAGGCTAGGAAACCTGTTACCAGAAAGATTTACCATAATATATGGCGTAAATACCTATATTGGTGTGAATCCAAAGGTTACTCTTGGAGTAAGGTTAGGATTCCTAGGATATTGTCTTTTCTACAAGAAGGTTTAGAAAAGGGTTTATCTGCTAGTTCATTAAAGGGACAGATCTCAGCTCTGTCCATTCTGTTACACAAACGTCTGTCAGAAGTTCCTGACGTCCAGGCTTTTTGTCAGGCTTTGGCCAGGATTAAGCCTGTGTTTAAAACTGTTGCTCCACCATGGAGTTTAAACCTTGTTCTTAATGTTTTACAGGGCGTTCCGTTTGAACCCCTTCATTCCATTGATATAAAGTTGTTATCTTGGAAAGTTCTATTTTTAATGGCTATTTCCTCGGCTCGAAGAGTCTCTGAATTATCAGCCTTACATTGTGATTCTCCTTATTTGATTTTTCATTCGGATAAGGTAGTCCTGCGTACTAAACCTGGGTTCTTACCTAAGGTAGTTACTAACAGGAATATCAATCAAGAGATTGTTGTTCCTTCTTTATGCCCAAATCCTTCTTCAAAGAAGGAACGTCTACTGCACAACCTGGATGTAGTCCGTGCTCTAAAATTTTACTTACAGGCAACTAAGGAATTTCGACAAACGTCTTCTCTGTTTGTCATTTACTCTGGGCAGAGGAGAGGTCAAAAAGCTTCCGCTACCTCTTTCTTTTTGGCTTCGTAGCATAATTCGTTTAGCTTATGAGACTGCTGGACAGCAGCCTCCTGAAAGAATTACAGCTCATTCTACTAGAGCTGTGGCTTCCACTTGGGCCTTCAAGAATGAGGCCTCTGTTGAACAGATTTGCAAGGCTGCAACTTGGTCTTCGCTTCATACTTTTTCCAAATTTTACAAATTTGACACTTTTGCTTCATCGGAGGCTATTTTTGGGAGAAAGGTTCTTCAGGCAGTGGTTCCTTCTGTATAAAGAGCCTGCCTATCCCTCCCGTCATCCGTGTACTTTTGCTTTGGTATTGGTATCCCAGAAGTAATGATGACCCGTGGACTGATCACACTTAACAGAAGAAAACATAATTTATGCTTACCTGATAAATTCCTTTCTTCTGTAGTGTGATCAGTCCACGGCCCGCCCTGTTTTTAAGGCAGGTAAATATTTTTTAATTTATACTCCAGTCACCACTTCACCCTTGGCTTTTCCTTTCTCGTTGGTCCTTGGTCGAATGACTGGGAGTGACGTAGAGGGGAGGAGCTATATGCAGCTCTGCTGGGTGAATCCTCTTGCACTTCCTGTTGGGGAGGAGTAATATCCCAGAAGTAATGATGACCCGTGGACTGATCACACTACAGAAGAAAGGAATTTATCAGGTAAGCATAAATTATGTTTTTAAAAATAATTTAAGCTAAGAAGGAATCACAGGTTTGGATCATCACCTGTGTATTGCTTGATGATTGTTTGGCTACATTTAAACACCAATCATCAAGCGCTACCTATGTGCTTAACAAAACACAGAACATCTCCTAAGCGTATATTTAAAACAATCTAACAAGAGAACAAAGAAAAATGTTAATTGGATTTATTTAGAAAGTTCCTTTAAATTGCATGCTCTATCACAATCATTAACCTTCTATTTTTAATAGAATACCCCTTTAACCTCTGCAAACATCGCCATTATCATATATATAAATATATATATATATATATATATATATATATATATATATATATATATATATATATATATATATATATATATAGGAACAGACGTTTGCACTCTCAGGTCTTTTTTCAATTTTTATTGTGGAACGTTTTCGGGGTATTATAACCCCATCATCAGCATACAACAGTGATAATAATCAAACATTTTATAGTGTTTTACAACAGAAGTGTACCAATCACAAACCTCACATCTCCCCCAGCTTTCGTGGCGAAATTATCGGCAGTGGAACGCATAATGCATTCCACCGTCTTGGCTAATACCGGAAGTTCAAAAAACATCACTTCCGGTTTAGTGCAATTTACGAATTTTGTGCAGTTATTTCACAAATCTCAAAATGAACAAAAAACACACAAAAACCTGTTTAGCTTCCAGGTAATACACATCATGTGTCGGTGTGGAGTGATAAGTGCTTAAAACTAACAATCTTGTTAATATACTCCATTTATCATGTCACACTGTGTGGTGTGTGTATCTATTGTTATAGCAACCGTTGCCATAGAGACAACAATAGACGGCTGCTGGAATACATACATACATGTAAAGTGAATACTACAAACTCTATATATTTAAAATTTGAGATGGGATATAGTAAATCCCTGATCCCTAAGGTGAAACATATCTAAGAAAATTAAAAACAAAGTCGAATAGGATTACTTTGTTGTGCCATTAGTATCCCCTCCCCAATATTTATAATGTATTAATGGATAACTCCAAACTTCGTTATAGATTTACAAGTGATGGATATGAGCTGGGATAAAGCTGAACTAACTACAAGCACTGGGATAAATGGGAGGGCTAATGTGACGGATTTAAACCTATGTATGCAGTACACACCTCTGTCTACCTTGGGACCAGAGAGGTTCCGCTCGAGAGGGTATAAGGCAGCTATGATTCAAGAATCCGTGGAAGCTGTATCTACCTTGACACAAGCGGAACTGATACAACCAAAACCTAGACGTGATACTACAGATAAGTTGATTATGTCGACCACGTTTACTCCTACAACGAAGGGCACTGGCAGGATTCTACGCCAACACTGGCCCATTTTGGCTTCAGATCCAAAACTTACGTTCACTCATAACCTAAGTCCCATGGTGGGCTTCAAGAGGGGCACTAACCTCAAAGATCTGTTAATGAGGACTGATCCTAAAGCAAGCTACGACACAGGCACTAAAAGAAACACCAGGGGATCATACCGATGTTTAGGTTGCACTACATGCAGTGGCCTTATTGGCACTAAGGTTTTCCACCATCCACATACTAACCGGTCCTTCAAGATTAGACACTCCATAACATGCACTACGACGCACGTAGTGTATCTTCTGTTTTGCCCATGCTCGAGGTTTTATGTTGGCAAGACGTCAGGAACATTACGCGAAAGGATGGCTAATCATCGACATGCCATAAGGACCGCCATCAAGGAAGGAACTTCTGAGCAGCCTGTGGCGCGACATTGCGCGAATGAGGGACATTCGGTCTCCTCGATACGGTATATATTGATAGATCATATACCTCCGTTGGAACGAGGTGGAGACCGCAACAAACAGCTTCTGAAATGTGAAGCACAGTGGATGTTCCGCCTAGGGACCATTATACCTGGTGGCTTGAATTCCATGCCAGACTTTAAAAATCTAGTATAATGTGCTACCGACTTGGGGTACAACCGGGGTGGCATGGTGGCTCTGAGTTGCACTTTGCGGTGTCCCCTCTTGTTGTGGGGGGTTCCCCGCATTGTTCTCTCAGCACTGTGGATTGGGATCGTTATGATTCCAGTACATGATGTGGAAGCCTGGCCTACCTGTGTTAATTACTCACATCTGCACCTAAAATCTTAATAGTCTGGGCAATATGGAACTCTGTGTAAAATATATGATAATAAGTGCTGCATGTAGTCTTTACCTTAAATTTTCAATTCTTCATTATGGTTGAAAAGTATTTATCAATTGATATTAAGTGCGAGTTATACTTTCTATCATAGACATACGATCCTGATGTGGGTTAGGCATATATCCTCGAATGAACCCCACAATTTACATCGGGATGTTAGCTACCTAACATCTATTAGATATATTGGACAGATAACATGTCTATACTCGATCTAACTAATATATTTATTGACAGACATAACCTGTCCAGTTTCTTAGGTAGCCTATCTGCCGTCAAACTTATGAGTACATTTAGCCATTGATATGGTTTATATATATCATCTATCTTACAAAGTACTCATCCTTAGATACAATATAGATATAATGTATAGACAGCGATATCACACCTGGTCCCAAGGTAGACAGAGGTGTGTACTGCATACATAGGTTTAAATCCGTCACATTAGCCCTCCCATTTATCCCAGTGCTTGTAGTTAGTTCAGCTTTATCCCAGCTCATATCCATCACTTGTAAATCTATAACGAAGTTTGGAGTTATCCATTAATACATTATAAATATTGGGGAGGGGATACTAATGGCACAACAAAGTAATCCTATTCGACTTTGTTTTTAATTTTCTTAGATATGTTTCACCTTAGGGATCAGGGATTTACTATATCCCATCTCAAATTTTAAATGTATAGAGTTTGTAGTATTCACTTTACATGTATGTATGTATTCCAGCAGCCGTCTATTGTTGTCTCTATGGCAACGGTTGCTATAACAATAGATACACACACCACACAGTGTGACATGATAAATGGAGTATATTAACAAGATTGTTAGTTTTAAGCACTTATCACTCCACACCGACACATGATGTGTATTACCTGGAAGCTAAACAGGTTTTTGTGTGTTTTTTGTTCATTTTGAGATTTGTGAAATAACTGCACAAAATTCGTAAATTGCACTAAACCGGAAGTGATGTTTTTTGAACTTCCGGTATTAGCCAAGACGGTGGAACGCATTATGCGTTCCACTGCCGATAATTTCGCCGCGAAAGCTGGGGGAGATGTGAGGTTTGTGATTGGTACACTTCTGTTGTAAAACACTATAAAATGTTTGATTATTATCACTGTTGTATGCTGATGATGGGGTTATAATACCCCGAAAACGTTCCACAATAAAAATTGAAAAAAGACCTGAGAGTGCAAACGTCTGTTCCTGTATTTTGCCATATCTTTGCACCCAAGCTGTTGGCAATTGGTGGGTTAAGCTGGAAAATGTGTATTATATATATATATATATATATATATATATATATATATATATATATATATATATATATATATATAAATATAAATGTCCAAATGTAGGAGGGCACTCACAGAATCTATAAAGCAACAAACAGTATATCTTTATTTCCAAGTTATTTGTACATTATTTGTAGAAGTCAATGTTTCGACCCATTTATGGGCCTTCTTCAAGACAGTAAACAATTTTTATAATGCAGCACGCATTATACACTCAGAACTCCCATTAGAGCAGTAATAATCATTAGTGCCCTCCTACATTTGGACATTTCTATATAGCTTTCGAGGATAGCACCCTGGACATGGTTGCACCCGTGTGGAAGGAGTGCTGGGCCACCGGCTATGTATTATATATATATATATGCCTCAATTAAAACATAACTTTTTTTTATTGGTAACGTTTTTACATGCACGCCCATGCGGATCAGAGCTAGATATTCTCAGCACAACAGCATTTTCAATACTGAAGCTTCTCACAACACCAGTGGGGCTTGTAATCATGTCAGTCTAAAAAAGTTAGAAAAAAGCTCTTTTGGTTCTCTTAACAAGTACTGTGTTGAAAATATTGGTGCACAGTGACTACTTAAATACACTTTTGAAACAGCTATAGCTTTTATTAGAAGCACTTTTGTTACTACATGTATATAGCAAAAGGGAAAATGCTGTTATTAAAAAATTAAATGCATTCATGTGGATTCAAAACTTTGATGGAATATCCCTTTAAGATAACATTAACTATCGGAATTGTGCATGTTAAAATACAGTGTCTTATATTTATAAGCTCGATATGAATCATGAAAGCTATTTGTTTACTTTCATATGCCTTTAATCTTTCACTTTACATTACGTGGGATTATAATATTTTTGCTTTCCCATTTCTTTAGATACTGGGGGTGCACACGATTTATTTGAGGAGATCGCCGGGTGTCTTTATAGAGGGGCATTCAAGTAGATAGGGAAAGATTAGATTTAGAGAGGGAAAGACTGAGAATAGAAAGAGGAAGAATAGATTTAGAGAGGGAAAGATTTGTATATGAAAGGCAGAGGGATAGTGCAAGATTAGATTTAGAGAGGGAAAGAGATTTATATGAAAGACAGAGGGATAGTGATAGGTTAAATTATGATAGGTAGAGGTTAGCTGTAGAGCAGGGTGAATTGGATCGTAGGGAGAAGACAGACGAAGACAACCAGTATTTTAACAGAAACCTTTTCATGTTAATTCATGGCCGGTCAGCAAGGGAGAGATCTCCCCCACAGTCTCCCCAAGCCTCTAAGCGTGCAAAAGATTAGAAGGCTTATTTAAAATCTAATTTATATTTCATTTTTTCTTATGCATGGGATTTGTATTAATTTTTTTTATTCTTTTCAGAACATATCAATAAATGATATTCTGACCTAATAAATTTGTTTGTTTGTTATTATTTTATTCACATAATACAAATGTTACAAATGCTTGTTGATCAAATTCAATGCATGGGTAAGATATACTTTTCTCTGCTTATTAAAGGGTCAATCTATACCATTTTTTTTCTTTAAATTTAAAAAAAAAGAAAACCATTCATTATATAGTTAGAAGTTTGGCATAAACAACTCACTTCTATTAAAAGGTACATGAATCAATCATTTTAATTTCAGGAGTTACAAATAGCATGTGATAGTAAAGTAATTTGAAATTTAATTAGATTATGTAAATGTATTTATTCTTATGTTTCCTTTTTTTTAAAAAAATATATCCCTTTTTCATTAAAGGGACACTGAACACAAATATTTTATTTTAATACTCAGATAGAGCATGCAATAGTAAGAAAATATATAATTTTCTAATATTAGCAATTTATATTTGTTCTCTAGCTATCTTTATTTGAAAAATATGGCATCTAAGCTAAGGAGAACATTCATTTTTGGTTCATGACGATGGACAGCACTTGTTTAATAGTGGATGCATGTATCCACAAATCAGCAACAACCCAGGTTAAAGGAACACTAAACCCAAAATTTTTCTTTCATGATTCATATTTAATACAAATTTAAACAACAATCCAATTTACATCTTTTATTTAGTTTGCTTCATTTTTTAGATATCCTTAGTTGAAGAAAAAGCAATGCACATGGGTGAGCCAATCACATGAAGCTTCTATGTGCAGCAACCAATCAGCAGCTACTGAGTCTATCTAGATATGCTTTTCAGCAAATAATATTAAGAGAATAAAACAAATTAGATAATAGAAGTAAATTAGAAAGTTGTTTAAAATTGCATGCTCTTTCTAAATCATGAAAGAAAAAATTTGGGTTTCATGTCCCTTTAAGAACAAAAAAGATCATGCCTTTAAATATTACAATTTTGCTTTTCAAATCCAGATAGCAAGAGAATTATGATGAATTGACAATATGAGAAAATTAGAAGGTTGCTTCCAACTGCATTCATATTCTCTCTCTCTCTCACACGCTCACACGGAAGGGGACTGAACTCTCAGGTGCAATGATAAATGCCGACAGCGTATGCTGTCGGCATTTATTGATGTGCGGTGGACATGATACACTACTATGGATCATGTCCGCTCGCACATTGATAAATATACCCCTCAGACTGGACTGTGTAAACATCCTATTACCCTGCAACATGCTCAGCCCTGGGTGCTCACTGGCACTCACAGGAAGCTACACTGTCCCCAGAGTATCAGGCCGTTAGAGGGGCAGTCAAGTCCAAAAATGTTTTCATTTTTCAAATAGGGCATGTAATCTTAAATAACTTTCCAATTTACTTTTATCACCAATTTTGCTTTGTTCTCTTGGTATTCTTAGTTGAAAGCTAAACCTAGGAAGGCTCATATGATAATTTCTAAGCCCTTGAAGGCCGCCTCTTATTACATGTTTTTTTATTTGCTTAACAGGGGAAAGCTAGTTAATGTAAACCATATGGATAACATTGTGATCACGCCCGTGGATTGTGGCAGACAATGCACTAATTGTCTAAAATGAAAGTCAATAGATAATAAATAAAATGTCATGTGATCAGGGGGCTGTCAGACTATGCTTAGTTAATCACAGAGGTTAAAAGTATATTAATATAACAGTGTTGGTTATGCAAAACTGGGGAATGGGTAATAAAAGGAATTATCTATATTTTAAAACAACAACAAATCTAGTGTTGACTGTCCCTTTAAGCACAGACAGGCCTGGGTGCAAGGACAATAGTGAAAATTACAAAATAAATTATTAAAAAAACAGACAGAGAAAGTACATAACTCACCCACAAGCTCTCAGCTAAGATTAAAATAAAAAAATTGAAAGGTTAGTTACCGCATTTTGACAAATGGGACAACCACAGGTACCTCGTCAAGGTCCCTTCCAAAGCCTGCCCCCCCCAAAAGCAGCGACACAATGTAAGCTCTCAATCCAACAAACTGTGAACAAGTGAAGAGTGCACAGGTAACTAAATATTCTATTTTTTATTTTAATTTTAGCTGAGAGATTGTAAATGAGAGCTGGACTTTCTCTGTGTGTTTATATATATATATATATATATATATATATATATATATATATATATATAGAGAGAGAGAGAGAGAGAGAGAGAGAGAGAGAGAGAGAGAGAGAGAGGGAGGGAGAGAGAGAGAGAGAGAGAGAGTGTGTGTGTGTGTGAGAGAGAGAGAGAGAGAGAGAGAGAGAGAGAGAGAGAGAGAGAGAATCATTGGCTTACACATGTATTCATTTCTAAACCTGTAGTGCATTGCTGCTCCTTCAACAAATGATAGCAACAGAATGAATAAAAGTTTTTGTTATGGGTGAAATGTAAAGTTGTTTAAAGGGACAGTGAAGTACCAAACAAATATTTCATGATTTTAATGTAATTTGAAACAACTTTCCAATTTACTTTTTGTCAGGGTGCCAGGAATCAGACTGAGACGAGAAGTGCAAAAATAATCACCTTTATTAATAGCAAAAAATATTAAAAAGTCCACAAGTCAAATAACAAACCAGGAGTCAAAACCAGAGCTGGTAGGAAAACAGCAGAGTCAGGAACAAGCCAGGGATCAGGAGCCAGGAAGGACGTCAGGCAGCCAGGTAATACACAGGAACTCTCACAAACAGGTCTGAGACAACGCAAAAGGCAAATCATACTGAACAGAGGCCCTTTAAATAATAAGTGATGACATCACAATTCTGAGACTGCATCCTGTCTCACATGGATGATGCACACCAGTCTGGCCATAAAAGAAAGTGCAGGAAGTGAGCAGCATCCCCCACAATGCACCATAGTCAGGAAGATAGGTGAGTAAAATGGCTGCCAGCAGCACATGGCAAACACAACAGGGAAAAACCCTGACAGTACCCTCCCCTCAACAACCCATCCCCAGCGGGAGGACAAAAGGCTTATTGGGGAAACAGGCATGGAAGGCACGGAGGAGGGCGGGAGCATGAACATCAGAGGAGGGAACCCAAGAACGCTCCTCCGGACTGTAGACCCTCCAGTGAACCAAATACTGTACACAGCCCCTGAACATACGAGAGTCAATAAGGCTGATGACCTCATACTCCTCATGGTTGTCAACAAAGATAGGACGGGGACGAGGCAACACAGTGGTAAATCGATTACAAACCAATGGTTTCAAGAGGGAGACATGAAAAACATTGAAGATGGGCATAGCAGGAGGAAGGTCAAGAGCGTAGGCTATAGGATTAACCCGTCGGAGTATTCAAAAAGGACCAACATAATGGGGAGCCAATTTATTGGAAGGCACACGAAGGTTCAAGCTGCGGGAGGACAGCCAAACTCTCTCACCTACATCAAGGGAATGCAATGTGACATTTTAGAAAAACGGTCAACCACCAAAAGGATAACAAACAGTATTGCTATTGGAAACAGGGAGCTCGACAATGAAGTCCATGGAAAGATGTGTCCAAGGACGCTCACCATTAGCAATAGGTTGAAGAAGACCCACAGGAAGATGATGAGAAGTCTTATTCTGTGCACAAACTGAGCAGGAGGCAACATACGTAGCAACATCAGAACGAAGACCTGGCCACCAGAATTGTCGAGTGACAGACCAAATCATTTGGTTCTTGCTTGGGTGACCTGTGGCTTTAGGATAGTGGTAAGTGTGCAAAAGTTTAGGTCGAAGATTCTCAGGAACAAAACACTTACCACTAGGTTTCTCAGGAGCTGCATTGCTTTGTGTAGCCAGGATCTCCTCCCCCAAGGGAGAAGTCAAATTAGTACGTATGGTAGCCAAAATATGGCCAGGAGGTATAACAGGAGTAGGTACAGACTCCTCCTTGGACAGAGGCGAAAATTGTTGAGAGAAGGCATCAGCCCTAACATTTTTACTACCAGGCAGGTAGGAGACCACATAATTAAACCAAGACAAAAATAGTGCCCATCTGGCCTGTCAGGGCAACAAACGTTTTGCTTCAGATAGATAAGTTAAATTCTTGTGGACAGTAAGAATGAGCACTGGCACGCTAGTACCCTCGAGAAGATGCCTCCATTCCTTAAGTGCCAAAATTATGGCCAGTAATTCCCTGTCACCAATTTCATAATTGCACTCCGCTGGAGACAATTTCTTAGAGAAGAAACCACACGGATGCAAGGAACCGTCAGGCGTGGGACGTTGAGACAAGAGGGCACCTACTCCAGTCTCAGATGCATCGACCTCAAGAACGAAAGGCAGGACAGGGCTAGGATGAGCCAGAATTGGAGCGGCAGCAAAGGCAGTTTTAAGACTATCAAAGGCCTTAATGGCAGTAGGTGACCAATGGAGTGGATCATTCTCTTTACGGGTCAAGTCTGTGATAGGTTTGACCAAGGAAGAAAAGTTTTTAATAAACTTTCTATAGTAATTGGCGAACCCCAAAAATCGTTGAATAGACTGAAGACCAACTGGGGGAGGCCACTGCAGAACTGCAGATAACTTGTCAGGATCCATGGAGAACCCTGCAACGGAGATAACATAACCTAGGAAGGTTACTTGAGTCTGATGGAACTCACTTGTCTCGAGTTTACAAAACAGGCCGTTCTCACGTAGTCTCTGAAGAACCCGTGTAACATCAGAACAATGAGCCTCAAGTGTGGGTTAGTGTATGAGGATGTCGTCTAAGTACACCACAACACACTGTTGCAACATATCTCGTAGGACATCATTAATAAATTCCTGAAAAACAGCAGGAGCATTACATAAGCCAAAGGGCATTACAAGATACTCATAATGCCCGCTCCTGGTGTTAAATGCTGTTTTCCATTCGTGGCCCTCCTTAATCGCTCCTCTCAAATCAAGTTTGGTAAAAACCGTAGCTCCCTTGAGGCGGTCAAAGAGTTCCGTAATAAGTGGAATAGGGTAAGCATTCTTAATGGTAAGACGATTAAGAACCCTATAATCAATACATGGTCTTAACTTGCCACCCTTTTTCTTCACAAAGAAGAAGCCAGCCCCTGTAGGAGAGCAGGATTTGCGGATGATCCGCCGCGACAGAGCATTGGCGACATACTCCTCCATAGCACAATTCTCTGCAACAGACAGAGGGTACACCTGGCTCCGAGGAGGAATGGCTTCGGGTTGCAGGTCTATGGCACAATCGTAAGACCGGTGAGGAGGCAACGTACTGGCACGCACCTTGTCAAACACGTCTAGGAATTCTCGGTACTCCTCTGGCAATTGAGATATGAGATACCGAAGAAGTGCACACGACTTTAACTGGTTTCCGAAGACAAGTGGAAATACATTGCGGGGACCACAACAAAATTTCGGACCTGCGCCAGTCGAGACTGGGATTGTGCTTTTGGAGCCAGGGATAACCCAGAACAACCGGAAAATGCGGAGAGTTTATCACCTGGAACTGGAGGGTTTCAAAATGGAGAGCCCCAACAGCCATGGACAACGGAGCAGTTTCATGAGTAACGAGTGCGGGCTGAAGGGGCCTGCCATCAATGGCCTCAATAGCAAGCGGTACGGACCGAGGCAAAACAGGAATGGAGTGCTTTGATACAAAAGCGTGTCAATGAAATAGCCCACAGCACCGGAGTCAACAAGAGCCTGAGTGACTATGGAGGAGTCCACCCAGGAAAGGACAACCGTGACCAAAGGTTTCTCCTTAAGCGGTTCCGGGGATGAGGATAAACCACCCAGGTCTGCCCCCGACAGGACCTTAGGTCTGAGCCTTTCCCGGCCATGTAGGACAAGACTTCAAAAGGTGACCCTGTAACCCACAATAGAGGCAGAGCCCCTCCCTCCTCCTAAAGGCCCTCTCCGCCGTGAAGAGAAGCATGAATCCCAGCTGCATCGGCTCAGCAGTACCTGGTGACTCGGGACCAAGAGGCATGAGAGGAGACGGAGGCATGGGTGGGAACGAACACGTAGGAGACAACGGAACGGGAGGCTTCCGCAAAAGAGGGCCTCTCTCTGAGTCTGATGTCAATTAGGATCAAGAAAAGACACCAATGCCTCGAGATCCTCTGGTAAATCTCTGGCAGCAACTTCATCTTTAATCGCATCAGAGAGCCCATGAAAGAAGGCGGCAACAAGGGCTTCATTGTTCCAACCTACCTCTGCGGCAAGCATACGGAACTCAATAGCATACTGAGCAACAGATCTTGTACCTTGCTGAATGGACATGAGTCATTTAGCAGCAGAGGAGGAGCGAGCCGGAACATCAAATACCCTTCGAAAGTAGGCCACAAATGCAGGGTAATTTGAAATCACAGATTTATTAGTCTCCCACAAGGGATTAGCCCAGGCAAGAGCTGTGTCAGAGAGTAACGAGATGAGAAATCCCACCTTAGCTCTGTCAGAGGGAAACGCCTGAGGTAACATCTCAAAGTAAATGCCCACCTGGTACAAAAACCCTCTGCACTGAATAGGATCGCCTCCATATTGCTGAGGTAGAGGTGCAGAACCGGACATGCTCCTGGTAGGCATAGGTGCAGCAGCGGAGCAGCCATAACTTGCGGAACACTTTGGTCCAAATATGCAGTTCGAGTCAGCAGTATTTTCAGGGCTAGTGCAAATTGATCCAAGCAGTGATCCTGTTCATCCATCCTGGAAATGATGGCAGGTAAAGGTGGATTATTAGCACCATCAGGATTCATGGCCTTTGCGTAATGTCAGGGTGCCAGGAATCAGACTGAGAAGAGAAGTGCAAAAATGATCACACCTTTATTAATAGCAAAAAATAATAAAATGTCCAAAAGTCAAATAACAAGCCAGGAGTGAAAACCAGAGCTGATAGTCAGACGAGCCGAGTCAGGAGCCAAAGCGAATAGTCAGACGAGCCGGAATCAGGAACAAGGAAAACAGCAGAGTCAGGAACAAGCCAGGGATCAGTAACCAGGAAGGACGTCAGGCAGCCAGGTAATACACAAGAACTCTGACAAACAGGTCTGAGACAACGCAAAGGCAAAGCATACTGAGCAGAGGCCCTTTAAATAATAAGTGATGACATCACAATTCTGAGACTGCATCCTGTCTCACATGGATGATGCACACCAGTCTGGCAATAAAAGGAAGTCCAGGAAGTGAGCAGCTTCCCCCACAATGCACCATAGTCAGGAAGAGAGGTGAAAATGGCTACCAGCAGCACATGGCAAACACAACAGGGAAAAACCACTTTTATCACCAATTTTGCGTTGTTCTCTTGGTATTCTTAGTTGAAAGCTAAACCTAGGAGGTTCATATGCTAATTTCTTAGACCTTGAAGACTGCCTCTAATCTGAAATCATTTTGACCACTAGAGGGGCATTAGTTCATGTGTTTCATATAGATAACATTGAGCTCATGCACTTGAAGTTACCCTGGAGTGAGTACTGATTGGCTAAAATGTAAGTCTGTCAAAAGAACTGAAATAAGGGGGCAGTTTGCAGAAGCATGGAAAGAAGGTAAACACAGAGTTAAAAAGTGTATTTCTATAACTTTAAAATGAAAAACAGAGTCAAGTGAACCCCCCAAAAAATGTATTCAAAGATATTTATTTAAAGATCTGTTTTGAAAAACCTTAGCATTGAACAATTCCAAGATAGACTAAATAAACCACTTTCAATCAATAGCAAGACAATATCATTTTGTCAATATTTAAATGATAATAATGGCAAAAAACTTCCAAAATATATCAGCTTTTGGAATAAAAATAATAGTGTAAAGTAATATTGAAGAAATAAAAATACTGTATGTTGCACTGTCAGTACTGACAACATTATTGTCCAAAAACCACCTAAATATAGTCTTCTCGAGCTTGGACTCCCCTTGCATCATTTTCCTCTAATTGAGGTAAATGTTCGCCATACTCTGGGACATCCAAGCTCTCCAGATCTATATTAGGGATTTTAATGGCAATGTGGTACAACATACAGCATATTAGGAAAATCAAAGAGAGGGGGTGTACTGAAGTACCCTGCCAGAGATGTCCAAGCAGGAAACGGCTCTTCAGTACACCAAAGGTCCGCTCAACCACTGATAGTGTGGCGATGTGGGTCTCGTTGTAGCACACCTCTTCCACTCTGTTGAAGGAATCATGGTTGGAACCAGTGAATCCAGAGCGTACTCTCATTATCCTCAACCTGACGTCACAGATGACCTAGATATTCAGCGAGTGGTTATGCTTCCTGTCCCGGTATGGCTCCTCTCTACTCCTGGGAGGCTAAACCAATATATGTGTACAATCTATGGCCCCCTATACTCTTGGCAACCCAGCAAGATGATAAAACTGGAGCTTGACAGCATGCCTCTCCTTAGGTGTATTGGGGAAGTGGACATGATGGACTAGGCGTTGGTGCAAGGCATTAAGGACAACCTTCAGATGACGGGATTGCCCTAGTCCTTGATTTCGACATAGAGTCTCTCAATAGAAGCCAGATTGAGTTAAAATCAACAAATCACCTCTCGATCACTGAGGTCATAGAGACCAACCATAGGCAGGAAAACCCTCAGCACCCACTGGTGTCTTCGTTGACGCTCCGCAGCCATCAACACCCGTCTTTCCCTGTGTCTCCATAAAAACAGGACAAAGTTTGCAATGTTGAGTATGTTCATTGCCAAATAATAATGGAATGAAGTGTGTGGATTGAAACCCCTTTTTATAATGCCAAGTTCTACAGCTGTAAATGATTGCAGTAATTGATTGAATAAGTTATGCACCACACATTACATAACAAATTAATGACCGAATTTCTTTTGACGAGCACAAAGTGTATGCGTCATCATTGTACGAGTACAATGTTGTTGTTTATAAGGTAATATGTATTGAATTATACCATCCAGGTGAGTTCACCAGCTGTAATAAATGCAGGTGTATTGTTTGTGCAATTAACTAAATTGCTTATGCACAACACATGAGTATTTAGCTATAGATTAAATCATAACTCTGATTTTCTGTTTTTGGATGGCAGCGTTGTGGAGGCTTAAAAGGTCAGTGATTATGGTGTTTTCAGACTACCATATTAAAGAACAATGTGCTGTATTAACATTGCCAAATATGGCTTAGAAAGAGAATGCAATGTAGAACATTATGAAATGCAATTTTTATTATTATTATTATTCTTTATTTATAAAGCGCCGACAGATTCTGCAGCGCTGCCCATGGGTACAATTTTATATTGCATGTTAGCCCAATAAAACAAATGTTACTACTGATTGCAATACTAGCTATCATTTAAAATAATGTACAGTAATATCACATGGCATGTTATAATGGGGATAGATGGAGCATGGATGGCATAGAGATATTTAAAAGTTTAGATAGATAAGATGATATAATTTTTTTGTTTGTTTTTTGGGGGGGTTTTATTTTGTTTAATGTGCCAGTTTTTTCCTTTTAAATATTTTGACATAGAAAATCATATCTCATGTACATTAAGTGCTATAGTATATTCAACATATTTTCTTGTATTTTTTAAATAAAATTTTAGCAGACTTTATACCATATCAATGAAATTAAGGGTTGCGATAGGTGGGAAAGTGACCTATTTTTGTTTTGTTTACTCAAATTGCACACAGGGCTTGTGTAATGTGCTGTGTGGTGAAATTTGCTATTTATAGCTATAACAATATATTTCGTAACTATATGATATTTATCTCTTTTTGGCTCTGCCCCTTTGTGGACCTACCCTTTGTTGGCTCCGCCCTCACCCATGGCCGGTATTTTTTTGAGGAAAAGGTGGCAACTCTAGTGTGCAACAGTTTTAAATCTCTTGCTATCCTTTGTGGGATGTAGAATGCCATTTGAAATGTATTTTGCATGTATTTGATATGCAACAGTTTTGATTGTCTTGCTATCCTTTGTTGGTAAATATTTGAAAAGTGAATTGAGGAATAATGTGGTGTATTAACATTGCCAAAGATAACTTATAAAGGGAATGCAATTTTGAACATATTGGAATGTAATTACTGTGCAACAGTTTTCAGTCTCTTGCTATCCTTTGTGTGAAGTAGAATGCCATTTTAAAGTCCTTTCAATGTATTTTGCATGCAACAGTTTATAAACACTTGTATCAGTGTAAAAATGGTCATCAGCTACGTATAGCATAGACATGCCCTTAACACTGATGTCAGGGACTTGCCGGATAAAAACGATAATTAACAATTTGCAACACAATAATTGATCACACTATATTAATTTAGATGCAAATGTTATGCATGCATTTAGAATATCGCATTTATACTAACTGATGATTATTATTATTTTTATTATTTTCACTACGATATTATAGTTTTGTTCACAACTATTTATAATTAGGTTTACCATCATCTTTGTATTGTAGATTACAATCTAGAGACCCTATTGGTCCATTAGAACGCACCTTTACACATTACCATTACTCACATATTATAGTATAATACACTAATCATCATTAGGTTTTTGCACGTCTTAATTTATGCTTATTTACATTTAGTCACCAGATAAACTGTTTATTTTATATTTCATAAAGGGTTTTTTATATTTTATATTTAGGCAATCGTATCGTTTTTATCCGGCAAGTCCCTGACGTCAATGTTGAGGGCGTGTCTATGCTATACGTAGCTGATGACCATTTTTACACTGATACAAGTGGTTATAATGTCACTATATTATTATGATTTTGGATTCTTGATACATATTAGACACATAATTGCTAATTTCCCCATTTAGCTATTATTTTTTTGGTATTGTTTCAATATATATTTTTGCTGAGAATTGTCTATATATACATTTTGTCTTTGGATTATCAAAGCTGTTATTGAGGTACCAAATGTTGGGTCTATATTGTAACACAATGGATATGGTGTTGTATGCAAATGATAGGCCCTGTTAAAGAGACATGAAACCCAAATTTTTTATTTCATGATTTAGATAGAGAATACAATTTTAAACAACTTTCTAATTTACTTCTATTATCTCATTTGTTTAATTCTCTTGGTATCATTTGTTGAAGGAGCAGCAATGCACTAATGGTTTCTAACTGAACACATGGGTAAGCCAATGATAATTAGTATAAATATGCAGCCACCAATCAGCAGCTGCAACCTAGGTTCTCTGCTACTCCTGAGCTTACCTAGATCAACCTATCAGCAAAGGATAACAAGAGAATGAAGCAATTTAAATAATAGAAGTAAATTGGAAAGTTGTTTAAAATTGTATTCTCTATCTGAATAATGAAAGAAAAATGTTGGGTTTCATGTCCCTTTAAGTGCAAGTATTCCGTAGTTAACGTATATTTTTTTCTATACATAGATATTACTCTGTTATTAGAATGACACATGCAAGCTACTTCGTAGCGGTTTTAATTAAGACTCACATTACACCTGCACATCTCTGTTTCAACTTGAATCAAATTTGTTGACTGTTGTTTAAATAAGACTCCTTATGCTGTTAGCACTTTATGCCTGAGGAAACGGCACAGTGGATGCAGAGAAACGCGTTGCGTTATATGTACTATTGGAATTATATGTGCTATTGTTTTTATTATGTTAACTTTGTTGTTTTTAACCAATACATACTTTTTTGTAATATATAATATCAACATTTTTGGAGTTGTTCTTTGGAGTTGTTTTTTGGAGTGGTTACCAAGCCACACAGGATATCTTGCTGGATGTATAGTGAGCTGTGCCACTAGAATAGCCCTGCATGCGTGTTAGCACTTGTATGTGCTACTGAAAGTGTGAGTACCCTCTTTCACATTTAGTTTATATTGGGTCTACATCACTTTGTTTATCTGCACTAGGAGGTGCCCTTTTTATGTGCTTAATTTTAGATTTATTGTTCCATACTTGGTACCAAAAGGAGCAACCCACGTTAAAGTGCAGTGCACTGGGACCTGTGAGTTCTCATCTTGTGTACCTAGGCAGTATCTTTGCCTTTGGGAATTGTGATTATTTTTTTTCCCCTTTCCTTTATATGCACCTATCATATTGGCTACATTAGGAGGCGCCCTTTTTTGTTTTTGCATTTGTTTACTGATGCAGGGCTAGCTTATGGATGGAGCGCAATCGTTTGCAAGAGAAGTTTTTTAACCTACAGTATCCACTCCTTACACTATTAACCCCTAAACCACCATATCTCCCACTACAAATTACCCCGCTACAGTAATAACCCTAAACTGACACATAGTGCCCCGCAAATCACCCTGCTTCACTATTAACCCCTAAACCACCACAACCTAATCACAAAATACCAACTAACCTATTTAACCCCTAATCACCACACCCCATCGCAAATACCCGCTAACCTTGTAATAACCTAACCATCACACCCCCATTGCAAAGTTCCCCTAAACAGCTAACCCCCCCAAGACCCCTAATTTAAGACTCCCTCAATTACAAAATAAACACTACCATTACAAAAAAACACTTGCAATAAAAATACCTTAATTAACATAATATAACCCAACCAGTAAGACCTATCCTAAAACTAAAGTCCCATAAACTAACAGGGCAGTGCCCTAGTTGAAGGGATTAGATCATTTGCATAAAAAAATCCTTATACTAAAACCAAAAGTAGCCCCCCCAAAAAAAAATTCTAGCCTAAAAAAATTGCCCTGAGAAGGGCATTTGCAGGGCAGTGCCCTAAAGTAATCCTAGTTATTTTGCATTAAAAAGAAATCATATCATAAAAAAACTACACTGAAAAACCAAACTGGCAAAATTTACAGCTCTTTTGCCAGTCTAAAAAAAAACACAACACTAAAAACACCTAACTGACATAAAAACATAATTTATGCTTACCTGATCAATTCATTTATCAACCTCAAAATGGTAGAATTTTGTAAACGTATTCAAAGAAGAACAAGTAGCTGCCGTGCAAATCATGTCAACTGATGCCTCATTCTTGAAAGCCAAGAAGTGGCAACTGACCAAGTAGAATGACCAGTAATCCGTTGCAGTGAAGGCTGACCTGCCTCCAAGTAAGCCTTGCGAATCAAAAGTTTTAACCAAGAGGCCAAAGAAACAGCAGAAACCTTTTGACCTTTCCTAGGACAAAAAAATGACAAAAAAATGAACAAACAAACTCCTTAGTAGCATCAATGTAATATTGCAATGACCTAATAACTTTCAAAGAATGCAAAATATTTCTCTGAAGCATTCTTAGGATTAGGACATAAAGAAGGAACAACAATCTCTCTGCTAAAGTTGTCTGAAGAAACAACCTTAGGCAAAAAGAAAAAAGAAATCCATAAAACTGCCTTATCCTTATGAAAAATAATATAAGGAAGATCACAAGAAAGAGCAGATAACTCAGAAACTCTTGTAGCAGAAGAGATGGCCAAAAAAAAAACACTTTCCAAGAAAGTAGTTTAATATCCACCTTATGCATAGGTTCAAAAGGAGGAGCCTGCAAAACCCATTACACCAAGTTAAGATTCCATGGAGGAGAAATTGACTTGATTATAGGTTTAATATGGACCAGAGCCCGAACAAAAACATGAATATCAGGAAGATTAGCAATCTTCCTGTGTAAAAAAACTAAAAGAGCAGAATTCTGTCCCTTTAGAGAACTGGCACATATACAGACTATCCTCTAAGAACTGCAAAATCCTAGGAATTCTGAAAGAATGCCAGGGAAAAAAATGATCTACAAACTACATAAATAAATGCCTTGTGATAGATTCTCCTAGTTACAGGCTTACAAGCCTGAATTATAGTTAAAATCACAGAATTAGAAAAACCCCTATGTCTAAGGAGTAAACATTCAATTTCCATGCCATCAAGTTCAGAGACTTGAGATCCAGATTGAAAAATGGACCTCGAGACAGAAGGTCTGACCGCAGAGGAAGAGGTCAAAGAGGGCAGCTGGACATCTGAACCAGATCTGCATAACTAATCCTGCAAGGCCACGCTGCGGCAACCAGGGTACTGATGATTTCTTTAGGCTTATTTTGGAAATCAATCTGGGAAGAAGTACCAGAGGAGGAAACAGATAAGCTAGCTGAAATGACCAAGGAACTACTAGAGCATCCACTGACTCTGCCTGATGATCCCTGGACCTCGCAAAGTACTTGGGAAGTTTGTTGTTCAAACTATGGGCCATCAGATATATCTCAGAGGCCCCAAAGATCCATAATCTGATTGAACACATCCTGGTGAAGAGACCTCTCCCCTGGATGTAGAGATTGAGGACTGAGAAAGTCTGCTTCCCAGCTGTTCACCCCTAAAGTATGAATTGCAAAAACTAGAAATGAATTAATTTCTGCCCATGAGAGAATTGAAGACACGTTTCTCAGGGATAGGGAACTTTTTAGCTCCCCCTGATGTTTGACATAAGCCACTGCAGTGACATTGTCTGTCTGAAAAAGGAGATGGGTTTCTCTTCTCAACAGAGGCCAAGCTTGAAGAGCCCTGAAAATTGTACAGAGTTTACATTTATAGGTAACCTTACGTCACAAGGATCCCAAACTTCCTGTGCGAGAGACAGTGTGTGTGTGAGAGGGACAGCGTGTGTCTGTTTGTGAGAGAGAGACAGTGTGTGAGAGAGAGCATGTGTGTAAGAGAGACAGCATGGGTGTGTTTGTTTGTGTGTGTGTGTAAGAGACCGTTTGTGTGAGAGAGACAGTGTGTGTTTGTGTAAGAGAGAGAGCCTGTGTCTGTGTGTGTGAGGGAGAAAGTGTGTGTTTGAGATTGTCTGTGTGTGAGAGGGACAGCATGTGTCTGTGTGAGAGGGACAGCATTCATCTCTGTGTGTGAGAGACAGTGGGGATGATTTATTATTGTGAGAACGGACATAATCCGCTGTAACAAATCATGTCCGCCGTACATCTATAAATGCTGACAGTTATCATTGCACAAGCATTTCTCGTGAGAGAGACAGCGTGTGTCTGCGTGTGAGAGGGACAGTGTGTGTCTGCATTCGAGAGGGACAGTGTGTGTCTGTGTGTGAGAGGGACAGCGTGTGTCTGTGTGTGAGAGGGACAGCGTGTGTCTGTGTGTGAGAGGGACAGTGTGTGTCTGTGTGTGAGAGGGACAGTGTGTGTCTGTGTGTGAGAGGGACAGTGTGTGTCTGTGTGTGAGAGGGACAGCGTGTGTCTGTGTGTAAGAGTGGCCGCATGTGTCTGTGTGTGAGACAGCATGTATGTGTGTGAGAGGGACAGCATCTCTGTGTGTGAGAGATACAGCATGTGTGTGTGTGAGAGGGACAGTGTGTGTCTTTGTGTGAGAGAGACAATGTGTGCCTGTGTGTGAGAGAGACAGGGTGTGTCTGCGTGTGAGAGGGACAGTGTGTGTCTGTGTGTGAGAGGGACAGCTTGTGTCTGTGTGTGAGAGGGACAGCGTGTTTTTGCGTGTTAGAGGGACAGCGTGTGTCTGTGTGTGAGAGAGACAGTGTGTGTCTGCGTGTGAAATATACAGTGTGTGTCTGTGTGTGAGAGAGACAGTGTGTGTCTGCGTGTGAAATATACAGTGTGTGTCTGTGTGTGAGAGAGACAGTGTGTGTCTGTGTGTGAAATATACAGTGTGTGTCTGTGTGTGAGAGAGACAGTGTGTGTCTGTGTGTGAAATATACAGTGTGTGTCTGTGTGTGAGAGAGACAGTGTGTGTCTGCGTGTGAGAGGGACAGCGTGTGTCTATGTGTGAGAGAGACAGTGTGTGTCTGCGTGTGAAATATACAGTGTGTGTCTGTGTGTGAGAGAGACAGTGTGTGTCTGTGTGTGAAATATACAGTGTGTGTCTGCGTGTGAGAGGGACAGTGTGTGTCTGTGTGTGAGAGAGACAGTGTGTGTCTGCGTGTGAAAGTGACAGCGTGTGTCTGTGTGTGAGAGGGACAGCTTGTGTCTGTGTGTGAGAGAGACAGTGTGTGTCTGTGTGTGAAATATACAGTGTGTGTCTGCGTGTGAGAGGGACAGTGTGTGTCTGTGTGTGAGAGAGACAGTGTGTGTCTGCGTGTGAAAGGGACAGCGTGTGTCTGTGTGTGAGAGGGACAGCTTGTGTCTGTGTGTGAGAGAGACAGTGTGTGTCTGTGTGTGAAATATACAGTGTGTGTCTGCGTGTGAGAGGGACAGTGTGTGTCTGCGTGTGAGAGGGGCAGCGTGTGTCTGTGTGTGAGAGGGACAGTGTGTTTTCACCTGTGAGAGGGACAGCGTGTGTCTGTGTGTGAGAGAGACAGTGTGTGTCTGCGTGTGAAAGGGACAGCGTGCGTCTGTGTGTGAGAGAGATAGTGTGTGTATGCGAGAGAGACAGCGTGTGTGTGTAAGAGGGACAGTGTGAGTCTGCGTGTGAGAGGGATAGCGTGTGTGTGAGAGTGAGTGAGTATGAGAGTGTGTGTGTGCGTGTAAGAGAGAGATAGGCCTCTAGTTATCAAGCCGTCAACCTCAAATACGCTGGAATTCCGCAGCGTATTTGTGGCAAGGCTAATTCGCCTAAGTTATCAAGCCCTACACACCGGCAAAAGTAGAATGTAGTGACGTAAGCTTCGATCCGCCGGACTCAGTCCGACACAGATCGATTCTTACGTCACTCCAGATGTTCCGAACGCAAGTTCGGCACAATCTGACTACTTTTGGAAGTTATCAAATGACTACCAGGTACGCTCTGCACTTTTCCGGCCCAGCGTATCTGGTTTTCAATCCGCTGCCCTGGAGGCGGCGGATCCCATAGGAATCAATGGGAGTCTGACCATAGCGAAAGTTGATGTTCGCTGCTGCCCGACATCCCATTGATTCCTATGAGAGCTGTTTACACCTAACACCCTAACATAAATAAATGAAGAAGCAGCCGAGATATGAATCACTGGGCTTCTATAAGAGGCGCTAAAAATATAAATACATGAACACAATGTGATGTATAAAACTCCCTGTATGTGCAAAATAAGAACAATACAAAATAAAATGATACAAAATAAAATGATAAAATAGATAGATTAAACAAGCCAGATCTGTTAAGTCCAACAGGTATCCTCAGACGTCCCAGAACTTGATAGGCCGCTCTCTGTCGTCACCCAAGGGGATGATGTACTTCTATGATGTTAAGACAAAAAACAAAAACAGAGGCGCCACATGTGTAGGTCAAAAAAGATAAATGAATCCAAAAAGCAGCAGATTAAGGGTACTCACAAAATTGGCGGCACTCTATTGTGCCAACAGGAGCAGGCTGGTATTCTACAGCGAACCAGCTGGCTGTATGGAAGATCCCCACCGGATGTGTGCAGTGTTGGAATTTTGCTGCCTGCAGGGCTTCTGAATACTACCCAATGGCAATCCTTCCCTTCGACTGGAACTGCAGGTGGAATGGAGAAATGGGCTGGAATGCCCTAAGGTTACCCCTTCGCTGTGCTGAAGTTCTGCGCTGTGGCTTTTTTCGCCACTCTGGTTTGACGAACGTATTCAGGTCCGCAGCGGCGATGTGAGGCGAGCTTAGGCAAGCGTATTGGGGCCGGCGAAGGCAGGTACGTACGGAGCTTGATAACTAGAGGCCATAGTGTGTGTATGCGAGAGAGACAGCGTGTGTGTGTGTAAGAGAGCGTTTGACTGTATGAGAGAGTGTGGCTGAGCCCAGCTGAGACAAGGAGGTACTGTCAGGAAGGCACAGAGAGGAAGAGTTTGGAACCAGTGTGTATTGTTTCCTAATTATAAACATGTCTGGGCCACTGTGCCTTACTATCTCAGCAGCTACTCACTGTGTGATGTCTTTACAGCAGAGCAGGCCAATGGGGGAGATATAATAGTGCTTGCAAGTTATGCTCTCTGCAATAACTGTTTAGGAGGTTGGGGTCTGACTTCTGAGTTAATGTCGAGGACCTATAGATGCACTATAATGAGGGTATGAATTACAGCACAGCAGGTCCTTCTTGTTTATGTTTCCTCTGCACAGCAAGGGTGAAAATTTCATTTTTTCCTATGATCTCCTATTAGGCCTAATGCTAAAGATTCTTCTGCCCAGAGCAGTAGAGGAGCAGCAGGAATATGGCAACAATGCTACAGTAGCACCTCTCAACATCAATGGCTCATTCTCTGGTTAATGTTGCTACTAAACATACATGCTTACTGTGTTCATCTAGATGCCAGCTCCCAAAAAGATAAGGTAGGGCCTCCGAGCCTTGAGTGTACCTAAGGATTAATGGCCTCAGGGTCTGAGAGTATGAGTGTAGCAACTTTTTTGCTAAGAGGGAGTTTCTTCTTACCCTATAGGAAGAAGTCACAAGTACAGTTGCCTCTTTTCTTTTGGATTCCAGAAGCTTCCCCACCCTCCATCCCTGTTATTGGCTACAGGGCAGCATTTGGACAGGGCTTCGTTATAGAGTCCTTAGAGTGTCTGAGGTTTAAAGAGGGTTAGTTGACCTGGTTCTGTAAGTCTAGAACTTTTTTCTGCTCCACTCAGTTTAGTGCGCTGTGCAACTTGCTGGCCTAGGACCCTCTGGTTCGGAGTTGGATTTAATTTTTACACCCTAGCTAGTCAGTTGTTCTGGGCTCAGGCTGCAGACAGAGAGAGTTGAGTGACGGCCATTCCAGGAGAGGCAACATTGGGTGCCATCTGACCATCTTAGCATGTGTTAATTACTTAGGACCCAAATTATCTTTAAATGAAAGTGTTTATGTCAGATACATAATAAATAGGACCCACAGGTCTTTAAACCTCCAATCTCTGTGCCTGTGTTTTATTGTTTAATAGTTAAATGCTCAGTTTAATGTTTATTAGTAGGTTTAATGAAAGTCAGAGACAATATGGCATTTAATCCCTTAGTAAACTCCAAATAATTTATTCCAGTTTACAGACCGATTGTATTATTTTACTTTCTTTCATCAGACAGATTTATGTTCATACAAGTCACAGCTCCAACACATTTCAGTTATTTATTTATTTTTTAACAATGATTTTTATTGTTTCCTGAATAGAACACTACGATATCATAAACTTTGCAGGTAAATAAATGGGTTAACAGAGATCTGCACTAAAGTGACAAGAGAAAAACAGAAAGAAGAAGGAGTACATTGCATCATTTCTTATATTCACTCTGTGGCCACAAACAGTTGGCCGATGTAGTACAAGTATAACCTCTGTAAAGACTTTCATCAAATGGGATGGGCAACAAGTTGCAAACGTTTCTAGAGTCTCTAAAGTCCCATTCGGGTTAACCTGCGTGGAGTTAAATGTTGGCATAGATGCATTTACTGCTATGATTAAAGTACAGTCTCAGACTACTAGTGCTTCATGCAATGATAATATTTAACCAATAAACCAAGAATTAGGGAGAGAATAAAAGAAGGGGATTAGGTTGAATAAGGTGGGGAAAGGGGGGAATCCGCACAGGTGGAGTGTGGTTAAATTGGGTTGCAGGGCAGATTCGCAAATGTATCAAGGTAAGGTAGACTAAGGTAAGTGTTGTTGGTATATCATGTCAGTCGGCATTTAGAGGGTCCGGTAATGGGGGGGGGGGGGGGTTTGGGAGTTGCTAGACATTTCAGTTATGTTTATTTGCTAGTCAGCCTGTTATTTGTTGTCCTTTTATATTATCAACTATTCATATTTATTTGAATATCACATTATTTATTTATATCACATTATTTCTTTGTAGTAAAAATGGTCAGATCAAAATCTCCAGTTTTTAAGTTAATTATGGCATCTGCTGACAGATCTTTCCAACTGTAATAGAAACTTCATACTCCATATAAATTAGAGAGAATTTTTATTATTTTTTAACAGTCCTCTCAGATCTTTTTTCTCTCTATTAACCTTCTAATGTCTATCAGCATTATGTCTGTCCTTACCCTTGACTAAGCTAACACCAGCTGCTCATATGACTATTGGGGATAATGGTAACAGTGATCATATGATTATTGGGGATAATAGTCACAGTGATCACATGATTATTGGGGATAATGGTCACAGTGATCACATGATTATTGGGGATAATAGTCACAGTGATCACATGATTATTGGGGATAATAGTCACAGTGATCACATGATTATTGGGGATAATGGTCACAGTGATCACATGATTATTGGGGATCATGGTCACAGTGATCACATGATTATTGGGGATAATGGTCACAGTGATCACATGATTATTGGGGATAATGGTCACAGTGATCACATGATTATTGGGCATAATGGTCACAGTGATTACATGATTATTGGGGATAATGGTCACAGTGATCACATGATTATTGGGGATAATGGTCACAGTGATCACATGATCATGGGGATATTACTATTGGGCACCACTGGACTGCCTCACTTTGAGCAACAGCATTACATACATGCTGATCTCAGCGTATAGCTCATGTATGGGATGCACCCCACTGACAGGCATGCGATCATTGGGACACCCTGTGCAATCACCTATCTTGGGTGGCCTCTATAAAGTCGCGGAGGCAGACAGAAATAGTGCAGTCTTGTCTGTCTCAGCAAGACCTGTGTTTGTACAGCCCAGGCTTAGAGATGTTTGTCACTAAGGGATTAAATAAAAAACAAAATGATATAGTGGCTGGTGTACAGCCCTCTACACTTGATATGTAGCTTTTTTACAGCATAAACAATATGAAAGTTTTCAATACTTTACAATAAAGTTGTGTAAAGGGACAGTCTACATTACAATTGTTTTTGTTTGAAAAGATAGATAACGCCTTTACTACCCATTCACCAGCTTTGTACAACGAACATTGCTATATTAATATATTTTATAACATTTAAACCTCTAAATTTCTGCCTGTTTCTAAGCCCCTACAGACAACCTCTTATCACATGCTTTTATATTTGCTTTTCACAACAGGAGACTGCTAGATCAAGTGGGCCATATAGATAACATTGTGCTCACGCCCGTGGAGTTATGTAAGAGTTAGCACACCACAGTACTAAATGCAACTCAATAGATAATAAATAAATAAATAAATAAATAAAAAGTAATGTGATCAGGGGGCTGCCAGAAGATGCTTAGATACAAGGTAACCACAGAGGTGAAAAGTATATTAAATGGACAGTATATTACATTGTTTTTCCCTCAATGTGTTTCCAATTACTTTTTTTACCAGCTGCAGAGTATAAAATGTATGAGATTTGCTTTTTAAGGCTTATTTGTGTATATGAATTAGCTGATTTTGTGTTTTGAAGCCACAACCTAATAAAATGGGTTGAGATTGTAGGTATAATCAGATCTCACTACTTTATCACATTGTGTACATATACCTGCTTCTTTATCTTACATCTGTCCATAAACCAATCACCAATACTAGGAGAGAAAAATGTAAAATTAACATTTTATTACCTTATCTCTTCTATAACCCACTGGGAGTGTAATTTCTTCAACTGGCTGTGTTAACACAGCTTGGCCTCGAGGCCAAAACTTTAAGGATAGGTGTAGATACCACAAGCTGCATAAACTATTTCAAATGCCAATATAAGGACAATGAAAATACTTGTAAACAATGTAATACACTTCAGCAGGTAAAGTGGATCATTGGGAACAAATTAAAGGGGAGAACATTTTTTTATTAAACTGTCCCTTTAATATAACTGTGCTGGTTATGCAAAACTGGGGAATGGGTAATAAAGGAATTATCTATCTTTTAAAACAATAACATTTTTATTGTAGACTGTCCCTTTAAGTGATATATTTAACTGACCGCACAGCACACGGTACTGTACCTTCTGTAGAGCATTGTCTTATGAGAAGGAGTAACCACCCCAGGCGTAAGAAGATTTTCTTCCACCTTGTCTTCATCATGCATAATAGCAGTGTAAACCTGGTTATAAAATAACGTTTGATATAAATTGACAGCTTTTCCTTCAGTACAACTAGAAAACCTGTCCAGAGACTGAAAACACAAGTGCTGTCAATTATCTAAATGAAAATCTGTATTCATTACATCTGTTTTTATTTTATTAGATTATGCCCTTCTCCTAGTGAGCAGGCGGACAGACATTGCCGCAATTCAACCCATTCGAGTACGATCGGGTTGATTGACACTCCCCTGCTGGCAGCCCATTGACCGCAAATCTGCAGGGGGCGGCGTTGCACCAGCAGCTAACAAGAGCTGCTGGTGCAATGCTGAATATGGAGAGCGTATTGCTCTCTGCATTCAGCGAGGTCTGTCGGACCTGATCCGCACTGTTGGATCAGGTCCGACAGACCTTTGTTAAATAGGCCCCTAAGTGTAGGAAAATCTGCTTCCTGTGAGTTTCCATGCAACAATTTTAATTCATATTTGCATAATATTTTTATTTTATACAACTTGGAACCAGGGCTGCAAAATGCAGAGATTATTGATTTATAATATTGTTATTAAAGGGACAGTAAACCACTTGCAATTTGAAGCTTTTTACTGCAGCCTTTCAATAAAGTGTTTGTTGCAATCATTTTCAATAGCCAAACTTTACTCATCTCTTGGCTTATCTGGAGGAGCCACAGCTAGTCATGGTCACTAAGTTAGTAACTTACATCGCCCAGATAACAAGTTTTGCGCTATAGAGGGTGCGAGACGAACGAAACAAAAGTTGTGTTATTTCCCCCTCCATATCGCTGCCTTTACAAGTTTCTGAAAAGCCTCCTTGTGCATGCGATATGGTAGCGATAAGCTCCATACCGCACAAAATCCAAGGGCTGAGAATACATGCTTGTGCACGCTTTCCCTATAGACATCAATGGGGAGAGAGTGTTAAAAAAAAACACCTGAAGCGGGGAATGAAAAGCTCCGTAATGCAACCCCATTGATGTCTATGGGGGAAAAAAAGTTATGTTTAAACCTAACATCTTAACATAAAACCCAAGTCTAAACACCCCTAATCTGCAGTCCCCGACATCACCGCCACCTACATAATGTTATTAACCCCTAATCTGCTGCACCAGACACCGCCAACACCTAAATAAAGTTATTAACCCCTAATCTGCCTCTCCCAACATCGCCGCCACTAATAAAAGTTATAAACCCCTACTCTGCCGCACCCCAACATCGCCGCCACTATAATAAAGTTATTAACCCCTAAACCTCTGGCATCACCGCCACTAAATAAAACTGTTAATGTCATGCCGCGGCGCTCTAGCCATTGCTAGGGGCGCGGCATCTCCTTCCTATAGGTATAGGTGTCATTCTGTGTGCTCCTGGGTGTGACAGATTGTTCTATCTATTGATTTACTGCTGCTAATTCCTGCCTGCTTACTGACTACTCTACCTGGTTAAGCCCTGAATTGCTGGACTGATTTACTGCTGCTGATTCCTGTCTGTTTACTGACTACTCTACCTGGTTAACCCCTAAATTGCTGGTCTGTCTCTTCGTTGCCGAACCCTGCCTGCCTGACCATTGTAGTGATGTGCCCTTGGACCGCTCTGTTGTTGCCGCTGGGGACTGTCCTGTCTGTGGTTAGTGCCGCTCTCCTCATCTTACTACTTTCTTGCTATGGGATATTCCCTATCATTACGGCTCAACGCCAGGATAACAACACTACTGGTCGAGTTCGGTACGATACAGGAGTATCCCACGAGCATTACAGTTAACCTCTAAACCACCAGCCCCCACATCGCAAAAAACTAAATTAAACTATTAACCCCTAAACCTAACAACCCCCTAACTTTATATTAAAATTACAATATCCCTATCTTAAAATAAATAAAACCTTAGCTGTGAAATTAAAAAAACCTAAGTTTACACCCTGTTCCAAATTATTATGCCAATGATATCTTTCTCATTTACCTAAATAATTGATGTAAACAACAGTCAGCATAATTCTCATGTTATCAACTATTAAGAGTACAATTCAAATTTTATTGAACAAACCTCATAATGATAACAGTATTTTTATTTCAAAATAAAAAACTTACAATGCACTGTTCCAAATTATTACGCACAGTAAGTTTCAAAACACTTTATAGGTTGTAAAAAACTTGAAATTGTCATTTCTTGTGTTTGCAGCATATTTACTGAAATCAAAAGCTATTTCAATCAAACTTTGAACAACATTTTAACTTTTTAAACATTTTAACAGCTCACGTTACATTTTAACATAGGACCCCTTATTTGATAGCAGCTTCACAAGTCTGGCATCCTTTAAACTTGTGAGTTTCTGGACAGTTTCAGCTTGAGTTTGTTTGCAAGATGTCAGAATAGCCTCCAGGTGCTGCTGTTTGGATGTAAACTGCCTCCCACCCTCATAGATCTTTTGTTTGAGGATGCTCCAAAGGTTCTCAATAGGATTGAGGTCAGGGGAGGATGGAGGCCACACCATGACTTTCTCTCCTTTTATCCCCATAGCAGCCATTGATGCAGAGGTATTCTTTGCAGCATGAGATGGTGCATTGTCATGCATGAAGATGATTTTATTACGGAAAGCATAGTTCTTCCTTCTGTACCAGGGAAGGAAGTGGTCAGTCAGGAACTCCACATACTTTGCAGAGGTCATCTTTACACCTTCAGGGACCCTAAAGGGGCCGAACAGCTCTCCTCCCATGATTCTGGCCCAAAACATGACTCCACCACCGCCTTGCTGATGTCACAGCCTTGTTGGAGCAGGGTGGCCATCCACCAAACATCCACTACTCCATCCATCTGGACCATCCAGGGTTGCACGGCACTCATCAGTGAACAGGACTGTTTGAAAATTAGTCTTCATGTATTTTTCTGCCCAATGCAGCCGTTTCTGCTTGTGAGCATTGGTTAGTGGTGGCCGAATGGAAGGTTTATGTACAGTTGCAAGACTCTGGAGGACTCTACACCTTGATGTCCGTGGGACTCCAGAGGCACCAGCAGCTTCAAATATCTGTTTGCTGCTATGTAATGGTATTTTAGCAGCTGCTCTCTTGATCCGATGCATGGATCTGGCAGAAATCTTCCTCAATGTGCCTTTATCTGCACAAACCCGTCTGTGCTCTGAATCAGCCACAAATCTCTTAATAGTGCAATGATCACGCTTAAGTTCTAATGTTTTCATTTCTCGTCCAAGGCATTGAACTATTTCACTCTTTTCGGCAGCAGAGAGATCCTTTTTCTTCCCCATATTGCTTGAAAATGGTGCTCTGCTTAATAATGTGGAACACCCTCCTTTAGTAGTTTTTCCTTTAATTGGGCTCACCTGGTAATCTAATTATCACAGGGGTCCGTGATTGTTTTCAGTGATCAAAAGAGCCCTGAGACACAATGCCATCCATGAGTTAAACTGAAAAAAAAATGTAATCTTTGTGACACTGAAATAGAATTTGCATAATAATTTGGAACAGGGTGTAAACTAACAACCTACCATAACTATTATACTAAACTATTATACAAAAATTAAAATAACTACCATTTAAAAAAACTAAATTACACATAAAAAAATTTTTTGAATAGCCAATAGAATTTCATTAGCTCTCATCCTATTGTCTGATTTGAACAGCTAATAGGATTTTTGAAAAGGCTCCCTTGCATTGAAGATTCTGTGTATGGCGGTGACCATAAAAAGAGTACACTCCCCACCGGATGTCTTCAAGGAAGGACCTGCTCAGCGCCGCCGGGATGAAGATAGAAGACGCCACCTGGATGAAGATAGAAGAAGCCGCCTGGATGGATGAAGACCTCGCCGCCTGGATGTCCGGACTTCAGAAACTGTGAGTGGATCTTCGGGGGTTAGTTTTATTTTTTTTTTTAAATCTTTTTGTGCGGATTTTTTATTTAGATTAGGGTTTGGGCTTTATGTAAAAGAGCTGAATGCCCTTTTCAGGGAAATGTAAAAGAGCTAAATGCCCTTTAAAGGGCAATGCGCATTTAAAGAAATAAGATTTTTATTTTGAGAGTTGGTTGGGTGGTGGGTTTAACTGTTGGGGGGTCGTTGTATTTTTTTCAAGGTAAAAGAGGTGATTTCTTTAGGGCAATGCCCTACAATTGGTAGTTTATTGTAGGCTAGGGTTTTTTTATTTTGAAGGGGGCTTTTTTATTTTTATAGGGCTATTAGATTAGGTGTAATTGTTTGTATTTTAGTAATTTAGTATTTTTTTTTGTTGTTGTAATTTTAGACTTAATTTTTTTAGTAGTGTTTTTTTTAATGTGTAATTTAGTTTTTTTAATTGGTAGTTATTTTAATTTTAGTATAATAGTTTAGTATAATAGTTATGTTAGGTTAATTGTTAGTATAAAGGTTTTTTTAATTTCACAGGTAAGTTTTTATTTATTTTAAGATAGGGATATTGTAATTTTAATTTAAAGTTAGGGGGTAATAGGTTTAGTGGTTAATAGTTTAATTTATTAGTGGTGATGTAGGGGGGCTGACAGTTTAGAGGTTAATAGGTTTATTTAGTAGTGGCGATGTGGGGGCTGGCGGTTTAGGGGTTAATAGGTTTATTATGTAGGTGGGCAGCAGATTAGGGGTTAATAGCTTTAAAATAGTGTTTGCGATGCGGGAGGTGGCAGTTTAGGGGTTAATAGGTAGTTTATGGGTGTTAGTGTACTTTGTAACACTTTAGTTATGAGTTTTGTGAAACATTTTTGTTACACAAAATCCATAACTACTGCTCTCAGATGGCGGTATGGATCGTGTCTGTATAGGCTGTAACGCAAGTATTTTAGCCTCACCGCACAACCTGTAATATAATGCTTGCGGTATAGCTATACCGACATGACTCGTAATGGCTGCGTTACTGTTTTTATGCTGAAATTACCATTTTTTTGCATAAAAACCGTAACGCAAAACTCGTAATCTAGGTGATTGTTAAACAATATCTTATTACAAGACAAAAAGAAATCCATACAGTCCTTGTAACAAAAAATTAAATAAATCCTTGCGGTAAAAAACAAACAGTCTTTATTGCAATAATTAAAAAATTGGCAGACTCCATACAAAGGGTGAGGGAAAGGAGATAAGTCCGTAGTCATAGACATAAAATACAGGTTTACAGGTGTGTAGCATTTAAAGAAAAAAGCACCTCCCATTGGGAGAATAATTTTTAATACAGTACTTATAATAAGCAAATATTCATAGCATTTATTCATAGCATTTACATAGCATATAAAGCACATGAACAATAGTGGATAAAAATGCATACATTTGACAATAAATAGCAGCAGCTCAATACAATACCAGTTAGTAGCATAAAGTCTCTAAGTTGGCTTAACGATGAGACTTTAATAATTTATATGGATTGAGCTATATAGAGGAAGATAAGTAATCGCCAATGCTGGCCTCTTTCACAATATGTGCATAGGTGGACATATACATGAGTGAACGTATATAGAAGTGTGAAAATGAATAAATGCATAAGGCTATTGAGCTATAAAACTAGGTATACTTCTATTGCGTATCTAAACACCCCTATATTCAAATTTCACATCCCAAACATGACCGCTAAAGTATATGTTAGACAACAAAAACAAAAATCTTAATGATAATTAATTAATATTTACAAGACCAAAAGCCCACAACACAGCATCAGAAGGCACCCAGTACACTTCCTATGTGTAACAATGGTGAACTGTTCCAACCCTGTGTATGCATGATATGGCCAACCTGGGTTATCAACCACTACTACTGTTAAACCCTTTAACACATCGATGACAATAGTTTATGATGTTGAATTTGGAATTCAACCTCCTAGGTAGCAGGCTACCGATTCTGTGTATCCAGTAAATATCTTTCCTGGAAAGTATCTGGAACTTGTCTCCCCCTCTAGGCGGTCTGACAATCTGCTCAATAGCCTGCCACCTAAAGAAGTTCACATTTCCATTGTGGGTCTCAAGAAAATGTTTGGACAGAGCAGACACTGCTCTGTCATGGGAAATATATGACAATTGTTCCTTGATGTGAGTGCCCACCTCTCTAGTCGTCCTCCCCACATATTGCCTAGAACAAATGATGCATTCTACTAGATAGACCAAAAATTTGTTAGTGCATTTAACAAAACTCCTTGTCTCGAAAACCTCGGCAGAGGCGAGGGTAGTGGATACATTTATGTGGTCACATTATTTACATGATCGTTTGCCATACTTGAAGGTTTCTTTAAAGTGTAACTAAGAGCTTTTGGCACCATCACTTTTAAGCATGCTTGGGGAGAGTAGATTACCTAAAGATAAATTCAGTCTGTACACAAATCAGCAACCTCTGCTTACTGTATCATGGAGAACCTTGTCACCTCTAAGAATTGGTAGATTCTTTTTAATAATATTACACACTTGGTAATATTGGTTAGAGTAGGCCGTGACAAAATAGGTTTCTGGTTCACTGGTGGATCAATTATTTGGCCACTAGTCTTATTCTTGGGGTTAAACAGATGAGCTCTATCCATTTGCTTTACTTGACTAAATGCCCCCTCGACCATTTTTTTCGGGTAGTCCCTTGCCTCCAGACATTTAGTGAGATCCTTTCTCTCCCTCAGAAAGTCTCTATCCAGGGTACAGTTGCGTTTAACCCACATAAACTGTCCTTTGGCAATACCTTTAAACACATGCCCAGGATGACTACTACGGGCATGTAAAAGAGAGTTCCCCGAGATGGGCTTTCTAAAGAGAGAGGAAAGAACCCTCTTATTCACACAGTCAGAGGCAAGAGTAACATCCAAGTAATTAATGTTAATTTTGTGCAATTCAAACGTGAATTTGAGTCCCACTTGATTCTCATTTAGGTAATTAACAAAATCCTGTGCTTCAGAATAACCAGAGGACCAAATAATCAGAAGGTTATCAATGAATTTCATGTATTTTATCAGATGTTGAGAATGATTGTTTCTACCTCCATAGACGTGGAACCGCTCCCACCACTCCATAAAGAGGTTGACATAGGAGTGGTAAAATGTTGCCAATTTTCCACGCCTCTGGAGGTAGTAACCATCAGCAAATTAGAAAAAACATAATTTATGCTTACCTGATAAATTCCTTTCTTCTGTTGTGTGATCAGTCCACGGGTCATCATTACTTCTGGGATATAACTCCTCCCCAACAGGAAATGCAAGAGGATTCACCCAGCAGAGCTGCATATAGCTCCTCCCCTCTACGTCACTCCCAGTCATTCGACCAAGAATCAACGAGAAAGGAGAAACCAAGGGTGAAGTGGTGACTGGAGTATAATTTAAAAGATATTTACCTGCCTTAAAAAACAGGGCGGGCCGTGGACTGATCACACAACAGAAGAAAGGAATTTATCAGGTAAGCATAAATTATGTTTTCTTCTGTTATGTGTGATCAGTCCACGGGTCATCATTACTTCTGGGATACCAATACCAAAGCAAAAGTACACGGATGACGGGAGGGATAGGCAGGCTCATTATACAGAAGGAACCACTGCCTGAAGAACCTTTCTCCCAAAAATAGCCTCCGAAGAAGCAAAAGTGTCAAATTTGTAAAATTTGGAAAAAGTATGAAGCGAAGACCAAGTTGCAGCCTTGCAAATTTGTTCAACAGAGGCCTCATTCTTAAAGGCCCAAGTGGAAGACACAGCTCTAGTAGAATGAGCTGTAATTCTTTCAGGAGGCTGCTGTCCAGCAGTCTCATAGGCTAAACGAATTATGCTACGAAGCCAGAAGGAGAGAGAGGTAGCCGAAGCCTTATGACCTCTCCTCTGACCAGAGTACACGACAAACAGGGAAGACGTTTGTCGAAAATCCTTAGTTGCCTGCAAGTAGAACTTGAGGGCACGAACTACATCCAGATTGTGTAGAAGACGTTCCTTCTTTGAAGAAGGATTCGGGCACAGGGAAGGCACCACGATCTCTTGATTGATGTTCCTGTTAGTGACTACCTTAGGTAAGAACCCAGGTTTTGTACGCAGAACTACCTTATCTGAATGAAAAATCAAATAAGGAGAATCACAATGTAAGGCTGATAACTCAGAGACTCTCCGAGCCGAAGAAATAGCCATTAAAAATAACACTTTCCAAGATAACAACTTTATATCAATGGAATGAAGGGGTTCAAACGGAACTCCTTGTAGAACGTTAAGAACAAGGTTTAAACTCCATGGCGGAGCAACAGCTTTAAACACAGGCTTGATCCTAGCTAAAGCCTGACAAAAGGCCTGGACGTCTGGATTTTCT
This sequence comes from Bombina bombina, assembly GCF_027579735.1. Taxonomy (NCBI): domain Eukaryota; kingdom Metazoa; phylum Chordata; class Amphibia; order Anura; family Bombinatoridae; genus Bombina; species Bombina bombina. The sequence goes on along the minus strand of NC_069501.1, from coordinate 75,184,591 downwards.
GACAGACGCCTGTGTAACAAGATGGACAGAGCTGAGATCTGTCCCTTTAATGAGCTAGCCGATAAACCCTTTTCTAAACCTTCTTGTAGAAAGGACAATATCCTAGGAATCCTAACCTTACTCCAGGAGTAACCTTTGGATTCGCACCAGTATAGGTATTTACGCCATATCTTATGGTAAATCCTTCTGGTAACAGGCTTCCTAGCCTGTATCAGGGTATCAATAACCGACTCAGAAAACCCACGTTTTGATAAAATCAAGCGTTCAATTTCCAAGCAGTCAGCTTCAGAGAAGTTAGATTTTGATGTTTGAATGGACCCTGTATCAGAAGGTCCTGTCTTAGAGGTAGAGACCAAGGCGGACAGGATGACATGTCCACTAGATCTGCATACCAAGTCCTGCGTGGCCATGCAGGCGCTATTAGAATCACTGATGCTCTCTCCTGTTTGATTTTGGCAATCAATCGAGGAAGCAGCGGGAAGGGTGGAAACACATAAGCCATCCCGAAGTTCCAAGGTGCTGTCAAAGCATCTATCAGAACCGCTCCCGGATCCCTGGATCTGGACCCGTAGCGAGGAAGTTTGGCGTTCTGGCGAGACGCCATGAGATCTATCTCTGGTTTGCCCCAACGTCAAAGTATTTGGGCAAAGACCTCCGGATGAAGTTCCCACTCCCCCGGAAGAAAAGTCTGGCGACTCAAGAAATCCGCCTCCCAGTTCTCCACTCCCGGGATGTGGATTGCTGACAGGTGGCAAGAGTGAGACTCTGCCCAGCGAATTATCCTTGATACTTCCATCATTGCTAGGGAGCTTCTTGTCCCTCCCTGATGGTTGATGTAAGCTACAGTCGTGATGTTGTCCGACTGAAACCTGATGAACCCCCGAGTTTTTAACTGGGGCCAAGCCAGAAGGGCATTGAGAACTGCTCTCAATTCCAGAATGTTTATTGGCAGGAGACTTTCCTCCTGACTCCATTGTCCCTGAGCCTTCAGAGAATTCCAGACAGCGCCCCAACCTAGTAGGCTGGCGTCTGTTGTTACAATTGTCCAGTCCGGCCTGCTGAATGGCATCCCCCTGGACAGATGTGGCCGAGAAAGCCACCATAGAAGAGAGTTTCTGGTCTCTTGATCCAGATTCAGAGTAGGGGACAAGTCTGAGTAATCCCCATTCCACTGACTCAGCATGCACAATTGCAGCGGTCTGAGATGTAGACGTGCAAAGGGTACTATGTCCATTGCTGCTACCATTAAGCCGATCACCTCCATGCATTGAGCTACTGACGGGAGTTGAATGGAATGAAGGACACGGCATGCATTTAGAAGCTTTGTTAATCTGTCTTCTGTCAGATAAATCTTCATTTCTACAGAATCTATAAGAGTCCCCAAGAATGGAACTCTTGTGAGAGGAAAGAGAGAACTCTTCTTTTCGTTCACTTTCCATCCATGCGACCTTAGAAATGCCAGAACTAACTCTGTATGAGACTTGGCAGTTTGAAAGCTTGAAGCTTGTATCAGAATGTCGTCTAGGTACGGAGCTACCAAAATTCCTCGCGGTCTTTGTACCGCCAGAAGGGCACCCAGAACCTTTGTGAAGATTCTTGGAGCCGTAGCCAATCCGAATGGAAGAGCTACAAACTGGTAATGCCTGTCTAAGAAGGCAAACCTTAGATACCGGTAATGATCTTTGTGAATCGGTATGTGAAGGTAAGCATCCTTTAAATCCACTGTGGTCATGTACTGACCCTTTTGGATCATGGGTAAGATTGTCCGAATAGTTTCCATTTTGAACGATGGAACTCTTAGGAATTTGTTTAGGATCTTTAAATCCAAGATTGGCCTGAAAGTTCCCTCTTTTTTGGGAACCACAAACAGGTTTGAGTAAAACCCTTGTCCTTGTTCCGACCGCGGAACCGGATGGATCACTCCCATTAATAACAGATCTTGTACACAGCGTAGAAACGCTTCTTTCTTTATCTGGTTTGTTGACAACCTTGACAGATGAAATCTCCCTCTTGGGGGAGAGAATTTGAAGTCTAGAAGGTATCCCTGAGATATGATCTCTAGCGCCCAGGGATCCTGAACATCTCTTGCCCAAGCCTGGGCGAAGAGAGAGAGTCTGCCCCCCACTAGATCCGGTCCCGGATCGGGGGCCCTCGGTTCATGCTGTCTTTGGGGCAGCAGCAGGTTTCCTGGCCTGCTTGCCCTTGTTCCAGGACTGGTTAGGTTTCCAGCCTTGTCTGTAACGAGCAACAGCTCCTTCCTGTTTTGGTGCAGTGGAAGTTGGTGCTGCTCCTGCTTTGAAATTCCGAAAGGGACGAAAATTAGACTGTCTAGCCTTAGCTTTGGCTTTGTCTTGAGGCAGGGCGTGGCCCTTACCTCCTGTAATGTCAGCGATAATTTCTTTCAAACCGGGCCCAAATAAAGTTTGCCCCTTGAAAGGTATATTAAGTAATTTGGACTTAGAAGTTACATCAGCTGACCAGGATTTTAGCCACAGCGCCCTACGTGCCTGAATGGCGAATCCTGAGTTCTTAGCCGTAAGTTTGGTTAAATGTACTACGGCCTCCGAAATGAATGAATTAGCTAGTTTAAGGACTCTAAGCCTGTCCGTAATGTCGTCCAGCGTAGCTGAACTAAGGTTCTCTTCCAGAGACTCAATCCAAAATGCTGCCGCAGCCGTAATCGGCGCGATGCATGCAAGGGGTTGCAATATAAAACCTTGTTGAACAAACATTTTCTTAAGGTAACCCTCTAATTTTTTATCCATTGGATCTGAAAAAGCACAGCTATCCTCCACCGGGATAGTGGTACGCTTAGCTAAAGTAGAAACTGCTCCCTCCACCTTAGGGACCGTTTGCCATAAGTCCCGTGTGGTGGCGTCTATTGGAAACATCTTTCTAAATATTGGAGGGGGTGAGAACGGCACACCGGGTCTATCCCACTCCTTAGTAACAATTTCAGTTAGTCTCTTAGGTATAGGAAAAACGTCAGTACTCGCCGGTACCGCAAAGTATTTATCCAACCTACACAATTTCTCTGGTATTGCAACAGTGTTACAATCATTAAGAGCCGCTAAAACCTCCCCTAGTAATACACGGAGGTTCTCCAATTTAAATTTAAAATTTGAAATATCTGAATCCAATCTGTTTGGATCAGAACCGTCACCCACAGAATGAAGCTCTCCGTCCTCATGCTCTGCAAGCTGTGACGCAGTATCAGACATGTCCCTAGTATTATCAGCGCACTCTGTTCTCACCCCAGAGTGATCACGCTTGCCTCTTAGTTCTGGTAATTTAGCCAAAACTTCGGTCATAACAGTAGCCATATCTTGTAATGTTATCTGTAATGGCCGCCCAGATGTACTAGGCGCCACAATATCACGCACCTCCCGGGCGGGAGATGCAGGTACTGACACGTGAGGCGAGTTAGTCGGCATAACTCTCCCCTCGCTGTTTGGTGAAATTTGTTCAATTTGTACAGATTGGCTTTTATTTAAAGTAGCATCAATACAGTTAGTACATAAATTTCTATTGGGCTCCACCTTGGCATTGGAACAAATGACACAGGTATCTTCCTCTGAATCAGACATGTTTAACACACTAGCAATAAACTTGCAACTTGGTTACAATCTTATTTAACAAAAACGTACTGTGCCTCAAAGAAGCACTAAACGATTAAATGACAGTTGAAATAATGAACTGAAAAAAAAACAGTTATAGCATCAATCCTTAAAAACAACACAACTTTTAGCAAAGGTTTGTTCCCATTAGTAAAGTAACAATGATTAAATTTGAAGCATAAAAATTACAGAGCAACGTTTTTAATCACAGTCAATATATAAGTCTCACAGCTCTGCTGAGAGAATCTACCTCCCTCCAAAGAAGTTTGAAGACCCCTGAGTTCTGTTAGAGATGAACCGGATCATGCAGGAAATACAAGAGTAACTGACTGGAAATTTTTGATGCGTAGCAAAGAGCGCCAAAAACGGCCCCTCCCCCTCACACACAGCAGTGAGAGAGAAACGAAACTGTCACAATTAACACAAGCAACTGCCAAGTGGAAAAATAATGCCCAAACATTTATTCACTCAGTACCTCAGAAAATGCAAACGATTCTACATTCCAGCAAAAACGTTTAACATAATAAATACCTATTAAAAGGTTTAATGTACTTTTAACAGAGTAATTCCAGTGAAATACCATCCCCAGAATACTGAAGTGCAGAGTATACATACATGTCATTATAACGGTATGGCAGGATTTTCTCATCAATTCCATTCAGAAATAAAAACTGCTACATACCTCAATGCAGATTCATCTGCCCGCTGTCCCCTGATCTGAAGCTTTTACCTCCCTCAGATGGCCGAGAAACAGCAATATGATCTTAACTACTCCGGTTAAAATCATAGTAAAAACTCTGGTAGGTTCTTCTTCAAACTCTGCCAGAGAGGCAATAACACGCTCCGGTGCTATTGTAAAATAACAAACTTTTGATTGAAGTTATAAAAACTAAGTATAATCACCATAGTCCTCTCACACATCCTATCTAGTCGTTGGGTGCAAGAGAATGACTGGGAGTGACGTAGAGGGGAGGAGCTATATGCAGCTCTGCTGGGTGAATCCTCTTGCATTTCCTGTTGGGGAGGAGTTATATCCCAGAAGTAATGATGACCCGTGGACTGATCACACATAACAGAAGAAAATTGTGTTATAAGAGAAACCCAATCACTTTAATGATAAAATTCTTGTGATCCTTGGAGAGGCTTGTATATAAATCCAGAAAGAAGCCAATGACTTTAATGCCAAACATGTGGGGTATTGAAGAGTATAGGGAAACAATGTCAATTGTAATCCAGCTGTACTCTTGTTCCCAAACTATTTTCTCCACTTTTAACAATGCATGTGATGTGTCACTTAGATAGTTAGGCAATCTCTGAACCAGGGACTGCAAAAACTGATCAACCCATCTTGATAAAGGTTCGAAGAGGGAGCCGATGCCAGCCACTATGGGCCTATTTTTAAATATCGTATTACCCCTGCTTAGGCCAATTACGGACATATACGTAGCAGGTTAGGCTTGTGAGGTCTAGAGTGTGCACTTCCAATTCTCACAACAGGAAAGGTATTATCATTTTCAGAAGAAGGCAAAATAAATAATGAAAATATATTGCAAAGTTGTTTTTGTTTGTTTGGTTTTTTTACATCACACAATTTAACGGTATTATACAATCTTAAAGTGTTTACTGCCCATTTATGGCTATATTACAAGTGGAGACTTATCGTTAGCAACCATTCTACCACCACTCGCGACCACTCTAACTTTAACACATTATTACAAGTGGAAAGTAAATGCAAAAACTCGAGCGCAAACCAAATTTGCACTACTGAAGACCTCACGTAAAGGCTAAGGGGTTAAAAAATATGTACCAAACACAACATAAATACATTAAAAGAAAGCTTTACACTCATATATACATTATATGATAACCAATTGTTCCTATGAATACTAAGATTTTTTTTTCTAAGAGTTCAAAGGTATATGATATATTTTTCAGGACAACCACTAGAGTTTATAAATATTATATTCATATGTACAGTACACTGATTGTGCAATTACAGCAGCTGCTTAGCGAACCTAAGTATGTGTAAATAGAATTGCAGATAAATATAATATGCATAGGCTGTTCTGCTGAGTACTTTATTGTTGGTTACATCAGTTGTGTCTGTTCAGCAGAATCAGAGATGTGTGCTTTCTAGACTTGTTTGGTAAACTGGAGCTTCCGTAGTGCTTGGCGCACATGCGCAGTTGCACGATCAGGACTCTGAAGGATGGCCAGTCAAAGTTTATGAAACATTTTATCCTATGTAAAGAATGTAGGAATGTAAAATAAGTGTTACTTACTTCGGATTAGCACTGCAGGGTGAACCCTGTGTCGGGTTAGTGCTCGATTGATAGGTGTTTTTTTGTGCTCTCCATTGAAGTCTATGGGGAGAAAAACGCAGTTAACACAGTCCTACAGTTAGCATGCGTTGGGTTTCGCTCTCTTGCTCTTTACTTTCAACTTGTAATATGGGTTCTACCCTTCCCGCGTTACAAGCTTACTTTCAGCAGTATTAGCACTCAAGCGTGAGTGCTAAATACTGCTCCACTTGTAATCTGGCCATTAATGGGCCATTGCCGTGAAAATATTACATGGTCTTATAGCATGTAATTTTATCAATAGGGATCCTGCAATACTATGTAATTAGCCTCCACAAAGGATACCAAGATGACAAAGTGCATTGGATAATAGAAGTTTAAAGTTGTTTATAATTGCACACAACCTTTGAATCATTAAAGTTTAATTTTGACTCTACTGTCCCTAAATAGAACTCTAGTATTTACTTTGATGAAATGCTAATGCAATTTGTATGATATACATTTCTGAGCATACCTTTAGAGCATGTATTTAAATCATTTATATCATGCCACTTTATAGCAATAGCCTCATGCCATTTGCTCACCTGAAGAGTTTAGTTAGCTCCCAGAAAAGTTGGTATTCATGTCCCTTTAAATAAATATATGATTTTTAACTGTATAACCAGGTGATCACTGTGGTAAAAAAGTTTGTGTAGGGCCCAGTATGGGCCTGTAGCAGGCTAAGGGTTAAGGCTGTAGGAAAGTGGGATAGGAGATAGAGGGTTGGGTGCTAGATGCAACATTGTTGCAGGTTAGGTCAGGCCCCTCCTTACCTGGTAAAAGCTGAGGTTCCCCTCCCAACGTCCTCTTCTCCATCCGATCCAGGCTGTGAAGCAGGGGCGTAACTAACGTTGATGCAAAGGTCGCCATTGCGACCGGGCCCAGCAGGTCTCCCAAACAGGGGGGGGCCAACAAGGCAGGTGGTTGTTTTTTTTTATTATTATTAATTTTTTTATTTTTTAGGGGGCACATGCCAATGATCATTGATGATGCCACAATTGTCAGTTTGTACTTTGTTGTGACTGTCACTGGCTGGCGGGTGCTGTCGCCTGATGTCACAGTGAGTGAGTCTAGACAGTCTCTGGGTACGGCGGGTGCTCTCTGCTGCGCTGCCTGGCCGGAACTTTCCATTTTGGCGCGCACTGATTTCTGACTTCTCTTCCTGAGTACTGACGGCTGCACGCACGTGTATCACAACAATTGTCTTGTGACTGCACGTGCGGTGCAGCAGTCAGGAGCAGGAGTTTGTCGACAGTGGAGTGTGTGGCGTGGGAACGTCTGGGACAGCCAGAGCCAGTGTGACAGACTACTGAGGAGAACGGAGTGGAACTGTGGAAATCCGTATAACCTCAGATAAGCTGCTCAGACTGAGGGAGGGGCCACGGCGTGGGGGCACAGTGAACAGTACTACGGAGGGGCCGGGCATGGTCACTCACGGGGAGCTCACTCAGCTGAGTCAGAGTCACTGTGACTGACTGTCAAGTTAACTGAAGGGCTAATGGACATACTGAACAGGCAGGCTACAGGTGAGAGCATAGAAAGATGCCTGTATAAGCTGAGTATTTGTTTATGTGCAGGTTGAAGTAATTATATGCCCAGCAGGCAGTTTATATGTTATGTGTATGGTATGGTATTTTATGTGTAACTTGATGCATAACAGACAGGCTATGTGTGTATAGCAAGCAGGAATATCTGTTTATATGTATGCTATATGTAACTATATGCACAGCAGGTATATATAGCATAATCACAAAATAACTGAGTATATGAGCTCGGCCTGGGTAGCTGTTTATGTGAAAGATAAATGTAACTATATGCATAATGAACATATATATGTGGCTATGTAACAAGCAGGGTGTCAGTTTGTATGCATGCTATATGTAGCTATATACACAGCAGCCAGGATAACTTTGACTGTATAGCATAATGTCAAGAGGTGTATGTGAGCTGGCTTTCTGCCTATGTGCATAATATATGTAACTATATGCACAGCAAGCAAGACACTCTACAATCCATATACCTGTAGTAAGCATGAATTTGTTTATTTCTGTTTGGTTGTACTCCCTCCCCTGTGTCTCATTCCCTCCCTCCCTCCCATGTGTCTCTTTCCCTCCCTCCATCCCCTGTGTCTCTTTCCCTCCCTCCATCCCCTGTGTCTCTCTCCATCCCTCCCTCCCCTGTGTCTCTCTCTCTCCCTCCCTCTTGTCTCTCTCTCTCCCTCCCTCCCTCCCTCCCCAGTGTGTCTCTCCCTCCCTCCCCAGTGTGTCTCTCCCTCCCTCCCCAGTGTGTCTCTCCCTCCCTCCCCAGTGTGTCTCTCCCTCCCTCCCTGTGTGTCTCTCCCTCCCTCCCTGTGTGTCTCTCCCTCCCTCCCTGTGTGTCTCTCCCTACCTCCCCTGTGTCTCTCCCTCCTTCCCCTGTGTGTCTCTCACTCCCTCCCCTGTGTGTCTCTCACTCCCTCCCCTGTGTGTCTCTCCCTCCCTCCCCTGTGTGTCCCTCCCTCCCCGTGTGTGTCTCCCTCCCTCCCCTGTGTGTCTCTCCCTCCCTCCCCTGTGTGTCTCTCCCTCCCTCCCCTGTGTCTCTCTCCCTCCCCTGTGTCTCTCTCCCTCCCTCATGTCTCTCTTCCTCCCTCCCCTGTGTCTCTCTCTGTCTCCCACCCCTGTGTCTCCCTCCCTCCCTCACCTGTGTCTCTCTCCCTCCCTCCCCTGTGTCTCTCTCCCTCCCTCCCCTGTGTCTCTCTCCCTCCCTCCCCTGTGTCTCTCTCCCTCCCTCCCTCCCTCCCTCGTGTCTCTCTCCCTCCCTCCCTCCCCTGTGTCTCCCTCCCTCCCCTGTGTCTCTCTCCCTCCCTCCCCTGTGTCTCTCTCCCTCCCTCCCTTGTGTCTCTCTCCCTCCCTCTCTGCCTCCCTCCCTCTCTCCCTCCCTCCCTCCCTCTCTCCCTTCCTCCCCCCCTCCCTCTCTCCCTTCCTCCCCTGTGTCTCTCTCCCTCTCCCTCCCATAACCAGGGATCCCCATATTGCAGAGCAGGTGGATCCTGGCTCCCTTTTACAAATGCAGGCCACTGGGCCTCATTTGAATTTAAGAGCTAATTTGGCCCTGCAGGCTCCTGGGCCCGTTTTACATTCATTGCCCCCTCAGGCACCTAGGCCAAATTTGCATCCGGACCAGGCCCATCAGGCGCCTGGCCCAACTACTCCGCTTCATATTCACCCCCATCAGGCTCAGGCCACACTTCATCAGCCACATGGGTTGACCTGGGGGCCACCTAGGCCTGGCTTACCCCCTTCCACACCTCTTTCATTACCGCCATCGCAAGCGCAGGCACCCGATGCCAATTTTTCCCCTCTCCCCCTTGCCGGAGCAGCGACCCCCCTTCGCGCGCCTACCGCCACTATGGCTCCTCGTTTCCAGTTAATCAATACGTTACCGGAGCCTCCGGTAACGCATGTGCATGCTTCTCGGCCTACTTCCGGTTGCGCACTTACATTGGCCGCGCGACCGGAAGTAGGTGTGGGGACTTCCGGTGTGGCCATTATTCACAGCGGCGGCACCGGAGCAGCAGCGGTCTCTCATGGGCTTGAAGGTGAGCACCACGAGGGAACGTTGCTTCAGGGGGGACATGTGGCGGCCAGGGAAGGAGGCCAGAATGCAGTTACCACACCCGGTCAGGGTGTAGCAGGTCACGGTCAGGGTGTCAGATCCCCAGTTATTAGAGGGAGAGGCAGGGGGACAAAGGCAGTTAGGAAGGGAGTTAGGTCTTCAAACCAGCCACGTCAGAGTTATCTTAGAAAGGGGGGGAGGGCCCCTATTAGCAGGGGTTTCAGGCCACTACAATTTTCTAATAATGCACAAGTTCATGGTGCACAAGCCATTAGCATAAATGAGCAGCAATCGCATAATGCTGTGGCTTCTGCAGCTTCGAGCATTCATGAGCAGCAATTTTATAATGCTGTGACTCCTGCTGTTGCGAGTGAGATTGGAAATGTTAATGTTGTGAGTAACTTGGGAAACCCTAATGTTGTGAGTGATATTGGTAACACATTCAATGCTGTTGTGAGTGATATTGGTCACACATTCAATGCTGAAGGCATGCATGTTAGGGGAATGAATGCTGGGCAAATGCCTCATGTTGTTGGAGTCAGCAATGCTGCTGCTGCAGGATTGTCTGCAAATCAGTCTGTGGGTATGCGTGAAAGTCTGAGTATGGATGCAGGCCACGCACAGTCTATTGCTCCCATTAATAATTTAAATGCATTAGTTGAGCCATTTCGCCAACATTTAACTTAATCCCTGACTGCTAATGTGTCTGCACCTTTAAACAACTTCCAAAGTGCTCGCGAATTGGTTTCTCTCTTACAGGGAGTACTTGGAACAGCTCCAGTGTCATCGGAGGCTCCAGTCGCCATGAGTTCAGCGGAAGTGGTCACGCAGAATGCATCTGCAGCGCAGTCGTCTTCCAACACTCATCAGCAACAGCAGCCAGCTCAGCAACAACAACAGCAGCCGGTGCAGGATACCAATACCCAGACCGCACAGCCGGGAGTGTCACATGGTGAGCGTTCTGTTTTTGTACACGAACAGGAAGACACTACTGACACTTCACACACAGACACAGGTTCTGATAGTGATACATTGCTAGGCTTACAGGGGAAGGGACAGAAAAAAATGTTCCGCATGATCAAAAAAATCTTGAAGGAGGGTGTAGGCGCAGCGAAGCAGCAATCTAAAAAAAATAGCGCTCCCGATGCGCTAAGCTCACCCCAGCAGGCAAACAGCAATGCGGATTTGCAAGCCCTACCCCCTATCAGAGCAATCTCAGAGAGGAGGGCAGCTTTATATGGGGATGCCAGCCCTGGTGAAATTTACTCCTTGCACGCGCATCTGCGTAAAAAGACAGTTACCAAAATTCACCAAGGGAAGTACGTTAATATTTTCGATTTGTCTGTAGAGGCGTACAGGCAAAAGGAAAAGAGTGCTGAAGGGACTGGCCCAAAGAAATTCAAGCGCCCAGACTCATTCGATGAGTGGCTGCAATGTTTCAGGGTCTTCTCATCGTGTTATTTGGAGAAGTACCCTTCTCAGAATTTAGCCATACTGAAATATACAGACACCATACACTGGATCCAGCGTAATCGCGGGGAAGGTGTATGGAGGGAATATGACTCCAAGTTCAGGAGAAAAATGTCGGGCAACCCCTCTTTAACTTTTGATTGCACCGACAATCAATTATGGCAGCGTATGGATCCCCATAAGGGAGCATCCTCGGCTAATCAGCAGTCCTTTCGGAATACAAGGCTGCGGAGAAGGGGAGGCGCCTGTTGGGCGTATCAGGAACAAAAGTGCGATAAGGGCAGCGCATGCACCTTTAGACACACATGCAAATTTTGTACAGGATCCCATCCAGGGGTCGAATGCAACAAAAGAAAAGATGGAGGCAACAACAGTAGAGCCCCCGGATCATTTACTGCTCAGAAGGGCAGCAACCCCAGTGAGGGTCCACATGCTTAAGCCCTGGCTGTTGGCCTACCCAGACCAGGCCACGGCCAGAATGCTATGGGAGGGGTTTTCATTTGGATTTAGAATTCCACTCTTTCAAAGGGTGCAGGGAGCGCATATGCAGAGAAATTTGTTGTCTGCATACCAAAACCCTGAGGTGGTATTGGAAAAACTCAATAAAGAGGTATCCCTGGGCCGCATGGCTGGCCCATTTCCTAACCCACCGCTAAAAGATTTAACCATATCCCCTTTGGGTGTGGTCCCAAAGAAAGATAAGGGAAAATTTAGACTTATCCAACATCTTTCATATCCGAAAGGCACTTCTGTCAATGATGCAATTGACCCCCAACTAAGCTCCGTGCGATATCAATCATTTGATAGCGCTCTGGACTTGGTTAGACAGGCTGGGAAAGGTGCTCTACTCGCAAAATTGGACATAGAGTCCGCCTTCCGGTTGTTGCCTCTCCACCCTTCAGTTTTCCCTCTTATGGGATGTAAGTTCTAGGGCTTGTACTACGTGGATCGCTGCCTCCCTATGGGATGCTCCCTGTCATGCGCGCTTTTTGAAGCATTTAGCTCATTCCTACACTGGGTGGTTGCCAGTGATACAGGCAGCGATTCAATAGCGCATTACCTAGACGACTTCCTCCTTGTGGGAGGATCTGACTCAGGTGAATGTCTGAATCTAATGAACAGCATGCGCGGCATAATGGCCAAATTTGGAGTACCTCTGGCAGAGGACAAAACACAGGGCCCCGCGACATGTTTGGTTTTCCTGGGCATTGAAATTGACACATTGGAAATGGTCTGTAGGTTGCCCACTGACAAAACTGAAGCAATGCTGGAGGCGGTTCGTGCGGCCGTTTCAAAAAGGGCCCTTTCCTTGAAGCAGTTGCAATCATTGCTAGGGCTCCTTAATTTCGCTTGCAAGGTAATACCTATGGGCAGGATCTTTAATCGTAGGCTGGAAAGACAACTGAGTGGAAGAACAAAACCTACTCAGAGGATTCGCCTCACGGTGGACCTGCTGGCGGATCTGAGAGTCTGGGAGGTTTTTCTATAATCCTTCAATGGCGTGCGTGTCTGGCGCTCAGACCCCATATCTAGTCAACTGTTGCATCTTTTCACAGATGCGGCAGGATCACATGGGTACGGTGCTTACTTCCAGGGGGAATGGAGCGCAGAGCCTTGGCCGGCCTCCTGGTACCTTCGGGGTTTCACCCGTAACCTAACCCTCCTGGAGCTTTTTCCCATAGTCCTGTCAGTGGAACTCTGGGGATTAAGATTCTCAAATAAGACAATCATATTCTGGACTGACAACACCAGTGTTGTCTTTGCGATTAACAACCTGTCGGCCACCTCGGCCGTGGTGGTAACGCTACTGCGGAACTTGGTATTGCGTTGCCTGGAACTCAACATTCAGTTCCAGGCGAAGCATGCGCCAGGTGTCAATAATGTGGTAGCAGACGCCCTGTCCAGATTTGAGTGGGACAATTTTAGACGCTTAGTTCCTAACGCATCACCAGTGGGTTTACGTTGTCCTGCTTTTCTTTGGAAGCTGGTCGCTCCTGGGTAGCCCTATTGCCAATGGTATGTTCTTCCTTAGCCCCCTCTACCTGGCGCACTTACTCGAAACTCTGGAACGAATGGGACCAGTTTTGTCGGTCCAGGGGCATGGATGCCGCACAAGGGAACATTGCATCTCTGTGTGATTGGTTGGTGAGTCTTCACAACATAGGCACACGTCAGGGTTCACTCCAGTCTAAATTAGCTGCGTTATCATTCTTTTATAAAGCACTGGGGCTCCCGTATCCAACTAACTCATTCTTCATTCGGCAAGTTGTAAAAGGGTGGGGCAGGATCTATCCAAGGCAACCTGATTCTAGGGAACCCATCACACAAGACCGCCTAGATAAGCTGATATTGTCACTTGATAGCTCATGCTACTCCCCATTTGAGGCATCACTGTTTAAGGCAGCTTTTGTGCTGGCCTTTGCGGCAGCCCTTCGGCTGAGTGAGTTAGTAGCCCCCTCTAAGCGTGCGGTGGGTCGCGGAGTTCAAGTGGAGCACGTGAGGGCTGCCGTTGACTCCCTGCTCCTTTTTATCCCGCGCTCATAAACGGTTCAGTCAGGCAGGGGCACTTAGTTGCACATTGCGCCCAGGCCGGGCAGCATTTCCTGTCCCATAGCGGTTATAAACAGTTATTTAGCTTTGCGCCCCTCATTGCCAGGACAGTTTTTTAACCACGCTGACGGATCAGCTTTATCTAAATTCCAGTTCGGTAGGGTCTTGAAGCAAGCAGCGGCGAACGTAGGCTTAGACAGCAGTAGGATTGCCCCTCATTCCTTCAGAATAGGGGCGGCGACGCAGGCTGCAAGCGTAGGTCACTCCAGCGAGGACATAAAGCGGATGGGGCGGTGGCGCTCTAATTGCTTTAAGAAATACGTCCGCCCTATTGTTTAATGCAAATTTATGTGTGCACACACTAAACTATTTGTCTCCGCAGGGCCAATTCATGGAGCAAAGCGGATTTGGATTGTGGGGCATTCTTTTATCCACTGGGCTTTGATTCGTTGCTCCACACTTCCCTTGGGTCAGAATCTGGGGTTCCCCCTAAGCAAAGCCTCAATTAGATGGTTAGGTAATAGGGGGATGTGTTGGCCACAGCTCGGGGAAGTAATTTCTGGCACCCTCTTAAGATGGGGAAAACCGCACCTCTTAATCCTTCACCTGGGGGGGAACGATGTAGGGTCCGTCCCTGTGCTAGAACTAGTCAAAATTATGCAGTCGGACATCGGCTGGCTTCAGACACGAATCCCTGAGGTAGTTATTGGCTGGTCTAATATAGTTCCCCGCCTGCATTGGAGGCATATGTCGACCCATACGGCGTCATATAGAATTAGAAAGAAAATCAATGCGGATCTATCAAAAACCGTCACGGGGGCAGGTGGCTTCGTGGTACGGCACGAAGCCATCTCAGCCGACAGAACTGAGCTCTATCGTAGAGATAAGGTCCATTTATCAGACGTAGGGTTGGATATTTTTATAAAGGATATCCAGGGAGCTATTTCATCCTTCCTGTAAGTCAGGTTGTGGTGGTGGCGGCAAGTCCATTTTTAATGCTCCTTGTGGCGGGAGGTCACGGTCCTGTTGCGCAGGAAAAGGTCGCTAGGGGTGAGTCGTGGCCATAAAGGGAAGGGGTGGTAGGCTTCAAGTGCACGTGGGGTAACCTCCCTCTCTCCCCATTGGGGGATGGTCACGTGATCTCTGCAACCCCTCAGCGTCATTTCCTTTGAGCAGAGACCCCTCTGCTGCTCGTTCCCGTTGGGCCGTTGACCTCCTTTGCTGTTCTGGGCTTATATAGCTCTATGCCGCCATTTCCGGTTCTGTTGGTTAAAAAGTTATATAGGTAGTTTTAATAAAAATTTGACCGTGACGGTTAAAAAATTTTCCCATTAAGAAGTGTCTGCGTCTTTATTTATTCACAATGGTTCATGTTACAAGTTACTAAGTTAAGTTAGTTAAGTTAAGTTAAAATTGTTCTTCTACACTCCTGGAAACGCCCCGGTAAGCATTTAATCCCTTAAGTTCGTGAAGGGCCCAGTATGGGCCTGTAGCAGGCTAAGGGTTAAGGCTGTAGGAAAGTGGGATAGGAGATAGAGGGTTGGGTGCTAGATGCAACATTGTTGCAGGTTAGGTCAGGCCCCTCCTTACCTGGTAAAAGCTGAGGTTCCCCTCCCAACTTCCTCTTCTCCATCCGATCCAGGCTGTGAAGTGTTTTTCCCTCCCTCCCGATCCCCTTGTCCTATCCAATGGTGGCTCTCGGCTAATGGCAGGGCTATGGCTAGTCAACCTAGGCCTCTGATAAGTCCATAGCGGTAAACTTAACAATTTCCCATCTCTGACTATGCGGCTAGATCGGCTTGGTAGCTGAGACTCCTTCTTAGGTGGCGATTGATGATTACACCCTGGCGGCGGGAGGTCACGGTCCTGTTGCGCAGGAAAAGGTCGCTAGGGGTGAGTCGTGGCCATAAAGGGGAGGGGTGGTAGGCCTCAAGTGCACGTGGGGTAACCTCCCTCTCTCCCCATTGGGGGATGGTTACGTGATCTCTGCAACCCCTCAGCGTCATTTCCTTTGAGCAGAGACCCCTCTGCTGCTCGTTCCCGTTGGGCCGTTGACCTCCTTTGCTGTTCTGGGCTTATATAGCTCTATGCCGCCATTTCCGGTTCTGTTGGTTAAAAAGTTATATAGGTAGTTTTAATAAAAATTTGACCGTGACGGTTAAAAAATTTTCCCATTAAGAAGTGTCTGCGTCTTTATTTATTCACAATGGTTCATGTTACAAGTTACTAAGTTAAGTTAGTTAAGTTAAGTTAAAATTGTTCTTCTACACTCCTGGAAACGCCCCGGTAAGCATTTAATCCCTTAAAAGTATTCTCTTTCAAATTTAGCTGCCTTTGATAACAATTTAGTAAGGTTACCATAGCAGTGACTGGAAAGTTTCAATATTAATTTTCTAAAATTTAAAAAAAAAAATGTTGTTGCAGGTTTGTGACACGACTGACAAAAAAATGCTCAAATCGGCTTAGCACAGGGGCGTGAAAAAAGGCTTAGCACTAAAGGGGATTAAATATTGCAAGCGAGTCTGGATGAATTCATGTAACTTGTTTTAACCTCTCCTGAACAGTTTCACTTTATAAATAATATTAAAGGAACATAATAATATCATAACATAATCATTATTCTGTAATTACTGTAAACAAGGGACTCTGCAGGCAGGTCTGAACACAGTATTCTGTAGATACGTGCAATGAAGGATATTGGTTACAAAGCCAACAAGCAAACGTTGTTCTGGTAGCTCAAGGCAATAGGTGTCTGCAGTCTATTCATATGAATATTTAATATTAGCCACTAGGTGGCACTGAGACTGTGCTTTATTTGTAAATCAGACTATGGGGCCAATTTCTGAAGCAGTCAAGCTGCTTATTCCGCGCGAGCCGTCAGGCTCGAAAGAAAAAAGAGATAAGAAGCAGCGGTCATACGACCGCTGCTTCTTAACTCGTCCACCACCTCTGAGGCGGCAATCATCCCAATCAGATGTGATGGGAATGATTGACACCCCCTGCTAGCGGCCAATTGGTCGTGAATGTGCAGGGGGCGGCATTACACAAACATTTTAACAGAAATGATTGGGCAATGATAAATGCAGACAGTGTCTGTCAGCATTTAGCGATGTCAGGTGGACATGATCCGCTGCAGCGGATCATGTCCGCCTGACACTTAATAAATCAGCCCCATGGCTTAAAGGCACAGTATCCACCAATTTTCATTTAACTGCATGTAATAGACACTACTATAAACAATACTATGCACAGATACTGATCAAAAAATCCAATGTAAAACCTTTTTTAAAACGTACTTAGAAGCTCCCAATTTAGCACTGTTGATGAGATTAGCCTGAGACACCTACTGAAAGGGGCTGATAGCAGAACCTCCTCCTTCCCCTCTCCCCTACATATGAAAAGACCCATTATACAAACAGAAGCAGTCTGAAGTCTGTATACATCAGTATACATCTAAAACTTTGGGGCTTGGTTAGGAGTCTAAAATTAGCACAATGTTATTTCAAAATAAGCAAAATGAAACATTTTTTTACAAAAACACACCCAGATGGGCTATATAAATGGATCTTCTACCTAACATTTATGTAAAGAAAAATCTAGTGTATAATGAATGTCCTTTTAAGAACACAGTGTGCTAAATCATTGCAATTAATTGTATTCCTTAATGTTTTTTCTATTTTATTCTGTAAAAGGATTTGTTGTTTTTTGTTGTTTTTTTTTGACAACAGTCCCATGAGATGTAAGGTTTTGATTTTTATTCATTGCAGGTATATTAACTACTATAACTTTGCAGCAGAACAAAAATCTCACATGCATTTGTAAGCTAACAAACCCAGTAGAAACCCACGATGTTCAGCTGCGTCGGACTGACCCAGAACCGATCAGTGTAAAGTACGTCCAATAGAAGCTGTCTTAGCGGAGTGCCATAGCGGCGGCTTGATCAAACCACTGGAACAATGCAAAGTTACTAGGGAAAACAATTGCAGGCACTAATTGCAGCGGTTACATTTTAAAAAGCGTTCTTTAATGAAAAAAACAAGTTAAAAAGCAACAGCATAGATGGCAAGACACAGAACAAGGGAGTGTAACGGCCTCATGCGTTTCACTCCCTCTAGAGGAGCTTAATCATAGACTACAGTAGGTAAGAAGGGATGCCCCTTTATAGGGCAAGTCATTAACCCCTTCCTTACAAATCAAAAAGAAAAACGATTAAAAACATTCGGCTAGATTACGGTATAACGCTGCTTTTTTTTACTACCGCTGGTTACCAGTGGTAGTAAAAAAAAGCAGCGGCTGGTATTACGAGTCTTGCAGATTTAGTGGCACCGCACACTTTTTTGGCCTTACCACAAATCAACTTACGCAATTTGCGTATAGTCTATTTTCAATGGGACTTCCATAGCGCCGGTATTACGAGCTTGTCCTGGGAGGCCAAAAGTGAGCGGTACAGCCTATCCCGTCAAGATTCGTACCGCATTTTAAAGTCAGTAGTTATGAGTTTTACACTACAAAGCCGTAGCATAAAACTCATAACTAAAGTGCTAAAAAGTTCACTAACACCCATAAACTACCTATTAACCCCTAAAACGAGGCCCTCCCGCATCGCAAACACTAAAATAATTTTTTAACCCCTAATCTGCCGCTCCGGACATTGCCGCCACTAAACTAAACATAATAACCCCTAAACCGCCGTACTCCCACCTCACAAACATTAGTTAAATATTATTAACTCCTAATCTGCCATCCCTAACATCACCGCCACCTACCTACATTTATTAACCCATAATCTGCCGCCTCCAACGTCGTCGCCACTATACTAAATTTATTAACCCCAAAATCTAAGTCTAACCCTATCCCTAACACCCCCTAACTTAAATATAATTAAAATAAATCTAAATAAAACTTACTATTAATAACTAAATAATTCCTATTTAAAAATAAATATTTACCTGTAAAATAAACCCTAAGATAGCTACACTATAACTAATAGTTACATTGTAGCTAGCTTAGGGTTTATTTTTATTTTACAGGCAAGTTTGTATTTATTTTAACTAGGTACAATAGTTACTAAATAGTCATTAACTATTTAATAACTACCTAGCTAATATAAATACACATTTACCTGTAAAATAAAACCTAACCTAAGTTACACTAACACCTAACACTACACTACAATTAAATAAATTACCTAAATTAAATACAATTAAATAAATTAAATACAATTAGCTAAATTACAAAAAAACAAACACTAAATTACAGAAAATAAAAAACAAATGACAAGATATTTAAACTAATTACACCTAATCTAATAGCCCTATCAAATAAAAAAAAGCCCCCCCAAAATAAAGAAACCCCCTAGCCAAAACTAAACTACCAATAGCCCTTAAAAGGGCCTTTTGCGAGGCATTGCCCCAAAGAAATCAGCTCTTTTACCTGAAAAAAAATATACAAACAACCCCCCAACAGTAAAACCTACCACCCACACAACCAAACCCCCAAATAAAACCCTAACTAAAAAAACCTAAGCTCCCCATTGCCCTGAAAAGGGCCTTTGGATGGACATTGCTCTTAAACCTTAAAAGGGCATTTAGCTCTATTGCGGCCCAAAGCCCTAACCTAAAAATAAAACCCACCCAATAAACCCTTAAAAAAACCTAACACTAACCCCTGAAGATCCACTTACAGTTTTGAAGAGCTGACATCCATCCTCAACGAAGCCAGGAGAAGTCTTTATCCAAGCCGGGAGAATTGGTCCTCCAGATGGGCAGAAGTCTTCATTCAGACGACATCTTCTATCTTCATCCACCGGCGCGGAGCGGGTCCATCTTCAAGACATCCGATGCAGAGCATCCTCTTCTTCCGACGACTACCCGGCGAATGAAGGTTCCTATTGCATCAGCCAATAGGATTTTTATACAGTTTTATAAATGTATTAATGTTATTAATAAATGTAGGTAGGTGGCGGCGATGTTAGGGACGGCAGATTAGGGGTTAATAATATTTAACTAGTGTTTGCGATACGGGAGTGCGGCGGTTTAGGGGTTAATATGTTTATTATAGTGGTGGCGATGTCCGGAGCGGCAGATTAGGGGTTAATAAATTTATTTTATTATTTGCGATGCGGGAGGGCCTCGGTTTAGGGGTTAATAGGTAGTTTATGGGTGCTAGTGTACTTTTTAGCACTTTAGTTATGAAATTTATGCTACAGATTTGTAACGCAAAACTCATAACTACTGACTTTCAGTTTACGTTATGGATCTTGTAGTTTTAGGCTGTACCGCTCACATTTTGGCCGTACAGGCAAACTCGTAATACCGGCGCAAAGGAAGTCCCATTGAAAAATGACTTTTTGAAAGCTGCGGTAGTTACGTTGCGTTACGGCTAAAAAAGTGTGTCGTACAGCTATACCTGCAAAACTTGTAATACCAGCGGTATTGAAAAAGAGCCTTAACGCTGCTTTTTCACTTATACCGCAAAACTCGTAATCTAGCCGTATGTCTTTGAAATCGTGTTTCAAGCCCAGATCAAATAGTGGGCATGCAAACTAATTCTGTTCTGGGACTACTAGCAGCATTTTCAATATATGATGCCCAGAGGGTTACAGTCAGGTTCTGTTTTCAGAGTTCTGTGAGTTCTTCATTGTTTTCTAATATAACAAACTTAAAACAAAACACCCAGATCTGAGCAGTACATGTGAAAAGTAATTAACATAAACAAAAATACACAAATAATCACATGTTCATAATTTTGAGCAGATAAGCAACAAGGTAACATACTTTAATAAAGAAAGATCTAATTCAAAGCTCCTGTACTGGATTCAATTAAATGCAGTCCTATACTCTGTATTGGACTAGAAATCTGTACCCATGATATACAGGTTTACCTGTAATTGGATATGATAGAGATATTACTCAGTTATTATAGAATGAATGGGAGCTGGTGCAAGCAGCGTGCATATTTCAGACACTGATTTTGTGGGTTGGGTGTCATATAACATTGAAGAGGACATTAATTGACTAACAGATACCATAGATAGGTAGGAAAACCGAAATTGAGAACTTCTCAAGGAGACAATTAACCTATTAGTGCTCTTACTTCACCACTCACACCTGGCAGGACTACCTGTGAAAAGCAGTCCATGACCGATGATATATACTACTGTCCTGTCCATATGAGTCTAATGGACAATAATGACAGTTAACCAGAGAGTCAGAAATAAACTTGTTCAGTCAACTTTGTTGGCTCTCAGAGAGGTAAACCAAATGAGAGCTGCATGTTCCTGAGATACAGTGTAACTGTAGGGTAGCGTAGACATGGATGACTGCAAGACATTCTCCAATAGGACCCATAATGAGTTGAACTTTAGTTACCATGCATTCTTTACCATCTGAGGATGCCTCAGAAAAGAAAGCATGTGATGTTGCTTCTGGCAAGAGCTCAAGAGCTTTGTCAATGTCAGCATGGCCAATCTTTAACAGGCCCCTCATATTACACGGCATGATACTCAGCAGTCGTCTTTGCATGGTGAATTTCTCTAGTTAGTCTCTGTTCTTGAAAGACTTGTTCCATAGATGTTTGTAGAACATCAAATAGCGGCATAAAAAGTGTACTCAGACTTGAGACTGTGCCCTCAATTCTGTGCATAAAAGTATCCAATCAGTTTACAACGTAGATAGTTGAAAGATCTGTTAGATAATGCTGCTTGGCTTCTCGAGGGCCAAGAGTTGGACAGTCTTGATCCCAAAGAGTTTTCAGGCACAAAGATTGCCACAAAAAGCAAAGAAGATAGCCACAAACATGCTCCAAATCAGATAAGATGCACAGAGCATTACTGAGTAGTGGCCATCTTGGAACACCGCCCAGGGTTTCATATCCCTTTAACAACTTTAACAAATTTTAACAATGTCTGCTCCTACCCCATCTAGAAAAAAGTAGTTGCACCAAAAGTCATCCTACTATATATAAAGTTTAACAAAATAATCATCTATTTTAAATTCACCCATTTATTTTAATACCTTACATTTTTTTTATTACTTTATATTAGCAAGATAAACATGAATCTATGAGCGCTAATATAAACACAACAAAATGAAACTAGCGGTTACAGCCAGGTTTGAGCTGTCTTTAGGGGATAGAGGCCGCTTATCTGTCTCCTGTGAGCCTTGCTCGTTGCCTAGTGCCCAAATGCCCTAGTATATAAGACAATTAAACTTGCTGAAGATTTCTAAACCATAATGATCAGGAAAACGAAACACAATTTGATTTTCTTTAAATATATCTATAAAATGATGTTTTTAAGGTTTGTAGATTAACTGTAACTGCTTGAGCAAAATCCATTGAAAATACAAAGCAAATTATGAAAATTATGAGTTTTTTTTATAAGATTCTAACTTAATTTGAATATTTATTTGTAAAGGTGATTATACAGTCTACAAGAGGTTAGCTATGAAACTAAAGGGGTAGTTGTTCTGGGATGTCTCAAATGTAGTTTACCACACAGGGCAAGATTACAAGTCACGCGGCAAATCTGAAAGTACTGCGTGCGTTATGGTTTTTTCGCATTTGGGGTTGCGCAGGTATTACAAGTTGCAAACTAACTTATTTTGCGCACGTTAACCTGCGTAGTCAATAAAGCCAGATTGCGTGCGCGTTCACAAATTCCCCTATAGAAGTCAATGGAGAAGACAAATAGAAAAAAAAAACTAATCTGTTGCACAAAGCCCATGACATATTCTCATCGAAAAGTGTACATGAAAACGATATATTGCACAAATGTTTTATTAAGGGATACTGAACCCAGTCATGATTCAGGTAGAGCATGCAATTTTAAGCAACTTTCTAATTTACACCTATTATCATTTTTCTTCATTCTCTTAGTATCTTTATTTGAAAAAGCAGAAATGTAAGCTTAGGAGGCAGCCATTTTTGGTTAAAACCCTGGGTAGTGCTTGCTGATTGGTGGCTACATTGTAGTAACCACTCAGCAAGCGCTACCCAGGTGCTGAACAAAAGATGGGCTGGCTCATAAGCTTACATTACTACTTTTTCAAATAAAGCTGCCAAGAGAATGAAGGAAAAATTATAATAGGAGTAAATTAGAAAGTTGCTTAAAATGTTATGCTCTATCTGAATCATGAAAGAATACATTTGAGTTCAGTGTCCCTTTAACAGATTATGTTCTATTTATTTCTAAATAAATATTTCTCTATATATGTGATGATTTTTGGACTGATAATCTATTTATTGCACGATATGTGTATGAATATATATATAAATATCTCAATCTATATGTGAATATCTCTTTGAAAATCCCTCTGAGATATTGTGCACATGATTGTAATGTGAAATATTTTTATTATCTCCATAGCTAAACATATCTCTATACATATAAATCCATGTTTCTCTACGTATGTGTGTGTGTGTTTAAGTCAATGTAAAATCCCTTTGTCTACTTTTTTTATTTACACCCGAGATCTCCTATCCTTGAGCTCTTATAACTTTTGTGTGAATTATATTTTTTAAATAATATTTAATACAGTGTTAATATGAGTGTAACTGTGCTATTTAATGTATTTTTGAAGTGTTTCGTGAAACTTTTATGCTGTGTAAAACTGATAACTACAGCTCTTCGAGTGCGGAAAGGATTGTTGCGTAAAAACATATCTGCACAATGAAATTGATTGCGTAAAAAGCTGTATTGCGCGAGGAAAACTCATACCGCACGACTTGTAATCTTGCCTTCAATGTCTATCACACATACACAGCTTGCTTCATCCACACAGAGCTTAGCACATCCTGGGTCAGGGGGCGTATCTAGGCAACTTTATAATTTATTGACAATGGCCCCTAGTTATCAAGCCGTCAACCTCAAAAACACTGGAATTCCGCAGCGTATTTGTGGCAAGGCTGATTCGCCTAAGTTCTTTACACCGGCAAAAGTAGAATTTTGTGATGTAAGCTTCGATCCGCCGGACTCAGTCCGACACAGATCGATTCTTACGTCACTCCAGATGTTCTGCACACAAGTTCGGCACAATCTGACTACTTTTGCTAGTTATCAAAAAACTAGCAGGTAAGCTCGGCACTTTTCCGGCCCAGCGTACCTGGTTTTCAAACCACCGCCCTAGAGGCGGCGGATCCCATAGGAATCAATGGGAGTCTGACCATAGCGAAAGCTCATGTTCGCTGCTGCTGACATCCCATTGATTCCTATGGGAGATGTCTACACCCAACACCCTAACATGTACCCCGAGTCTAAACACCCCTAATCTTCCCCCCTACACTGCCGCAACTAAATACATTTATTACCCCCTAAACCGCCGCTCCCGGAGCCCACCGCAAGCTACATTATACATATTAACCCCTAATCTGTCCCCCCTTACACCGTCGCCACCTATAATAAATTTATTAACCCCTATCCTGCCCCCCCTACACCGCCGCAACCTATAATAAATTTATTAACCCCTATCCTGCCCCCAATACACCGCCGAAACCTATAATAAATTTATTGACCCCCTATCCTGCCCCCCTTGCACCGTCACCACCTATAATAAATTTATTAACCCCTATCCTGCCCCCCCTACACCGCCGCAACTATAATAAAATTATTAACCCCTAAACCTAAGTCTAACCCTAACCCTAACACCCCCCTAACTTAAATATTAATTAAATAAATCTAAATATTATAACTCTTATTAACTAAATTAATCCTATTTAAAACTAAATACTTACCTTTAAAATAAACCCTAATATAGCTACAATATAAATAATAATTATATTGTAGCTATCTTAGGATTTATTTTTATTTTACAGGCAACTTTCAATTTATTTTAACTAGGTACAATAGCTATTAAATAGTTATTAACTATTTAATACCTACCTAGTTAAAAAAATTACCTGTAAAATAAAAACTAACCTAAGTTACAATTACACCTAAAACTACACTATCATTAAATTAATTAAATAAATTACCTACAAATAACTACAATTAAATACAATTAAATAAACTAACTAAAGTACAAAAAATAAAAAAAGCTAAGTTACAAAAAATAAAAAAATAAGTTACAAACATTTAAAAAATATTACAACAATTTTAAGCTACTTACACCTAATCTAAGCCCCCTAATAAAATAACAAATCCCCCCAAAATAAAAAAATGCCCTACCCTATTCTACATTAAAAAGTTAACAGCTCAATTACCTTACCAGCCCTTAAAAGGGCCTTTTGCGGGGCATGCCCCAAAGAATTCAGCTCTTTTGCCTGTAAAATAAAAATACAACCCCCCCAACATTAAAACCCACCACCCACATACCCCTACTCTAACCCAAACCCCCCTTAAATAAACCTAACACTACCCCCCTGAAGATCATCCTACCTTTAGCCGTCTTCAGCCAGCCGACCACCGATGGAACCGAAGAGGAGATCCGGAGCGGCAGAAGTCATCATCCAAGGGGCGCTGAAGAAGTCTTCCATCCGATTGAAGTCATCATCCAGACGGCGTCTTCAATCTTCATCCATCCAGAGCGGAGCGGAGCCATCTTCTTCCACCAACGACTGAACGATGAATGATGGTTCCTTTAAGTGACGTCATCCAAGATGGCATCCCTCGAATTCCGATTGGCTGATAGGATTCTATCAGCCAATCGGAATTAAGGTAGAAAAAATCTGATTGGCTGATCCAATCAGCCAATCAGATTGAGCTTGCATTCTATTGGCTGTCCCGATCAGCCAATAGAATGCGAGCTCAATCTGATTGGCTGATTGGCTGATTGAAGTTCAATCCGATTGGCTTATCCAATCAGCCAATCAGATTGAGCTCACATTCTATTGGCTGTCCCGATCAGCCAATAGAATGCGAGCTCAATCTGATTGGCTGATTGGATAAGCCAATCGGATTGAACTTCAATCTGATTGGCTGATTGGATCAGCCAATCAGATTTTTCCTACCTTAATTCCGATTGGCTGACAGAATCCTATCAGCCAATCGGAATTCGAGGGGTGCAATCTTGGATGACGTCACTTAAAGGAACCGTCATTCGTCGTTCAGTCGTCGGTGGAAGAAGATGGCTCCGTGTAGGCTCATCTGAAGATGGCTCCGCTCCGCTCCGGATGGATGAAGATTGAAGACGCCGTCTGGATGATGACTTCAATCGGATGGAAGACATCTTAAGCGCCCCTTGGATGATGACTTCTGCCACTCAGGATCTCCTCTTCGGTTCCATCGGTGGTCGGCTGGCTGAAGACGGCTAAAGGTAGGATGATCTTCAGGGGGGTAGTGTTAGGTTTATTTAAGGGGGGTTTGGGAAAGAGTAGGGGTATGTGGGTGGTGGGTTTTAATGTTGGGGGGGGTTGAATTTTTATTTTACAGGCAAAAGAGCTGAATTCTTTGGGGCATGTCCCGCAAAAGGCCCTTTTAAGGGCTGGTAAGGTAATTGAGCTGTTAACATTTTAATGTAGAATAGGGTAGGGCATTTTTTTATTTTTGGGGGATTTGTTATTTTATTAGGGGGCTTAGATTAGGTGTAAGTAGCTTAAAATTGTTGAAATATTTTTTAAATGTTTGTAACTTATTTTTTTTATTTTTTGTAACTTAGCTTTTTTATTTTTTGTACTTTAGTTAGTTTATTTATTTGTATTTAATTGTAGTTATTTGTAGCTAATTTATTTAATTAATTTAATGATAGTGTAGTGTTAGGTTTAATTGTAACTTAGGTTAGGATTTATTTTACAGGTAATTTTGTATTTCTTTTAGCTAGGTAGTTATTAAATAGTTAATAACTATTTAATAACTATTCTAACTAGCTAAAATAAATACAAAGTTAACTGTAAAATAAATATAAATCCTAAAATAGCTACAATGTAATTATTAATTACATTGTAGCTATCTTAGGGTTTATTTTACAGGTAAGTATTTAGTTTTAAATAGGAATAATTTAGTTAATGATAGTGTAGTGTTAGGTGTAATTGTAACTTAGGTTAGTTTTTATTTTACAGGTAATTTTCTCTTTATTTTAACTAGGTAGGTATTAAATAGTTAATAACTATTTAATAGCTATTGTACCTAGTTAAAATAAATTGAAAGTTGCCTGTAAAATAAAAATAAATCCTAAGATAGCTACAATATAATTATTATTTATATTGTAGCTATATTAGGGTTTATTTTAAAGGTAAGTATTTAGTTTTAAATAGGATTAATTTAGTTAATAAGAGTTATAATATTTAGATGTATTTAATTAATATTTAAGTTAGAGGGGTGTTAGGGTTAGGGTTAGACTTAGGTTTAAGGGTTAATAAATTTATTATAGGTGGCAACGGTGTGGGGGGGGCAGATTAGGGGTTAATACGTTTAATATAGGTGGCAGCGGGGTCCGGGAGCAGCGGTTTAGGGGTTAAACAATTTATTTAGTTGCGGCAGGGTCCGGGATCGGCAGGATAGGGGTTAATAAATTTATTATAGGTGGCGGCGGTATAGGGGGGGCAGGATAGGGTTTACTAGGTATAATGTAGGTGGTGGTGGGCTCCGGGAGCGGCGGTTTAGGGGTTAATACATTTATTATAGTTCCGGCGGTGTCCAGGAGCGGCGGTTACTAACTTTATTGATAACTTTGGCGAGATTTTTCAGGTCCACGGCGGCGATGGTAGGCGAGCTTAGGCGGGCGTATTGGGCCGGCGAAGGCAGGTAAGTAGACACGTTGATAACTAGAGGCCAATGTCTGCCATTTATTTATTTATTTATAAAATATTTTACGAGGAAGTATACATTGAGATTTCTCTCGTTTTCAAGTATGTCCTGGGTCCACAAAACATTGCATTGATACAATAGGGTACAATAAAATACAAAAACAATATTAATACATAATATATGCAACATTTAACATAGAAAAGGTAGGACATATATAATCAACCATGACAGGTGCATTCTGTTTTGAGATATGCAGAGAGGGATCTCTTAAAGGATATAAGACTTGGGGAAGGTTTGAAAGTGTGCGGGAGGTCGTTCCATAATTGTGGTGCTCTGTAGGAAAAGGAGGATCGAGCTGCTTTCTTTTTGTATTGAGGCAGACTAAATAATGTGCTGGTACTGGATCGGAGGTTATGGGAGGTGGGAACAGCCGGGGAGAGCATTCTGCTCAGGTAGGGTGGGAGCTTCCCAGAAAAGCTCTTAAACACAAGGCAGGAAAGATGGAGGGTGCGTCTGGATTCCAGCGACAGACAGTTTAGTTCTTTTAGCATGTCACAATGGTGGGTCCTGTAGTTACATTGTAGCACAAAGCGGCAGAACGAGTTATACAGTGTATTAAGTTTATTAAGGTGAGTTTGCGGTGTAGGTGCATATACTACATCCCCATAATCAATGATTGACATCAGCATTTGCTGTACAATCTTTTCCTTTACTGTAGGGCTGAGGCAGGATTTGTTTCTGTACAGGGCACCTAGTTTTGGATAGAGTTTAGATGCGATTATTTCTATGTGGAGGCCAAAAGATAGATTGGGGTCTAACAACATACCCAAGTATTTGAAAGAGTTGACTGCGGTCAGTGTGCCATTTGATTTTGTTTTGATGCATAGATGGGAAGTTTGTAGTTTGTGTAATTTAGATCCCATTCCAAAGATCATTGTGACAGTTTTGTCAGTGTTTAGGAAGAGTTTGTTTTTTAAGATCCACTTTTCTACCTCTGTGAACTAATCTTGGAGCACTGCCTCAAGCTGCGGCAGATCGGATTTGTTTGCATAGATTACCGTGTCGTCTGCATACATGTGTACAGTTGAGGATTTGCAGACATTTGTCAGATCATTTATGAATAATGTGAATAGTAGGGGGCCGAGAATGGAACCTTGGGGAACACCACACGTGACTGGGAGAGGGAGGGAGTCGCTGTCAGAAATGGAGACATACTGTGATCAATCCGATACATATGATCGAAAACCAGGTTAGCGGACGATCACCAATACCTGAGTTTTTTAGTTTGTGCAGTAGTATGTCGTGGTCTACTGTGTCAAAGGCCTTTGCAAAATCAAGGAAAATTGCTCCAGTTAGATCTCCTTGTTCCATGCCAGTTTGGATGTCATTGCAAACTTTAAGGAGGGCAGTTGTAGTGGAGTGATTTGGGCGAAAATCTGATTGAACAGGGGTCAGATAGTTAGATTGTTTGTAATACTCACATAGTTGCATATGGACGCATTTTTCTAAGTTTTTTGACAATACTGGGAGAAATGATATTGGGCGATAGTTAGTAACCAAGGTTAACTCACCACTTTTATGGATAGGTACTACTCTTGCAGTCTTTCAAAGTTTGGGTATGTAACCAGACACCAAGGATTCATTAATTAGGGTTGTGACAGATTTAGCAATTGCCGGACTGAGCTTTAACAGCATTGCTGGGATTTGATCAGGTCCAGATTGGTTTTTCATTTTTAGATTATTAAGGTGTTTCTTAACGACATTGATGGGTACAGGTCTAAAATTGAACTTCTCTATATTGGGTCTTTGCAGATTTTTCAGGGCAAGATCCAAATTTGTAGTTTCAGGATGCGTGTCATTTATTTGTTTGTCAATCAGGGTGGTGGAGCATCCGACAAAATAATCGTTAAAGGCATTTGCTACTTCTAATGGAAGTTGCAGGGTTTGGTTGTCCACTTTGACAGTGGAGGGTTGGGAGTGGATTGGGGGAGTGTGTAAGTTATTTATGACTTTCCAAAACTTTCTAGGGTTTGATATGTTATTGTTCAGATTTTCACAGAAATATTGGCCTTGGCTAATTTTGTTTTTTTAGTGCATATATTTCGCCATTGTCTATATACACAGTGATCGTTCATAGAGCCAGTATGCTTGTACTTTGACCACAAAGAATCCCGAAACTGATGCATTTGAATGAGGTCAGCTGTGATCCAATTCATATGCTCTCCTTTTACTCTCACCTTACGCATCGGGGCATACAAATTCCCTGTAGGAGTTCGGACTGAAAGAATTCAACTGCAGAGTCTAAATCTGGAACTAGGTTTAATCTGTGCCAGGTGAGGTTCTTGATGTCATTTAGAAATGATTGAAGATTACATTTTTTGAAGGACCTGGTGATGTGATTTGCTGCACTGAAAAATATTTTTCTCTCCATTACATCAATCTGTAAATGACAAACATATAACTAGCAATCATTTTCCAATGGTAACAAAGCAGATAAACTGTTTAAAACAATAATACATTTGTACAGATGTATCAACAGCCAAGAAGAAATGCTAATAATAAAATTATATCTATATAAATATTAATATGTAGACCTTGGTAACAAATTCTATTAATTTGTTTATCAATGTTGATTTAATCTTTTTTTTAGTCATTTACTTTTCTTGCCCAAAAGAAAATATAGTCAGTTATAATTAACACCAAGGGGCTGGTTTATAAAGGCATCAATCTCAACGCATTCGTGATGGGCTATACGCAGGGGCGTAACTAGAAACCATAGGGCCCAGGTGTGAGAATCCAAGCAGGGCCCCCCCAACAAAAATGTGAATTTAATACTTTTTTTTCCCAACATTCCCAACATTTAAAACAGAAAAAAAAAATATATATATATATATATATGGTTGCTCTATACACACACACACACACACACACACACATATATATATATATATATATATATATATATATACACACACACACAAATATAAATATATATATATAAATATATATATATATAGACACACATATATATATATATATACACACACACATACATATATATAAATATATACACACATACACAAACACACAAATATATATATATATATATATATATACACACATATACATATATATATATATATATATATACACATACATACATACACACACAAACATACATATATACACAAATCCATAAACCATATGTGGCTAAGTATGATGTATTTTCATGTATCAGGCTGATTTGTCTTAACAAAATAAATACTTTGACCCCATTTTAGAATTTGTAATTAGCTTCTTTTAAAAAAAAAAAAAAAAAAAAGAGACAGTTTATGGCTTTGCAAGACAAATTGTTAGGATGTGTTTATTCAGCTGCATTAAAAGCATTTCCGAGTGTCGCTAACAAAACATGTCAAGATAAACATGAATCTATGAGCGCTAATATAAACACAACAAAATGAAACTAACGGTTACAGCCAGGTTTGAGCTGTCTTTAGGGGATAGAGGGCGCTCATCTGTCTCCTGTGAGCCTTGCTCGTTGCCTAGTGCCCAAATGCCCTAGTATATAAGACAATTAAACTTGCTGAAGATTTCTAAACCATAATGATCAGGAAAACGAATCATAATTTGATTTTCTTTAAATATATCTATAAAATGATGTTTATAAGGTTTGTAGATTAACTATAACTTCTTGAGCAAAATCCATTGAAAATACAAAGCAAATTATGAAAATTATGAGTTTTTTTTATAAGATTCTAACTTAATTTAAATATATATTTGTAAAGGTTTATATACAGTCTACAAGAGGTTAGCTATGAAACTAAAGGGGTAGTTGTTCTGGGATGTCTCAAATGTAGTTTACCACACAGGGCGAGATTACAAGTCGCTCGGCAAATCTGAAAGTACTGTGTGCGTTATGTTTTTTTCGCATTTGGGGTTGCGCAGGTATTACAAGTTACAAACTAACTTATTTTGCGCACGTTAACCTGCGTAGTCAATAAAGCCAGATTGCGTGCACGTTCATGAATTCCCCTATAGAAGTCAATGGAGAAGACAAATAGAAAAAAAAAAAACTAACTATAATCTGTTGCACAAAGCCCATGACGTATTCTCATCAAAAAGTGTACATGAAAACGATATATTGCACAAATGTTTTCTTAAGGGATACTGAACCCAATTTTTTTCATTCATAATTCAGGTAGAGCATGCAATTTTTTTTCAATTTTATTTATTAATAAACCAACTCAGGGTACAGAAAAGAAAAAATAATATTCAACATGTTCTTTTACATAACTGAAATATAAATAGATAACTACTTAAGTAGATCATTTAGAAATATATATGAATATTGTACTTGAATATAAAATACCTAGCAAGAAGTACACCATTTACAGATCCTAACATCGCAGTCTACCAATTATATATTACTTGTTTAGGCCAGAGCAAAAATAATCCAACAGTAAAATAACAAAATCCTGTTCTTATATCACAGTTGCTGACATAACATCATATTTTATCCCTGAGTGGAGAATTTTTTTCCCCCTTATTTTTCCCCCTTCCCTGCCATGGGGGCCCACTAGACAGACAACCCAGAACCAACCAAAACCAGAACCAACCAAAACCAGAACCAACCAAAACCAGAACCAACCAAAAATCAGGAAAAAAACTCAATCGAAAAGAGAAAAAATAAATAAATAAATAATAGTATAAGACATCTCTCCCCCCTTCTTCCCTCTCCCATCCACCATTTCCAACTATTTTACCATAAACCCAACAGGACTAACTCTGAGGTTTTAAATGGGGAAATCAAATAATCTATTTCCATGGGTGAGAGTGTTTTGATAAATACCGACCGTTTACTGAGACTTTTTCTAATGTCTGTCTCACTGTCTATGTTGGCCTCTCTTTGTTCTAATAAACACTGCTTCTTCAAGCAATTCCTGACTTCCAAAATACTTGGAATTGAGCGTATTTTCAAAAATTTTTTAAATTAGGTATCTAGATGCTAAAATAGACAGGATTGTTAGTTTTTCGCTGGACTGATGATCCACTTTGTTTTTCAAACAGAATACAATCTGATAAAGAGATAGAACCAGAGGGGAGATCTTTAGTGAGTTGTTCAGCCAGAATTCTTATTTAAACCAAAAATTCCTTATTTTTGGACATTTCCACAGCATTTGTATCAGATCAGCTGCAGGAAGTGAACACTTGGGGCATTTATTGAAACTTAGGTTGTGAAGTTTGAAGCCTCTTTCAGGAGTGTAATATGCTTTGTGCAACAATTTAACATGTGATTCTCTCCAAGTAGCAGAGAGTGTAACCTGTGCTACTTTATGAATAGATATTTGAAGACATTTTGAATCAATATTATTCTGAGGAATTAATAGATTCCAGTGTGAAGCAATTTTCTCTAAGATTGGTACTCCCTTACTAATTCTGAGAAGATGATAACACGGGGATATTGACATGCGTCCATTTTTAGTTAAAATAAGCCAACTTTCCAGATTATCCAAGGCCCAACATCACCCAGCCTCCTTTATTAATTCTGAGACAAAATGTCTTGTTTGTAAATTCGCGAAGAAATCCTTATTAATTATATTAAATTCGTTCTTCAATTCCTCAAACGATTTTATACATTTTTTACCCCTGTCCATGAAATACACTGCCCTATTCAACCCAATATTGTGCCATCTTTTAAACACTGCTGAGTTGAGGCCTGCTTGAAATTTAGGGTTCCCTAGCAGAGGCAAATATTGAGAGGCCCAGAATTTTATTGATAAAAGATTGCAAATTTTCCACCAAGCTTTTAATGGGTTGAGTATAGTTTTGAGTTTCTTGATTTCTACCGGTAATCCTTTTAGCTCACAATGAATCAATGCTATTGGGAGAAATGGGTTACAAATACTCTCTTCAAGCGAATTATTCAAAACATAGATGTTGGAGAAGATCCAATTGGTCACTATGCGTGCTAGAAAAACCAAATTATATAATCTTATATCTGGCAAAGCAAGGCCTCCTTGTTCAATTGGGAGAGAAAGTTTAAGTAAGGATATTCTAGATCTTTTCTCCTGCCAGATAAACCGTCTAAGTATGCTGTTGATTAATCGGATGTCCTTTTCTAAGAGAATTATAGGAATAATCTGGAGAACGTATAATAACTTTGGAAGGAGAATCATTTTAAATAGTGCTACCTGCCCGGAAATAGATAACGGCAGATTTTGCCAAATTTTTTGTTTTTCCCTGATATTTTTAATAATTGGAGGTATATTAAGATTATATAGATCTCCTGTTTTAACCAGGATCAAAATACCTAAATACTTTAATGAATCAACAACCACTCTAAAGGGAATATTAGAGATAGAGTCACAGTTTTTCCTAAGCCAGAGAAATTCAGATTTAGCCGCATTCACCTTGTAACCTGAAAAGGACCCACATTGATCAATTATTTGAAGGAGTTTGTGTATATTTGCTTTAGTATTTGCCAAATATAGGAGTATATCATCTGCATATAGCACAATTTTCATTTTAACACCTTCCAGGCAAAGTCTAACCATAACTGCGAATGGCTCAATAGCCACATCAAAAAGAAGGGGAGAGAGAGGACATCCCTGATGCGTGCCTCTCCCAAGCGTAATGTCCAGGGAAAGAATATTGTTAACAATCAGCTTTGTGTGGGGTGCATTGTATAAGTTTTCTATAAATTTAAGAAACTCATCTCTAAACCCAAACTTAGCTAAAGAAGCAATTATGTGGTCAAAAAACACTGAGTCGAATACTATTTCAGCGTCAATTGAAATGATAGCCAAGTCAGGGAAGTCCCTCCCACCCCCTCCACTGCCCCCAGAGTCCCAAAATACTCAGTTATCACGAGAACCTCTCTTATTTTTGCTGAAGAGTTGCGTTTATGGAAAAACCCTGCTTGGTTTGTGTGAATAATCTTTGAATAGATCGTCTGAAATCTGAGTGCTAAGATTGAGGTTAGGATCTTATAGTCTGAGTTTAATAGGGCTATTGGCCAGTATGACTCCTTTTGAGTGGGATCTTCCCCCCCCCCCTCCTTTAAAATTAAAGTTGTATATGAGGCTGAAAAAGGAGGTGGCACCGATCTGCCATTTATATATATATCGTTATAAAGTTTACATAAATATGGGGCAACTTCTGCAGATAGAATCTTAAAAAACTCATTGGGCAGCCCATCTGGGCCTGCTGCCTTATTTGAGGACAGGTTAGAGACCACTTTCCCTATTTCTTGCTCTGTGATAGGGGAATTAAGACTTTCTGCGGCTTCTAGTGTTATTGTGGGATATGTGATTTTACTCCAAAAGTCAGCAGATTTATCTTTATCAGGGCTTCTAGCAGAGTTGAGTTCTTGATAGTATTCAAAAAATGTATCTGAGATAGCTTCCAGTTTAGAGAGAGTCTTCCCTTTGTACTGAAGTTTGTCAATTAGTGATGACTTCTTATCCCTTTTAACTAGATTGTCTAAAAGCTTCCCAGATTCATTGCCAAATCTATACAATTTGGCTTGAAATCTTAACTCCTTTTGTGTTTCTTGAAACACTGTAAAGGTATCCCTTTCATTTTTGGCTCGAATATATTTTGCCCAATTTTTTTCCAAATGAAAATGGTTATAGGAATTAGTTACAGACTTGAGTACTTCTGTCTCCCTCATCTTCAGCTTCTTAGTTATCATAGAGCTATATGCAATTATTTCCCCCCGAAGCACTGCTTTTGCCGCTTTCCAGAATATTGCAGGGCGGTCCCTATATGCAGCGTTGAACTGAACATACTGCTTAAACTTATCCTTAAGCCATCTTTTGAATTTTGAATCAGTTACAAGAAAATAAGGAAAGAAGAACCGTTGGGATTTAGATTTTAAATGACTGAGCTGGAACTCTAGAAAGACAGACCCATGGTCTGATAAAAGGATCAGCAGTATTCCTGCCTTTACCTTTGTTGTGCATAGCCGTTCATCAACCAAAAATAAATCAATTCTGGAAAGTGTTTTGTGGGCCTTGGATAGGCAAGTATACTCTCGAACATTGGGATTCTGGCTTCTTCACAAGTCCAGCACTGCTAAATTTTGCATGAATTTTCTAAACATCTTGTCATCTAGATTGTCTTTTTTCTGTTTGAGCTGTTTGGGATTTTGCCTTGGTCTGTCTAGAGGACATTGAGGAGCCATATTAATATCCCCCCCAAGGACTAGATAGCCTTCAGAGTAGGAGAGAACTTTGGACTGAAAGATATTCAAAAATTCTGGGTCAAAAACATTGGGCGCATATAGATTACATAGCGTATAAACCTTTTTGGCAATCTTGACTTTCAACAGAACATATTTCCCTCTGGATCCACCTCAGAATGGATAATTTCCAACTTAATCTTCTGCCCTATAAGTATAGCCACCCCCCTCTTTCTCCTGATACTGGACGCCGCAAAGACTTCCTTGACCCATGATGCCTTCAATTTCATTGCTTCTTCTAAGTTTAAATGTGTTTCCTGAAGGAAAACTATGTCTGCGTGTATCTTTCTCATCTGGGGAAGAATTGCTTTCTTTTTAATGGAAGTCGAGATACCCCCCCACATTCCAGGAGACTAATTTAAATTTATCAGCATCATTTGCCATTCACATTAGAAGAGACAGGGGCATGTACCAAGAGGGGAGGGAAGGAGAGGGGGAGAGGACAAAAAAAAAAAAACACATTTAAAATAATTCCCTGTGTCAGGACTTGTATTCCAATTATACACAATACACATCATTCAGCTATTTTAATCCTCGATTAAGCTGTGGAGGTCAACTCATTGAAAAAAAATGCAGCCTCTTGGGCTTTATCAAAAAGATCTACTTCATCTTTCACAAAAACATTCAACTTTGAGGGGTAAATTATAGTGGCACGGTATCCCTGCTATATAAATTTAGTACAAATTGGGGCCAGTTATCTTCTCTTTATAGCTGTTTCAGCTGAGAAGTCTTGGAATAAGAGTATTTTAGCACCTCCAATAATGATAGGTTGATTTTTACGAAAGTGCTGTAATAATATAACTTTGTCTTGGTAGTTTAGAGTCTTGCGATAACAGGTCTAGGCCTAGAATTTCGTTTGCTATCTATTCGGGGTTCCCCTATCCTATGGGCTCTTTCAACTGTTATCTGCTGGTACTCTGGCGAGATTTCAAGAGCCTGTGTTAGCGTTTCTGATATAAAGGTACATAGATTTTCGAATTGCTTTTCTTCTGGGATGCCAATAATTCTGATGTTATTTCTTCTTGAACGATTTTCAAGGTCCTCTATTCTGCTCTGCATTTTGCGAAACTTTATGTCATTGGTTTCTAACTTGGAACTATGCAGTGTAGTTAAGTCTTCCAAGTCTGAGAAAAAAAAAAAAAAGGGGGGGGGAGGAAGTAGTGAGAGGGAGGATGGGGTGTGATGAGTGATGGGATGCGAGGAAGAGCATGCAATTTTAAGCAACTTTCTAATTTAGACCTATTATAATTTTTTCTTCATTCTCTTAGGAGACAGTCCATTTTTGGTTCAGACCCTGGGTAGTGCTTGCTGATTGGTGGCTACATTGTAGTAATCACTCAGCAAGCGCTACCCAGGTGCTGAACCAAAGATGGGCCAGCTCATAAGCTTACATTCCTGCTTTTTCAAATAAAGCTGCCAAGAGAATGAAGGAAAAATTATAATAGGAGTAAATTAGAAAGTTGCTTAAAATGTTATGCTCTATCTGAATCATGAAAGAATAAATGTGGGTTCAGTGTCCCTTTAACAGATTATGTTCTATTTATTTCTAAATAAATATTTCTCTATATATGTGATGATTTTTGGACTGATAATCTATTTATTGCACGATATGTGTATGAATATATATATATGTCTAAATATCTCAATCTTTATGTGAATATCTCTTTGAAAATCCCTCTGAGATATTGTCAACACGATTGTAATGTGAAATATTTTTATTATCTCCATAGCTATCTCTATACATATAAATCCATGTTTCTCTATGTATGTGTGTGTGTGTTTAAGTCAATGTAAAATCCCTTTGTCTATTTTTTTTTCTTACACCCGAGATCTCCTATCTTTGAGCTCTTATAACTTTTGTGCGAATTATATTTTTTAAATAATATTTAATACAGTGTTAATATGAGTGTAACTGTACTTTGTAATGTATTTTTGAAGTGTTTCATGAAACTTTTATGTTGTGTAAAACTGATAACTACAGCTCTTCGAGTACGGAAAGGATTGTTGCGTAAAAACATATCTGCGCAATGAAATTAATTGCGAAAAGCTGTATTGCGCGAGGAAAACTCATACCGCATAACTTGTAATCTTGCCCACAATGTCTATCATACATACACAGCTTGCTTCATTCACACAGAGCTTAGCACCTGACCCAGGAGGTGGCGTATCTAGGCAACTTTATAATTTATTGACAATGTCTGCCATTTGCTGCACTGAAAAATATTTTTCTTTCCATTACATCACTCTGTAAATGACAAACATATAACTAGCAATCATTTTCCCAAGGGAACAAAGCAGATAAACTGTTTGTACAGATTTATCAACAGCCAAGAAGAAATGCTAATAATAAAATTACATCTACAGGTGAAGCTCGAAAAATTAGAATATTGTGCAAAAGTTCATTTATTTCACTAATCCAACTTAAAAGGTGAAACTAATATATGAGATAGACTCATTACATGCAAAGCAAGATAGTTCAAGCTGTGATTTGTCATAATTGTGATGATTATGGCTTACAGCTCATGAAAACCCCAAATCCACAATCTCAGAAAATTAGAATATTGTGAAAAGGTGCAATATTCTAGGCTCAAAGTGTCCCACTCTAATCAGCTAATTAAGCCATAACACCTGCAAAGGGTTACTGAGCCTTGAAATGGACTCTCAGGCCCCTACTTATCAAGCCGCCAACTTACCTGCATTCGACGGCCCCAATACGCTCGCCTAAGTTCGCCTAACATCGCTGCCGCGGACCTGAATACGTTGTCCAAAATTATCAAAAAAGCTGTCAAAAAGCTGCGCACCAAGTACAGGACGATGAGCAGTGGACTGTTGTTAACGAACAGTCATCGATCTCGCTGCTCTTCGGATTTTTTACAGCTTTATTGCTACATTGTCACTAAGCACCCACACTATACTAAACTGTTTTACCCCCTATACCGCTGCTCCCGGAGCCCCCCACAACTAAATAAAGTTATAAACCCCTAAACCGCCGCTCCTGGAGCCCCCCACAACTAAATAAAGTTATTAACTCCTAAACTGCCACTCCCGGAGCCCCCTGCAACTAAAGTTATTAACCCCTAAACCACCGCTCCCGGAGCCCACCGTCACCTACATTATACATATTAACCCCTGATCTGCCGCCCCCTATACCGCCGCCACCTACATAAAGTTATTAACCCCTATCCTGCCGCTCCCGGACCCCGACACAACTAAACAAAGTGTTTAACCCCTAAACCGCCGCTCCCGGAGCCCACCGCCACCTACATTATATTTATTAACCCCTAATCTGCCCCCCTACACCGCCGCCACTATATTAAATTTATTAACCCCTAAATCTAAGTCTAACTCTAACCCTAACACCCCCTAACTTAAATATAATTTAAATAAATCTAAATAAAATTCCTATAATTAACTAAATTATTCATATTTAAAACTAAATACTTACCTATAAAATAAACCATAAGATAGCTACAATATAACTAATAATTACATTGTAGCTATCTCAGGGTCTATTTTTATTTTACAGGCAAATTTGTATTTATTTTAACTAGGTACAATAGTTATTAAATAGTTATTAACTATTTAATAACTACCTAGTTAAAATAAAGACACATTTACCTGTAAAATAAAACCTAACCTAAGTTACAATTACACCTAACACTACACTACAATTAAATTAATTAAATAAATTAACTACAATTAACTACAATTAAATAAAATGAACTAAAGTACAAAAAAACCCACTGAATTACAGAAAATAAAAAATAATTACAAGAATTTTAAAATAATTGCACCTAATCTAATCCCCCTAATAAAATAAAAAAGCCCCCCAAAATAATAAAAATCCCTACCATATACTAAATTACAAATAGCCCTTAAAAGGGCTTTTTGCGGGGCATTGCCCCAAAGTAATCAGCTCTTTTACCTGTAAAAAAAAATACAATACCCCCCAACATTAAAACCCACCACCCACACACCCAACCCTACTCTAAAACCCACCCAAACCCCCCTTAAAAAAACCTAATACTAACCCCTTGAAGATCACCCTACCTTGAGACGTCTTCCCTCAACCGGGCCTAAGTACTCAACAAAGCCGGGCAAAGTCTTCATCCAACCGGGCAGAAGAGGTCCTCCAGATGGGCAGATGTCTTAATCCAGACGGCATCTTCTATCTTCATCCATCCGATGAGGAGCGGCTCCATCTTGAAGACATCCAACGCGGAGCATCCATCCAGACCGACGACTACCCGACGAATGACGGTTCCTTTAAATGACGTCATACTAGATGGCGTCCCTTGAATTCCGATTGGCTGATAGAATTCTATCAGCCAATCGGAATTAAGGTAGGAAAAATCCTATTGGCTGATGCAATCAGCCAATAGGATTGAAGTTCATTCCTATTGGCTCATCCAATCAGCCAATAGGATTGAGCTCGCATTCTATTGGCTGTTCCAATCAGCCAATAGAATGCAAGCTCAATCCTATTGGCTGATTGCATCAGCCAATAGGATTTTTCCTACCTTAAATGATGTCATTTAAAGGAACCATCATTCGTCGGGTAGTCGTCGGTCTGGATGGATGCTCCGCGTCGGATGTCTTGAAGATGGACCCGCTGCGTGCCGGATGGATGAAGATAGAAGATGCCATCTGGATGAAGACTTCTGCCCGTCTGGAGGACCTCTTTTGCCCGGCTTGGATGAAGAATTCTGCCCGTCTGGAGGACCACTTTGCCCGGCTTCGTTGAGGACTTAGGCCCGGTTGGGTGAAGACGTCTCAAGGTAGGGTGATCTTCAAGGGGTTAGTGTTAGGTTTTATTAAGGGGGGTTTGGGTGGGT
The DNA here is from genome assembly GCF_027579735.1 of Bombina bombina. Classification (NCBI taxonomy): domain Eukaryota; kingdom Metazoa; phylum Chordata; class Amphibia; order Anura; family Bombinatoridae; genus Bombina; species Bombina bombina. The sequence goes on along the minus strand of NC_069501.1, from coordinate 75,144,263 downwards.
TTTAGAGTAGGGTTGGGTGTGTGGGTGGTGGGTTTTAATGTTGGGGGGCTATTGTAATTTGTTTTACAGGTAAAAGAGCTGATTACTTTGGGACAATGCCCCGCAAAAAGCCCTTTTAAGGGCTATTTGTAATTTAGTATAGGGTAGGGCTTTTTTATTTTGGGGGGCTTTTTTATTTTATTAGGGGGATTAGATTAGGTGTAATTAGTTTAAAATTCTTGTAATTATTTTATTATTTTCTTTAATTTAGTGTTTGTTTGTTTTTGTACTTTAGTTCATTTTATTTTATTTTATTTTATTGTATTTTATTGTAGTTAATTTACTTACTTATGATTCAGATGGTTCATTAATATCCTCCTTCTGCGTCCAAAACGTATTGCAAAACATTTCTGTGTTTTCTGACTCCCATTGATTTATATGGCATCCGTCGCCTCAGAGGTGGCTGCTTGAAGGATAGGTACGCTGCACCGGAATAGACGTGAGCGTATATGTTGAATGTTTGATAAATTGGTGAGAGGGTCAAATAGAGTCGAATGTGAAGGTGGATCATCAGTAATACGCTCGAATAGAGTCGAATGTGAAGACGAATGATCAGTATTACGCTCAAATAACGCAAGCAACGATTTGCATCAGATTGATCTCGCAGGAGCTTATATTATGTTGAACATTTCAACAATGACGCTGTGTTAACTACAGCGGATCAACTTAGCATCTAATTTGATGTGGACTTCCAGCACATCCACAGTTGAAGCTTTGATAAATCAGCCCCCAAGTCACCAATCTGCAGCTAGCTCCCAGTAGTGCATTGCTGCTCCTGAGCATTGGTATGTTTTTTAAATAAAGAATATCAAGAGAATGAAGCAAATTAGATAATAGAAGTAAATTGGAAAATTGTTTTAAATTCCATGGAAGTTTAATTTTGACTTTACTTTGTTTATAATGTAGCTGATATTATGGCTATGACGAGAGGCGGTTAAAAATTCTGCAATTTTCAAGTTGTAATTTTGCAGCGATATTAGTTTTGTTAATGAGTTTTATTCAACCTAGGACAATATATTTTAAGTGTAGTCAAAAACAAGCAAAACTATCTTGTTTTCATTAATTCTTGTATTATTATATTCATATCTGTAACTACTTTTTATATAAAATATATCAATATAATTCTTAAAGATTCTTATACAGTTACTGAATATGCTTGTATTTTACATGTTGAAAAATGTTTTATAGTTTTTTATGCTAGTTGTGAAGGACATTTTGACCTTTATATTTTTCTAACAACTAAAGGACAAAAACACGTGGATCGGAAATGCTAGAAAACCATCATCATTGATCATTGATTTGTGAAAACAAACAAAAAACAAAACAATAAGCAAAACATTTAGAGTATAAAAGTGAGCAGACATCATGCCTTAAAACTACCCCTCAAATGTACTGCCCTCTAAACACTACTGCCCTAGGCACAGGCCTATTTCACCTAGGCCAAAAAGCACCCCTAAATAAATCTATTTTGTGCAATACATAGTAATTTAACTGGGTGCAAAAACACCCAATATTTAATGCAGCACATCCCTTGTGTGCAGGTGGTTACTTGGCTGCTCCACACCATTGTACTTTCCTGTTAAACCTCACCCAGATCACCTATCAATACCCTGAACTGCCCATAGCACACTTAGCTCTGCCCATGTAACACGCACAACTCCACATTCACTCACTCTAGCTCTGCCCATGTATCACGCACTAACTCCACATTCACTCACTCTAGCTCTGCTCATGTAACACGCACAACTCCACATTCACTCACTCTAGCTCTGCCCATGTAACACGCACTAACTCCACATTCACTCACTCTAACTCTGCTCATGGAATAACACCAACTCCTCTGACCCATTCTTTAGCCCAGGAGTTTTGCAGGGTGAGAAAGTATTTACCACACCCCCAATTTTTATTTCTAGCACTGCCCTTACATTGTACCTTTATGAATGTATGGCTTTAGAAGATATTAGATGTCTAGGGCACTTGAGTGAAGATGTCAATTTCTTAAAGCAACTAAAACAATTGTTGTTATATGTGCATGAGAGATTAAGCACTGCATTGTAAAATATCTACATAGGTAATAACTGTTTTAAATGCACTTAAAACGACTATTTTTAGTCCAGGAAAATACCCTTGGAGAGGCCAATGTAGAGTTTTTTACCCTACCGAATTTGTTGTGCACAATTATGCATATTTACCAATATTTACCAAATGGCCACTGGGTCTAGGTAGTGTGAGGGAAGCTTATGGGCAGGTGTTATTTGGGCAGGGGCATGACCGGAGGGGGCAGAGTCATAGGTTCACCTGGGCAGTAGTAGAGTCACTACAGAAATGGACAATTTTTCTGAGTGGGAAACTGTGAGAGAAAAAGCAGGGAATATAAGTTATTATATTAAGGGTGTGTTAATCATTCAGGTATATATTTTTCCATCTGTGTTTTCAGAGGATCAGAGCTCTGGCAATGGTGTAAGGTAACATACATTTATAATAGGCCTGGCTTTGACTACATTAGAATATGCTATATAGAGTGCAAATCTTATAGGTTGTGGTCATGGGTACCAAGTGGGGGGGGGGGGGGGCAAGGGGTTATTTGTCCACCCCTGGAATTTTGTTTTTTATTTAACTTAATGTATATTAGCATTTATCTATATAAACATTATTATTGCCAGTTTATATATCTTTATTTATTTTATTTTTTTTATAGCATTTATTATTATTATTATTATTATTATTATCAGGTATTTATTTCACTAAAGGGATATTAAACCCATTTTTCGTGATTCAGATAGAGCATGCAATTTTAAGCAACTTTCTAATTTACTCCTAATTTCAATTTTTCTTCGTTCTCTTGCTATATTTATTTGAAAAAAGCAGGAATCTAAGCCAAGGAGCCGGCCCATTTTTAGTTCAGAACCCTGGATAGCACTTGCTGATTGGTGGCTACATTCAGCCACCAATAAGCAAGCGCCACCCAGAAGCTAAACCAAAAATTGCCGGCTGCTAAGCTTACATTCTTGCTTTTCAAATAAAGATAGCAAGAGATGAAGCAAAATAGGTAATAGGAGTAAATTAGAAAGTTGTTTAAAATTGCATGTTCTATCTGAATTATGAAAGAAAAATTTGGGTTTACTATCCCTTTAAGTGATAGCAGTATAGAACTACAATAGAATAGTAAATATGTAAAATTATACTATTTTCTAAATTTAACAAAATATATTCTATGGGTGCATTGTCCATCAACCATTTGGTGATTTACTGACCAAATTAAGGGGAAGTGAGAGTGGTTAACATACTCTAAAATACCAACTGAAGCAGCCAAGAACACATTTTAGAATGGAATCTAAGAATTTTGTTACCTGCATTACTGAACTTACTGTCACAAATGCTGGTTCAAGATTACAGGTTAACTAATATAGACGCAGGCACTTTGAAAAGCACTTTTATGAACATGTTTGGGCTTAGCATTCATGGAGGTGCATCCCCTATAAAAACCTGTTTACGGTGGCTCAATCTCGTTTCAGGGTCTTTTAGAAAGATACAAAGCAGGGTCACCATTTACAGTTTAAAGAAATTTAAAATGCAGTAATATATATATATATATATATATATATTATATTATGCATTGATTATTGCAATCTACTCCTAAATGGCCTTCCAAAATACTGCCTCTCCTCCCTCCAATCTATTATGAATGCTTCTGCTAGAATCATCCACCTAAGTCGCCGATCTACATCAGCTGCTCCGCTCTGCCAGTCTCTACACTGGATCTCCATACACTCCAGAATACAATTTAAAATATTAGCCCTAACCTACAAAGCACTCAACAGTCTAACTCCCAACTATATTTCCTCTCTCATCGTGAAATATTCCCCATCCCGTCCTCTTTGATCAACCTCTGACCTACGTCTCTACTCTCCGGTTATCTCTACGTCCCACTCCTGCCTCCAAGACTTTGCACGTGCTGCTCCTGTCCTCTGGAACTCTCTACCCCGCTCCTTCAGACTGTCTCCAACCTTGTATAGCTTTAGATGATCCTTGAAAACTCACCTATTCAGAGAGGCTTACCATCTCTCCTCCATCCCGCATCCGAACCAAGCTAATACATGAACTTCCTCCTAACTCACTGCTGCAAATACAACCTATGTAACAAGCTACCCCAACATTATGTCTCTGCACCCTAAACCTATAGACTGTGAGCTCTCCGGAGCAGGGCCCTCTTCCTCCTGTACTAGATTTGTTTTGTTTTGTTATGTTTTGTATTTTATCACTAATCTTTTGTCATTGTATACTCCTATCATTATACCCAGCGCTACAGAATTTGGCCGTGTTATACAAATAAATGATAATAATAATAATAATAATAATTATCAGTGTTTTACATAGAAACTCATAGTCGCCAATTTGTTTTTAGTTCCAAAATTGAAACAGGTCTTTAACAAACCATATAAATAAATCTTGTTTAAAACAATACTTGTGAAAGTTGCAATGTGACCAAATAGCGATAAAAAATCATTGTACAGTCTGCCCATTATGAAAACCTCAAAGATGCATGTAAAAGGGTTAGCAGTGGATACTAAACCCTTTTTTTAATGATTCAGATAGAACATGCAATTTTAAGTAACTTTCTAATTTACTCATACTATCAATTTTTCTTCATTCTCTTGCTATCTTTATTTAAAAAGCATTAATTTAAAGCTTAGGAACCAGCCCATTTTAGGTTCAGCACCCTGGTGGCTTCATTTAGCAAACCAATAAGCAAGCATAACCCAGGTTCTCAACCAAAAATTGGCTGTCTCTTAAGCTTTACATTCCTGGGGGTCGATCCGATATAAAGCGTCGCCCGCAAAAGCCGGCGACGCCAATATTTGCGCGGATTTGGTATCACATATACGGCGTAACCTAGAAGTTACGCGCGTATATTTCTGCCGTCGCCCGCAGTTTTTTGGGCCATAGGCAGGTATACCAAACCCGCGCAGTTTGGTATCCAATATGCAGCGTAAGGACTTACGTGGCGAAAATGGAGAAAACTTACTCCATTTTCACCTCGCCACAAAAAGCAGCCGTAAGAAGCCTTACGCTGACTATTGGAGCCCCGTAACTCCCTAAACTAACTAGAAAATAAACCTAACACCTAACGCATGCGCAATGTCTATCTCCCTGTCAACCGCGATCTGCTAAAATAAACCTAACACCTAACGCATGCGCAATGTCTATCTCCCTGTCAACCGCGATCTGCTAAAATAAACCTAACACCTAACGCATGCGCAATGTCTATCTACCTGTCAACCGCGATCCCCCCCCCCCCCCCGAAATCCCTAATAAAGTTATTACCCCCTAAACCGCCGCTCCCGGACCCCGCCGCCATCTACATAAACTAACCCCCTACTGTGAGCCTCTAAAACCGCCGCCATCTACCTTATCTATCCCCTAATCTGACCCCTTACACCGCCGCCACCTATATAAAAATGATTAACCCCTAATGTAAGCCCCTTACACCGCCGCCATCTCTATTAAAATGATTAACCCCTAATTTAATCTACCTACCCCGCCGCCAGCTATATTATCTATATTAACCCTAAGTATATTATAGTTAATATAGGTATTACATTATATATATTAACTATATTAACCCTAATTATATTAGGGTTAATATAGTTACTATAGTATTTATATTAACTATATTAACTCTATCTAACCCTAACTAAATTTATATTAAATTAATCTAATTCATTTATAAACTAAAATATTCCTATTTAAATCTAAATACTTACCTATAAAATAAACCATAAGATAGCTACAATATAATTAATAATTACATTGTAGCTATGTTAGGGTTAATATTTATTTTACAGGTAAATTGTTAATTATTTTAACTAGGTATAATAGATATTAAATAGTTATTAACTATTTAATATCTACCTAGTTAAAATAATTACCCAATTACCTGTAAAATAAATCCTAACCTAAGTTACAAATACACCTACACTATCAATAAATTTAATAAACTACTAACATCTATCTAAAAATACAATTAAATTAACTAAACTAAATTACAAAAAAAAACAAACACTAAATTACAAAAAATAAAAAAAAGATTACAAGATATTTAAGCTAATTACACCTATTCTAAGCCCCCTAATAAAATAATAAACCCCCAAAATAAAAAAAATTCCCTGCCCTATTCTAAATTCAACAAATTTCAAAGCTCTTTACCTTACCAGCCCTTAAAAGGGCCTTTTGTGGGGCATGCCCCAAAGAATTCAGCTCTTTTGCATATAAGAAATACAATACCCCCCCCCCCATTACAACCCACCACCCACATACCCCTATTCTAAACCCACCCAAACCCCCCTTAAAAAAGCCTAACACTACCCCCCTGAAGATCTCCCTACCTTGTCTTCACCACACCGGGCCGAACTCCTGATCCGATCCGGGCGATGTCTTCCTCCAAGCGGCAAAGAAGAATTCTTCCTCCGGCGATGTCTTCCTCCAAGCGGCAAAGAAGAATTCTTCCTCCGGCGACGTCTTCAATCTTCTTTCTTCGCTCCGCCGCCGCGGAGCATCCATCCCGGCCGACTGCTGAACTTGGAATGATGTACCTTTAAATGACGTCATCCAAGATGGCGTCCGCCGAATTCCGATTGGCTGATAGGATTCTATCAGCCAATCGGAATTAAGTTAAAAAAATCTGATTGGCTGATTGAATCAGCCAATCAGATTCAAGTTCAATCCGATTGGCTGATCCAATCAGCCAATCAGATTGAGCTCGCATTCTATTGGCTGTTCCGATCAGCCAATAGAATGCGAGCTCAATCTGATTGGCTGATTGGATCAGCCAATCGGATTGAACTTGAATCTGATTGGCTGATTCAATCAGCCAATCAGATTTTTTTAACTTAATTCCGATTGGCTGATAGAATCCTATCAGCCAATCGGAATTCGGCGGACGCCATCTTGGATGACGTCATTTAAAGGTACATCATTCCAAGTTCAGCAGTCGGCCGGGATGGATGCTCCGCGGCGGCGGAGCGAAGAAAGAAGATTGAAGATGCCGCCGGAAGAATGAAGACTTTGCTGCCGCTTGGAGGAAGACGTCGCCGGAGGAAGAATTCTTCTTTGCCGCTTGGAGGAAGACATCGCCGGAGGAAGAATTCTTCTTTGCCGCTTGGAGGAAGACATCGCCCGGATCGGATCTGGAGTTCGGCCCGGTGTGGTGAAGACAAGGTAGGGAGATCTTCAGGGGGGTAGTGTTAGGCTTTTTTAAGGGGGGTTTGGGTGGGTTTAGAATAGGGGTATGTGGGTGGTGGGTTGTAATGGGGGGGGGGGGTATTGTATTTCTTGTATGCAAAAGAGCTGAATTCTTTGGGGCATGCCCCACAAAAGGCCCTTTTAAGGGCTGGTAAGGTAAAGAGCTTTGAAATTTGTTGAATTTAGAATAGGGCAGGGAATTTTTTTTATTTTGGGGGTTTATTATTTTATTAGGGGGCTTAGAATAGGTGTAATTAGCTTAAATATCTTGTAATCTTTTTTTTATTTTTTGTAATTTAGTGTTTGTTTTTTTTTGTAATTTAGTTTAGTTAATTTAATTGTATTTTTAGATAGATGTTAGTAGTTTATTAAATTTATTGATAGTGTAGGTGTATTTGTAACTTAGGTTAGGATTTATTTTACAGGTAATTGGGTAATTATTTTAACTAGGTAGATATTAAATAGTTAATAACTATTTAATATCTATTATACCTAGTTAAAATAATTAACAATTTACCTGTAAAATAAATATTAACCCTAACATAGCTACAATGTAATTATTAATTATATTGTAGCTATCTTATGGTTTATTTTATAGGTAAGTATTTAGATTTAAATAGGAATATTTTAGTTTATAAATGAATTAGATTAATTTAATATAAATTTAGTTAGGGTTAGATAGAGTTAATATAGTTAATATAAATACTATAGTAACTATATTAACTATATTAACCCTAATATAATTAGGGTTAATATAGTTAATATATATAATGTAATACCTATATTAACTATAATATACTTAGGGTTAATATAGATAATATAGCTGGCGGCAGGGTAGGTAGATTAAATTAGGGGTTAATCATTTTAATAGAGATGGCGGCGGTGTAAGGGGCTTAGATTAGGGGTTAATAATTTTAATATAGATGGCGGCGGTGTTAAGGGCTCACTTTAGGGGGTTATAGATATAATATAGCTGGCGGCGGGGTACGGGAGCGGCGGTTTAGGGGTTAATAACTTTATTAGGTTGCGGCGGGGTAAAGGAGCGGCGGTTTAGGGGTTAATAGCTTTTTTATTGTTAGGCTAGTGAGGGGGGATAGCGGATAGAGGGTTAGACAGTGCGGGCTATGTTAGGGAGGCGTGTTAGACAGTGCGGGCTATGTTAGGGAGGCGTGTTAGACAGTGCGGGCTATGTTAGGGAGGCGTGTTAGACAGTGCGGGTGTTTTAGACTTTAGTCAGGTTTTATAGGCGCCGGCAGATTCTAACGTGGCGCAAGTCACTGGCGACGCCAGAAATTTGTACTTACGCAGATTTCTGGACATCACTGGTTTGTCAGACTTACGGCACGTTAGCATCTGACGGCGACCTATATGGGATGGCTCGAGTTGCGAGCTGAAACTGTGGGCGACGCCGGTTCCCTCGCTTGCGCCGCAAACTGCGATCGATATCGGATCGCGCCCCTGCTCTTTAAATAAAGATAGCAAGAGAATGAAGAAAAATGGATAATAAGAGTAAATTAGAAAGCTGCTTAAAATTGCATGCTCTATATGAATCATTAAAGAAAAACATTGGGTTTAATTTTAAATTTGATTTTAATAATACCAGTACTGTTAGTACAGTGCAAGTGTGAGTTACAATTTAATATTAAGAATGAAATATAAAATTACGTCATTTGTAGATGTTAGGTTCCTGACTTTTCCTACAGATCCCTTTAACTGTAAATGATATCAGATAATCATCACATCTACATATGTTTATATCCCTATACATATGTAAATATGTGCCCTGTTCCCTGTATACAACCTGTCCAATAGGGATGAATGGAGCTGAAAATGCACTTCTGTGATTGCACAAAAATAGAAAAGTAGCTTTTATGGCCCAAAAAAGAGCCAAAAATGCCAATACTGATTGTGATCGAGGCCCTAGTAGCGCCCACTGCCACCGTAGCATATTAAATACACGAGCATGCTTCTGGGCTCCTGTGAGTGAGTTTTACACTTTAACAAAAGATGTGTGAAAAAGGCCCTGTTTTACCAACAAATTATAATATTTGATTGACCACTATTGCTTGTGTTACACTGAGCACAAAATAAATAGCTAACTTTGGCCTAATCTGCTGTTGTTATTTTGCATATTTGACTCATGTATAGAAATTAGAAGATTGCTGAATCTTACATCTTTCTTTTAAAGGGACAGTGTAAAAGGACATTATAGTCAATTTTATTTTTTTATTTCCTCTAAAATATGTCATTCTTTCTGCAAACTTCCAATAAATTAAAGGGACATAAAACAAGTTGGGATAGAGACAAAATAATATAATATGTACTTTAATTACTTTACCTGCAAATTTATACTGCAGTGCCTCGCCATAAACCCTTTCTTTTTAGTTTCTGAATTGTAAAGCTCTAACTCCCTCACACACATCATTTTATGCCTGTATCTATGTTTATTGTTATTTTAGTAGAATGCAAAAGTGAATAGGGATTATCTGCTGGAGCATGCCTAGAAGCCGTAAACTCAGTTGCAATACAATACCTGTGTCTAAACCCTGATAAGAGGGGTGGAGTTAGCTGCTCCAGGCAGCTTAGCTATGTAATTAATTTTGCTTATTTTTTAAAACTATTTTAACATACTTGCCAGCAATTTTTAAACATTTTTTTATGCAAACTATGTTAAATTAATTAGCCTTGTTTTATGGCACTTTAACATATCAGCAGAGTCTAAACCTTATTACAACCGATTAACACCTGGTTTGAAGCTATTTTCCAATATGGATTTAAGTCTATAAAAAACAAAGCTTGCCACAATCATTGTGTTAACAAAATAGCCATTGTTTGGATTCAGCAGAAATGATAAGATAACAAACTGCTAATTAAGGAGAGATACAGTATGTGGCAGATATGTGAAGCCTACCATGAGGTTTTTTTTTTTAGTTTTCAGTAATAAAAAATCCTCAAGTTATAGGTTTAAAATACAGGGGAAAAGGGCAAAATAAACAATAAAAGTAGAGTATATTGTATAGTTATTTTGCTATGCTGAAATAAGCATGTTAAATTATGTTAATGTGTTTATTGTTCCTTTAAACAACAGAGAGTAAAATAGATATTATAGTCAGTACTAGAAGGCATACTGTGCCTTACAGTTTTTATTAAAAGAATGTTTGCAATGCACACCTATTGCATAAATACTTCTAGTACAAATTATTTCAGTGTTATCTGTTTACGTGCATTACATGCACATATGGGGCTTCCATCTATATGAACTTACTGAGGCCCGATGATCGAAAATGCTGCAACGGGGCTATATATTCAAAAGGGATCTGAGGAAATGTCGAGAATGCCAGCAAAATATTCAAAAGTGCTGACATTACTGTTTAAACGCAGCATAGCCAGAAGGCGTTTTCCTATACATCGCAATGGGCGGGGAATATTCCAAGCAGCATCGGCACCGACATTGGCAATGTAAAGTAAAGGATTCCTTTTAAATATATCACACCAAGCCTAATAAATATACCTATGTACCCCTAAACGTAACCCCTAAACTGCCAATAGCCCACCGCAGTAAACTTCCTAACCTATTAACCCCTATACCGCAAATAGCCCACCACAAACTTCTTAATCTATTAACCCCTATACCACAATAATCTTAAAGTGAAGGTAAATTTAGATGATAAAGTGCCTGTTTAATCCGATTAAAAACAGGGGCACAGTACTGTAATTCATCAAAATTTACATTTCACTCGTGTTGTGAAAATACTTACCTTTTAATCTTGACATCCGCTCTAGCGATTCCCCCCGGTTGTCGCAAAGCCTCTTCATATGTCAGAAATGACGGATCGGTCATTCTCCAATCACGGCTTCCCCCCCCCCCCCCCGGGGGAATCAGTGTCTGAATTAACTCCATGATTGGAAGAACCCGGATTCCTCATTTTAGACCCGGGAAGAGGCTTTGCGATGGGCGAGAGAATCGATGCCGCGGCTGTCAAGATTAAAAGGTAAGTATTTTCACAACACGAATGAAATGTAAATTTTGATGAATTAAAGTGTCCCTGTTTTTAATCGGATTTTTAAAGAATAGGCACTTTATCATCTAAATTTACCTTCACTTTAACCCCTATACCGCTATAACCCCCATCGCAAACTAACCCTACACTACTTAACCGCCAATAGCCCACCTTAATAAACTTCCTAACCGGCATTGCCAATGTAAAGCAAAGGATCCCTTTTACATATATTGCACCTAAACTAATAAATATACCTATGTCCCCTAAATCACCAATTGCCCAACACAATAAACTTGCTAACCCATTAACCCCTATACCGCCAAAAGCCCATCACAATAGAATTCCAAACAAATTAACAACTATACCGCCACTAGCCCACCGCAATAAACTTCCTAAACTATTAACCCCTATACTGCCATTACCCTCCCACCGCAAACTAACCTTACACTACTTAACTCCTAAACCACCAATAGCCCACCACAATAAACTTCCTAACCTATTAACCCCTATGCTGCCATAACCCCTACTGCAAACTAACCCTACACTACTTAACCACTATACCGCCATTACCCCCACCGCAACCACCCCTTAACCTTTAAACCCCTAAACTGCCACAACCCCTCAATGCATGCACTCCCTAGCCTATTAACCCCTAAACCACCACAACTCCCCCAACGCAAACTAGCCCTACACTACTTAACTACCTAACAGCTAACCCCCCAAGATCCCTAAACTTACACCCCCTAGGTTATACAATAACAAACACTAACATTACATAAAATTAAACAACACTTTACAAAAAAAGTACTACAAAAAATTAAAAAAAACTGTTATACCTAACCTAAAACTAAAGTCCCCTCTAAAAAAACACACCCCAAAATAAAGAAAACCTAGACTAACATGTACTATAACAATAGCCCTTAGAAGGACTTTTTGCCCTAAAGTGATTTAGCCCTTTTTCTAAAAAAACAACAACACCATTCTACAAAAAAAGTAACCCCCACTCCAAAAACAAAAGCCTTTCTAATAGAACCTAGTCTAAAAATTGCCCTGAAAAGGGCATTTGGTAGGGCATTGCCTTAAAGTTATTTAAGCTCTTTAAAGTTATTTTGCCCATTAAAACAAATCTATTCTTTAAAAAAACACTAAAAAACAAGGCAGTTGGTTGGACATTGCCATTAGAAGGGTATTTGGTAGGGAAGTTCCCTAAAGTGAACATAGCACTTGTGCCCAATAAAAAAAACCTGTACTAAATAAAAACCTAAGCTAAAAAAAAAACCTATGCTAAAAAAAATCCTAAGATAAAAAACCCCTATACTAACAAAAGATTGCCCTGAAAAGAGCATTTGGTTGGGCATTGCCCTTAGAAGGGCACTGCCCTAAAGTGAACTTCTGAAAAAGATGCTTTGAGAAGGGCATTTTGTTGTACATTGCGCAGGTAAGGCCTTGCCCTAACATCTAATAGCTCTTTTGCCCAATAAAAAAGAATAAATAATAAAAAACATATTATGAAAAGAATCCTTATCTAAAAAAAAGCCTTACCTAAAAAATCCCTATCCTAAAAAAAAGATTGTTCTAAGAAGGGCATTTTATAGGGCATTGCCCTAAAGTTATTTAGACTCTTTCAAACTAAAAACAAAATTCTAAGGGGTCATTTTATCAAGCTCCGAATGGAGCTTGATGCCCCGTGTTTCTGGCGAACCTAAAGAATGCTGCTCCATAACCTGTCTGCCTGCTCTCAGGCGGCGGACAGAAATCAACCCGATCGGGTTGACATCCCCCTGCTAGCGGCCAATTGCCTGTGAATCTGCAGGGGACAGTATTGCACCAGCAGTTCACAAGAACTGCTGGTGTAATGATAAATTCCAACACCGTATGCTGTCTGCATTTATCGATGTGAGGCGGACATGGTTCGCTATAGCGGATCATATCCGTCCGCACAATGATAAATGGACCCCTAACTCTAAACCCCAAAGCTTCTACTCACCCAACTTGACTTTGGCTCCTACGTGATCAACTCCGGTGGTGCTCCTCTTCTTTCTTTATGGTGGCAGTCCTCCAGGGTGGTCCTTTTTATGCCAGAGGTCCTATTCTTTCATCTTCTATCTGATGCATCTTTTCTTCTTATCTTCTTGTAGACGTCCTCTTAATGCGGTCACCGCAGCACACTGAAGCTTTAAGGTGAATCCTTATATAGAGGTGCCCTTACATTTCAATTGGCTGTTTTTTTCATTATTAGTCCAATCCACCAATAGAATGAAAGCTTTTCTAATAAAAAAAAATGGAGGTATGTTATACCTCCGGTGCAGACTCTATAGAAAATATTTAGCCATTAATAAAGAAATAAACTTTTGAAAACATATTGGTCAACCAATTAAAGAAAGGGAATACAGCACGCATCAAAATATGTAACTGATTCATATAGAAGATTTTACCCCAATATTATTCCAATATGGCAATAACTAACACATAAAAAACATAAAGAAATATCCCATATCAAGCCAAAAATGCATTTAATACCACAAAAATGTTGTTCATTAAAGATGTTAAAGTTCATCATATTCATTTCAAAGGATTAGGGTAGAATCGAAGTGCCATCAAATTTCTTCAATGCTAAATACAACCAGTGGGATAATTAATAAAGTCCCATATTTGCCCAAATAGACATGTCCAGGTAATAAACACAGACTTTCCATGCAGGTCTTTCAAATTATATTCCGTTTCAAGACATTACATCAAAGTCGCTGTTTGAGATTTTGAGATTAGAGTAAGCAAGCAGCTAAACTCTACACGTAGTCCAGTCGCCACTCTTATGATTAACAAACAGGCATCCAGGGTGAGTGCAGCAACGCGGTCTTTATTGCTCTCAATTCATGCTCCTTTAAATCTTCAATCCCCTTTGAAGTGTAAGATGGTGGCTATAACAAACTTTTATGATTAAGCAACTGACATTTACATAAATGCTTCATGAATGTTTTGGGAATACGTTTATACTGAAACACGTTTTACTTAAAGTATCGCTGTGCATCAATAGACTCATTTGTATCAATAAGTAAAGGAGGAGTTTACCCGTGAATGGGAAGAATTTTAATCTAAAACCACACCCACAGGTCTGACAGACTATTTAACAGCGTGAATCAAGCACATAATCATCTTGAAAAAGGTCAATTGTAGGCTGAAACGCGTAGATGAATGCAGGATACTGTAAGGTTCAGTAAGATAGACTAATAGTGTAGCATGCAGCCTATGAGTACCGCTCCGTCTCACACCAAACCTTTAGACTTTATAAGTATAAAGTCCAGTTCTTGCTCATAGACGTGAGGGGACTAAGATTTAGTCAGAAAATAGTGGAGGAGCAAGTGAATATAAAGTGAAAAAAGGAGGATTGATTAGCAGTGAAAATAAAGACTCCTTAACTTTAGGAGTAAAGTATATTACACGCAGATAGATAAGTGTAACCAAAGTAAGTGAAAAGTTACTTTTGAAGTGATGGAATTGTGTCAATGTATGAAGCTAGCAACAGTATCTAACTGAATCTGGTAGCCTTTTACTATGCTAACCTAAGACTTCAAGCGTCTAACAAAGTTCATTAGAGGCATTCAGAGGAGACTCATTCACTTTCATAAGTATCCCAGTAGCTTTCAGGGTTATGCACATATACAGTTGATAAGTTCGTATAAGGATAGACTGTCAGTTAATACTTGCGGTTCCGTAGCACACTGATTAGCGGTTCTGTGAGGAGGTATAGCGTGGTGCTGGTAATTGGTGATTTCAGCGTTGCTGACAGGCGAGCTGCCGATGCAGCGTGTGATTCAACACAGCGTGTGGGAGAGGTGTGGTGCTGCCGAGTGCGGCTCTGTGTTCAGTGCAGGCCGATATCCAGCGGAAGTTGGAGTAGCTGCGGCTTGCTGGGGTTTGCTTAGGATGTCAGATGGCAGTTTAAACTGCAGCGAGGTTATGAGGTAAGATTAGATTAGGACTTCGAATCTTAGCACTTGTCAAAGTACTTGGAAGTGAAATTGACTTGAACTGTTTTAGAATCTTTGGCTTGAAGACAATATGTCTTAGATATGGGCTAAGCAGAAACTTCTGTAGTCACTATGAACCTAATGAATCAAAATACTTAGCAGTGCAACAGGATGAGGAGGGGCCTTTTATAGACTTTTGAGCTATGCCTTAAAGGTACAGAACAGAACATTACAGATACGCAATATTGCCACATGAGATACAGAGCGCTCTGTGAACTACCTTGTCAATTTGTGAGAAGAGAAAAAAAAAACATCTATAAACTGACACGAAGGAGCAAGGTCTGGATTGGACAAGGTCTAACCACGTGACCGGAGACACAGACACACCGCTGCAACAAGCCGAGCAGGAGGCCAAGAGAGCGTTACTGATACACATGAGAGAGCCATACAAACAAGTGCGGATCGCAGTAAGTGATTGAATAAAGCACATGAAGTTTAGAAGCCAAAGGTGAGCAAACGGCGGGTGTGTGGTTTCATTGGACTGCAATAGTGTATAGTAGACGGCAATCGTTTCCTGTAAGCAACCTTACTATTGATACAAAGGCTTCCAAGGAAGCTGGGGAATCCCCTCTGTACCTATTGTTTTTATTATACTCTGGAGACGTAAAGAGTTTTGGAACATTTTATTGCTAGTAACATTTTTGCGTTTTTTTTAATAATATAACCACCGGTGGTTTTTCTGGACTGTGAAACTTACCTTTATTTTTAGCTTTATTAACACTGTTCGTTTACGTATGTATTTGTATATTCATTTATTAATAAAAATTGCTTTTTACCATATTGTTTGATGTGATTGCTTTTTAGCGCTCTTTTTCCCCCCAGATATTTAGATTAGCATCTTTTATTATTATTATTATTGGTTATTTGTAGAGTGCCAACAGATTCCGCAGCGCTATCTTTCGATAGGATTAGTTGTAGAGGCCGATCCTCTTTAAAAGCGCTATATTGCATTAGGAAGTGTGTATAGATTACCCCCTCTATTTTTCTATGGGCTACAACAAACTTCAAATGCTGGTTTATAACACTTGGCCGATGTTGCACTTTAGCTCACAGGGCCCTCTCGAACACACCCACTTGCACCAATAATTTCTACAGCTGCTGGTACTGCTGTTTTACTTTCTGCTTGCTGCTTGCGCTAATCCAAAAAGAAAGTGCGCTGCCGTGCCACAGAGCACCTTAGGGGGAACATAAGGATACCTTTCAACATAAGGATACCTTTCAACATAAGGATACCAAGAGAACAAAGCAAATTTGATATTAGTATTAATAGTAAATTGGAAAGTTGTGTAAAATTACATGATTTATCTGAATCATGCAATTATAATTTTGACTTTCCTTTAAATTATTACTTTTATGTTCCTTTAAAGATGAAACTAAAATGTACAGTATTGTGTTTCAATTATGAATAGAAGCATTTCTGCAATGTTTTGTCAAAAGTGTTTCTATAAAAGGATCGAAAGGTTCAAACTGAAATGTACATGGGCTCTTTTCAATTTGAAATATAATAATTTTTACAATATAACTGCATTAGTAAAAAATGCTTTGAATAAAAGTTATGTTTTTCTGCAGCATACGCACGTATCCTGTGAGGGCCAGTGAATCAGTGTTTAAACACTGCACTTTCTCAGAGAATTGGCGGGGGTGGGTATTGCTTCTGAAAGCATAATTTATGTCATACAAGCTACTGCTGACTCTCTGAGAAGGCGTTTTGTTATATACTGGTGCACGTGTCCTCACAGGATATGTGCGTATGCTGCAGGAAAAACAGTAATAACTTTAACTAGAAGCAAATTTGCTATTGGAAGAATATTGCAAAAATGCTTACAATTCAAATTGAAATGCACCCATGCACATTTTATTTTTTACCTTTCTATCCCTTTAAGAGTTGGCAAAAGGTCTGTAATAACTTTTTCTGTACTTGAATTGCAGAAAACTATATCTATCAATGTCAGGAACATACACAAGAGGGGAGATGCCTGTGCACATTTTCACACTTGTGTTTGAGCTTTAGTAGCTTCCTAATTACCAAAATGCTTTCATTGTGACCTGACTTGCTCCTGAACTTTCTACCTCAATGCAAATTGTCTGTCTGTTGACTATTGGATTACTTGTTCTGCTGCTTGACTTGTTTCCTTATAGTAATCTATCATCTACAACGGCTTCCCTGCAACGTTTCATATTACTGTACCTAAACTTATTTTACATACAAAGGAATTCATTTAAGCCTTAGCTACATAATTTCCTGCTGAATTACAAAGACTAATTTGTTTTATTGTACAACGTCTCTTTGTAGTATATGTAACCTGTGTCCAATTAACAAACCTGTTATCGAATACGATCGGGTTGATTGACACCCGCCCCCCGAATCTGCAGGGGGCGGTATTGAACCAGCAGTTCACCAGAACTGCTGGTGCAATGATAAATGCAGAGAGTGTATGCTGTCTACAGATCTACCAGAAGAATCTGCAGGGGGCGGTATTGCACCAGCAGTTCACCAGAACTGCTGGTGCAATGATAAATGCAGAGAGTGTATGCTGTCTACAGATCTACCAGAAGAATCTGCAGGGGGCGGTATTGCACGTCCTGTGGTCTGATGAGACCAAGATAAACTTATTTGGTTCAGATGGTGTCAAGCGTGTGTGGTGGAAACCAGGTGAGGAGTACAAAGACAAGTGTGTCTTGCCTAAAGTCAAGCATGGTGGTGGGAGTGTTATGGTCTGGGCATGCATGAATGCTGCTGGCACTGGGGAGCTACAGTTCATTGAGGGAACCATGAATGCCACATGTACTGTGACATACTGAAGCAGAGCATGATCCCCTACCTTCGGAGACTGGGCCGCAAGGCAGTATTCCAACATGATAACGACCCCAAACACCTCCAAGACAACCACTGCCTTGCTAAAGAAGCTGAGGGTAAAGCTGATGGACTGGCCAAGCATGTCTCAACACATAAACCCTATTGGGCATCCTCAAATCGAAGGTGGAGGAGCGCAAGGTCTCTAACATCCACCAGCTCTGTGATGTCGTCATGGAGGAGAGGAAGAAGACTCCAGTGGCAACCTGTGAAGCTCTGGTGAACTCCATGCTGAAGAGGGTTAAGGCAGTGCTGGAAAATAATGATGGCCACACAAAATATTGACACTTTGGGACCAATTAGGACATTTCCACTTAGGGATGTACTCACTTTTGTTGCCAATGATTTAGATATGAATGGCTGTGTGTTGAGTTATTTTGAGGGGACAGCAAATTTACACTGTTATACAGGCTGTACACTCTCTACTTTATATTGTAGCAAAGTGTCATTTCTTCAGTGTTGTCACATGAAAAGATATAATAAAATATTTACAAAAATGTGAGGGATGTACTCACTTTTGTGAGATACTGTACACTGCAGCGATCATGTCCGCCGACATTGCTGAATGCAGACAGCATACGCAGTCGGCATTTAACATTGCACAAGCAGTTCTGGTGAACTGCTTGTGCAATGCTGCCCCTGCAGATTCACGGCCAATCGGCCGCTAGCAGAAGTTGTCAATTGCTGTCCGCAGCCTCAGAGGCGGCAGACTAGTTTAGGAGCAGAGGTCTTAAGACCGCTGCTTCTTAACTCCTGTTTCCAGCGAGCCTGAAGGCTCACGCAGAAACAGGGCGATTAGGCATAATACGGCCGAGAATAAATCGGCCTCATAGAATAGAGGTGGCAAGTAATTTAGTAATTCCTTTATAACTGTAGCCTCTGAAAAACCTGACTATTAGTCTAGGGCCACCTGCAAATTCATTATAAGATCTTAAAGGGACAGTCTACTCCAGAATTGTTATTTTTTAAAAAGACAGATAATGCCTTTATTACCCATTCCCCTGTTTTGCATAACCAGCACTGTTATATTAATATACTTTTTACCACTCTGATTACCTTGTATCTAAGTCTTTTGCAGACTGCCCCCTTATTTCAGTTCTTTTGACAGACTTGCATTTAGCCAATCAGTGCCCTTTCATTTGTAACATCAAGGGCGTGGTCACAATGTTATCTGGATGGCACACATGAACTAATACCCTCTAGCTGTGAAAACGGCCAAATGCAATGAAATAAGGGCCGGCCTTCAAGGGCTTAGAAATTAGCATATGAGCCTACCTAGGTTTAGCTTTCAATAAAGAATACCAAGAGAACAAAGCAAATTTGATGATAAAAGTGAATTAAAAAGTTTTTTAATATTGCATTCTCTACCTGAATCATGAAAATGTAATTTTGACTAGACTCTCCCTTTAATGCTAACCTGGCTGAATCGATGGCATAATAATATTAAGATACCCTACATATTATACTGCATTGGTTCAAGGATTTATAATTGCCTACTGAGCCTCCTTTTTTGTAAACAATAGGTGGTTAGTCTAGAGATTTGCTGATAATGTTCAACATGCGTGTTGTTCTTTATGAGTCGCAAAACAGTTTTAAGACAGGATCTGTCTTCAACTTTATATTTTCCATCTTTATCAAAAGCAATGCATTTTCCATTTCAGTCTAAACATTGCTATTTTTGTGGCGACACATATGAAAAGACTTTTGTTAATGTACATTATGTAAGTGATATGTATAGTCCTCTCAAAGGTTCTTTTCCAAATGACTTGTAAATCATATTTTTGTGATATTGATATTTTGGGGGTAAATGATTGAAAAAGTTAACGGCCAGATTACGAGTTTTGCGGTGCTAACGTGCAGTTTTTTCTCACCGCTCACTTACCTGCAGCACTTGTATTACAGGTTTTTACAAACCCAGTGTTAAAAGACAAGAAGTGAGCGTAGAGCAAAATTGAGCTCCATACCGCACTTTAATACCAGCGCTGCTTAAGTCAGTGGTGAGCTGGTCGTACGTGCTTGTGCACGATTTCCCCATAGACATCAATGGGGAGAGCCGGCTGAGAAAAAGCAGCATAAATCTCAGTAACGCAGCCCCATTGATTCTTATGGGGAAACTAAATTTATGTTTACACCTAACACCCTAACATGAACCCCGAGTCTAAACACCCCTAATCTTACACTTATTAACAACCCCTAATCTGCTGCCCCCGACATCGCCACCATCTACATTATACTTATTAACTCCTAATCTGCCACTCCCGACATCGCCGCCACCTACATTATATTTATCAACCCCTAATCTGCTGCCCCCAACATCGCCGAAACCTACATTATATTTATTAACCCCTAATCTGCCGCCCCAATGTCGCCGCAACCTACCTACACTTATTAACCACTAATCTGCCCTCCCCAACGTCGCAGCCACTATTCTAAATTTATTAACCCCTAAACCTAAGTCTAACCCTAACTCTAACACACCCTAACTTAAAAACAATTTAAATAAATCTAAATAAAAATTACTATTATTACCTAAATAATTCCTATTTAAAACTAAATACTTACCTATAAAATAAACCCTTATCTAGCTACAATATAACTAATTGTTACATTGTAGCTAGCTTAGGGTTTATTTTTATTTTACAGGCAAGTTTGCATTTATTTTAACTAGGTAGAATAGTTACTAAATAGTTATTAACTATTTAATAACTACCTAGCTAAAATAAATACAAATTTACCTGTAAAATAAAACCTAACCTAAGTTACACTAACACCTAACACTACACTACAATTAAATTACCTAAATTAAATAAATTACATTAAATTAGCTCAATCACAAACAAACAAAAACACTAAATTACAGAAAATAAAAAACAAATTACAAGATATTTAAACTAATTACACCTAATCTAATAGCCCTATCAAAATAAAAAAAGCCCCCCCCCAAAATAAAAAAAAAACCCTAGCCTAATCTAAACTATCAATAGCCCTTAAAAGGACCTTTTGCGGGGCATTGCCCCAAAGAAATCAGCTCTTTTACCTGTAAAAAAAATACAAACAACCCCCCCCAACAGTAAAACCCACCACCCACACAACCAACCCCCCAAATAAAAGCCTAACTAAAAAAACCTAAGCTCCCCATTGCCCTGAAAAGGGCATTTGGGTGGGCATTGCCCTTAAAAGGGCATTTAGCTCTATTGCAGGCCCAAAGCCCTAACCTAAAAAATAAACCCACCCAATGCACCCTTAAAAAAATCCTAACACTAACCCCCCGAAGACTTACCGGGAGAAGTCTTCATCCAAGCGGCAAGATGTCCTCAACGAAGCCGGCAGAAGTGGTCCTCCAGACGGGCAGAAGTGGTCCTTCAGATGGGCAGAAGTCTTCATCCAGACGGCATCTTCTATCTTCATCCTTCCGGCACGGAGCGTGTCCATCTTCAAGACATCCGACGCAGAGCATCCTCTTCATCCGACGGACTAACAATGAATGAAGGTACCTTTAAATGATGTCATCCAAGATGGCGTCCCTTAGATTCCGATTGGCTGATAGAATTATATCAGCCAATTGGAATTAAGGTAGAACAAATCCTATTGGCTGATTGGATCAGCCAATAGGATTGAGCTCGCATTCTATTGGCTGTTCCAATCAGCCAATGGAATGCAAGCTCAATCCTATTGGCTGATTGCATCAGCCAATAGGATTTTTTCTACCTTAATTACGATTGGCTAATAGAATTCTATTGCATCAGCCAATAGGATTTTTTCTACCTTAATTCCGATTGGCTGATAGAATTCTATCAGCCAATCGGAATCTAAGGGATGCCATCTTGGATGACGTCATTTAAAGGTACCTTCATTCATTGTTAGTCCGTCGTATGAAGAGGATGCTCCGCGTCGGATTCTTGAAGATGGACCCGCTCCGCACCGGAAGGATGAAGATAGAAGATGCCGTCTGAATGAAGACTTCTGCCGTCTGGAGGACCACTTCTGCCCGTCTGGAGGACCACTTCTGCCGGCTTCGTTGAGGACATCTTGCCGCTTGGATGAGTAAGTGAATCTTCGGGGGTTAGTGTTAGGATTTTTTTAAGGGTGTATTGGATGGGTTTATTTTTTAGGTTAGGGCTTATAGGTAAGTATTTAGTTTTAAATAGGAATTATTTAGGTAATAATAGTAATTTTTATTTAGATTTATTTAAATTATATTTAAGTTAGGGGGTGTTAGGGTTAGACTTAGGTTTAGGGATTAATACATTTAGAATAGTGGCTGCGATGTTGGGGGCGGCAGATTAGGGGTTAATAAATATAATGTAGGTGTCGGAGATGTTGGGGGCAGCAGATTAGGGGTTAATAAATATAATGTAGGTTGTGGCGATGTTAGGGTCGGCAGATTAGGGGTTAATAAGTATAATGTAGGTGGCGGCAATGTTAGGGGTGGCAGATTAGGGGTTAATAATATTTAACTAGTGTTTGCGAGGCGGGAGTGCGGCGGTTTAGGGGTTAATATGTTTATTCTAGTGGCGGAGATGTCCGGAACGGAAGATTAGGGGTTAAAAATGTTGTTATAGTGTTTGCGATGCGGGAGGCAGGGGTTAATAGGTAGTTTATGGGTGTTAGTGTACTTTTTGGCACTTTAGTTATGAGTTTTATGCTACAGCGTTGTAGTGTAAAACTCCTAACTACTGACTTTAGAATGCATTACGAATCTTGGAGGTATACCTCTTGGAGGTATAGGGTGTACCGCTCACTTTTTGGCCTCCCAGGACAAACTCGTAATACCAGCGCTATGGAAGTCCCATAGAAAAAGGGGTTACAAACTTTACGTAAGTCGGTTTGCGGTAAGGCCAAAAAAGTGTGCGGTGCCCCTAAACCTGCAAGACTCGTAATAGCAGCGGTAGTGAAAAAGCAGTGTTAGGACCTGTTAACGCTGCTTTTTCATCTTACCGCAAAACTCGTAATCTAGCAAGACAGAAAAAATAGACAATACGAGTTTCCATCCTCTAAGTGTCAGGTACTTCCAAATACAAACATCCAAAATAAGAAATAGTCTTTCCAAAACAAAAGTCACAATATGACAGAGGTTCTATGTTAATTAAAATTTTCTTTAATAATTCAGATAGAGCATGCAATATTAAACAACTTTCTAACTTATTTCTGTTATCACATTTTCTTTGTTCTCTTGATATCGTTTGATGAAAAAGCTCAGGACCATGCGTATGTCTAGAGCACTATATGGCAGCAGTTTTGGAAGAATTGTATCTATTTGCAAGAACACTAGATGGCAGCACTATTTCATACCATGTAGTGCTCCAGACATCTACCTAGGTTTCTCTTCAACAAAGAATGCCATGGGAACAAAGCACATTTGATAACTACTGCACTGCACTGCTTTCTCTATCTTCCTCCGCTGTCTTTCCCTCCCTCCTCCTGAGTTCTCTTCCTTTTTGTCTATTCTCTCTGTTTCCTTTTCTACATCATTAAAATATTAATGATCTTGTTCGCTCCTTCCATAGTGTCAGTACCAGCCTTACTCTGAAGTCATTGGAAGCAGTGATGTCCCATATGCAGTCCCTTGTGGCAGTCCTTGAGGGTTCTCTCAGGTGTCAACAGTCCAAGCAGCAAGTCCTTCCTCTTTTCTAGCAGTGTTCTTATCCACGATGGTGGTGGTGGAATTGTCATCTTAAGGTGGAGTTGAGCATGGGCAACTAGTCAACATCAACCCTTGAAGAGGGGCACCACATTGTCTTTGCTTTGCACAACAGATAGAGAGGAGGTGCCCTGGGATACAGTGACGTTTCTCTGATTTTGTCCATTGTGCTGCTGTTTCAGGGTAGGTTAAGGACATGCGGATGCAAAGTGAGAAAGTAGGGCATGTATGACAAAGTATAACAAGAGGTATGAATGGACCAGGGGGGTTGATGTATTTTCACCTTATGTCCAGGAGTTAGCAATATGTTAAACAGAGGCATAAAACTAATATTTCTTAGGTAAGCTCTGTAATGTTTTGCAGGGTTATTGTGGCCTAGTGGTTTAAGGACTACTCCCAATACTTTTGATGTTTGAAAGATGGATGGCAGTATCCGCTTGCCTGCAGCGATCAATGCATCTGATAGTAGCCTGGGTTTTTTCGCCCCTATAGTGTAATTTCCTTGTCAGCGGCAGTGCTGTCTATCTCATCTACTGCTTTGGCTGTGCCACCATCTGTTGCTGGTTCTGGGGAGTCCTCTTTTCCACCTATTTTACATACTAGGGGGTTACCTTATATTTAACAATCGGAAAGATAGGATTTCCTGAGGTTGGTTGGAAAAGAGCAAAAATGTTCAGAATGTTTTTAAAAAACAAAATTAGAGTCTGTGAGGAATTTATTTAGTGCTATAGGACAGGGTTTGACCCTGGTTGTTATTTTGATAACCCAGCTCCTATATTGGCATCATGGTTAGAGGTACAAGGGGATAATTACAAGATAGATAATCATTTTATTATCCATTCCCCCGTTTTGCATAAAAAATAATATTAAATTAATGTACTTTTTTACCTCTGTAATTACCTTGTATCTAAGCCTCTGCAGACTGCACCCTTATTTCAGTTCTTTTGACAGACTTGTATTTTAACCAATCAGTGCTGATTTCTAGGTAACTCCACAGGAGTGTGCTTAATGTTATTTATATGTCACACATGAACTAGCACTGCCTAGCTGTTAAAAAAAACCTGTCAAAATGCACTAAAACAAGAAGCGGCCTTCAAGGGCTTCGAAATTAGCATGTGCGCCTATCTAGCTTTAGCTTTCAGCAAAGAATATCAAGAAAACAAAGTAAATGTGATTATACAAATAAATTGGAAAGTTGTTTAAAATTGCATGCCCTATCTAAAGCATGAATCTTTCATTATGACTAGACTGTCCCTTTACGTTCAAAGTAATCAGGAAGATATAGGATGGTAAGTTTACTGTTTTTGATCTGTCTATTTATGTCTAACGTATCAAGGAGATTACAGAGAATGGCACAGGCTCTAAGAGGATCAAGAAGCCAGACACTTATAAAGAACTGTAATGGTGTAACATGCTAGACACTTGCTGTCTTGAATGGTGGATTTAAATATTTGCAGTGGCGTCACTAGGGGGGTGCGGGGGGGGGGTGACACCTCCAGGGGGTGACACCAAATTTTTTTTAAAATTTTATTGAAATTCAAAGAAATACAATGTTGAGATGCATAGATTATTTTATTAGAGGCTGGCATTTGTGAACATTAGTGGGACTGGGGAAGTTGTAGACACACAATTTTTTTGCCCCTTGAGCCAGTGCTGCAATTTCAACAAATAGTTTTCCCGGCTGCTTTTGCTTGTTTGTACTTTGCTCCTCCCCTGCCCAATTTCACTATGAATGTTGTGGGTGTGCCGTGGGGCTTGCAAAGTTGCGCTGCTAGCCTAAACCTGCCTGCCTATCTGTGCTCACTGCTCAGTGACATGCGGCCCAGGGCTGTGCACTGACAGACTTGGAACAGAGTCAGAGAGCAGAATTTTCATAGTTTGCGTGCCTAAAACTTTTCTTCAGTGATTTATTTTAGAGTGCTCTGTTTGTCTTTCATTTGATGTTCTGCTGAGCCAGGGAGCAGCTCTAGGTATGAGCTTCCTAATTAATGCAGTGCAGTTTACATATTTTGTATGTGTGTGTCTGAGTTTTTGTGTGTCTCAGTGTTTTTGTGTGTGTGTTTTTGTGTGTGTCTGAGTGTGTTTCCGAGTGATTGTGTATGCATCTGAGTATGTTTTTAAGTGTGTCTGAGTGTTTGTATGTGTGTTTGCCTGTGTTTTTGTGTGTGTCTGCTTTCTGTGGGGTGGGGGGGTGACACCATGACTTACCGCACCGGGTGACACCAACCCTAGTGACGCCACTGAATATCTGGGGCGCGATCCGATAAAGATTGTAGTTTGCGGCGCAAGCGAGGTAACCCCCGCTGCCCGCAGTTTCAGCTCGCAACTCGAGCTATCCTATATACGGCGCCGTCAGAGGCTAAAGTGCCGTAAGTCTGACAAACCAGCGATGTCCAGAAATCTGCGTAAGTACAAATTTCTGGAGTCGCCAGTGACTTACGGCACTTTAGAAACTGCCGGCACCTACAAAACCTGACTAAAGTTATAAAATCACCCGCACTGTCTAACACGCCTCCCTAACATAGCCCGACACGTCTAACCCTCTATCCGCTATCCCCCCTCACTATCCTAACAATTTTTTTTTATTAACCCCTAAACCGCCACTCCCAGACCCCGCCGCCACCTAATAAAGTTATTAACCCCTAAACCACCTCCCCCGGATGCCGCCGCCACCTAATAAAGTTATTAACCCCTAAACCGCCGCTCCCGGACCCCGCCGCCAGCTATATTAAATCTATAACCCCCTAATGTGAGCCCCTACCCCGCCGCCATCTACCTTACCTACCCCCTAAAGTGAGCTCCTACCCCGCCGCCATCTATTTTAAATATTAACCCCTAATTTAATCCCCCTACACCGCCGCCGCCTATATTAAACACATTAATCCCTAATTTAATCCCCCTACACCGCCGCCAGCTATATTAACTAGATTAACCCCTAATCTAATCCCCCTACACCGCCGCCAGCTATATTAACTAGATTAACCCCTAATCTAATCCCCCTACACCGCCGCCACCTATTTTAAATTAATTAACCCCTTATCTAATCCCCCTATACGGCCGCCACCTATTTTAAATTCATTAACCCCTAATCTAATCCCCTTATACCGCCGCCACTTATTTTAAATTCATTAACCCATAATCTAATCCCCCTATACCGCCGCCACCTATTTTAAATTCATTAACCCCTAATCTAATCCCCCGATACCGCCGCCGCCTATATTAAATTAATTAACCCCTAAAATACTAAACTATCCCTACCACTAAACCTAAGTCTAACCCTACAAATAGCCCTGAAAAGGGCTTTTTGCGTGACATTACCCCAAAGTAAACAGCTCTATTGCCAGCCCTTAAAAGGGCTTTTTGCGGGGCATGCCCGAAAGAAAACAGCTCTTTTACCAGCCCTTAAAAGGGCTTTTGGCGGGGCATTGTCACAAAGTATTTCAAGGTGTTGTGTTCGACTAGTACAGTGCGATAATAGTGTCCATATGACTCTTGTGAACAACCCCTCATTAGAGGCCCCAACAAGTGCGGAAATCACAGAGTTTACAGGTAAAAAAGAACCGTTCCTATAATATACACTTCAGACTTATAATGTGCATAAACAGCGTGCTTACCACTCCGGTGTCAATCGATAGCTGTATATTTCAGACAGTTCAGCTTGGTAGCGGATACAAATGACTCAGATGTACTTTTTAGTAAACCGTCTGCCCTCCGGCATGAACGCTGTGTATACTTCACTGTTAATTTCAACAGGTGAGTACCTGTGACGTATGCTGTCCTATGTTAGAACTGTTAGAGCTCTCCTGAACTCGTATTAAATATCAACAAATATGCAACAAAGTTTCACAGTTCAATCAATAGGATTTCAGAGAGAGAGAGAGATGATATGTAAAATTTAAAATATCATTTTATTGAATTCGTTAAAACAGACCTGGCACAGCACATAGAAATCCCCACTGCTGACGCGTTTCCTGCCTCACGGGCAGTTCATCAGAGGTCTGATGAACTGCCCGTGAGGCAGGAAACGCGTCAGCAGTGGGGATTTCTATGTGCTGTGCCAGGTCTGTTTTAACGAATTCAATAAAATGATATTTTAAATTGTACATATCATCTCTCTCTCTCTCTGAAATCCTATTGATTGAACTGTGAAACTTTGTTGCATAATTGTCACAAAGTAAACAGCTCTTTTGCATCTAAGCTAAATCCCCCTACACCGCCGCCACCTATAATAAATGTATTACCCCCTAATCTAATCCCCCTACACCGCCGCCACCTATACTAAATAGATTAACCCCTAATCTAATCCCCCTACACCGCCGCCACCTATATTAACTATATTAACCCTAATTATATTAGGGTTAATATAGTTAATATAGTTAGTATATTATATATATTAACTATATTAACCCTAATTATATTATGGTTAATATAGTTAATATCGTTATTATATTATATATATATTAAGTATAATAACCCTATCTAACTCTAACATCCCTAACTAAATTCTTATTAAAATAAATCTAATTAATATTAATATTATTAATTAAACTATTCCTATTTAAATCTAAATACTTACCTATAAAATAAACCCTAAGATAGCTACAATGTAATTAATAATTACATTGCAGCTATTTTACGGTTTATATTTATTTTACAGGTAACTTGGTATTTATTTTAACTAGGTACAATAGCTATTAAATAGTTAATAACTATTTAATAGCTACCTAGTTAAAATAATTACCAATGTACCTGTAAAATAAATCCTAACCTAAGTTACAAATACACCTACACTATCAATAAATTAAATAAACTACAAATATCTAAA
The DNA here is from genome assembly GCF_027579735.1 of Bombina bombina. NCBI lineage: Eukaryota > Metazoa > Chordata > Amphibia > Anura > Bombinatoridae > Bombina > Bombina bombina. The sequence goes on along the minus strand of NC_069501.1, from coordinate 75,115,633 downwards.
CTAAAATACAATTAAATAAACTAAACTAAATTACCAAAAAAAACCCCACTAAATTACAAAAAATAAAAAAATAATTACAAGATTTTTAAGCTACTTACACCTTATCTAAGCCCCCTAATAAAATAATAAAGCCCCCAAAATAAAAAAAATTCCCTACCCTATTCTAAATTAAAAAAGTTCAAAGCTCTTTTACCTTACCAGCCCTTAAAAGGGCCTTTTGCGGGGCATGCCCCAAATAATTCAGCTCTTTTGCATTTAAATAAATATACAATACCCCCCCCTACATTACAACCCACCACCCACATACCCCTATTCTAAACCCACCCAAACCCCCCTTAAAAAAACCTTACACTACCCCCTTGAAGATCTCCCTACCTTGTCTTCACCCAGCCGGGTCGAACTCTTCATCCGATCCGGGCGATGTCCAATCAAGCGGCAGTGAAGTCTTCTTCCATCCGGGCGATGTCTTCAATCAAGCGGCAGTGAAGTCTTCTTCCATCCGGGCGATGTCTTCAATCAAGCGGCAGTGAAGTCTTCTTTCATCCGGCGATGTCTTCTTCCATCCGGCGATGTCTTCAAGTAAAGCGGCATCTTCAATCTTCTTTCTTTGCTCCTCTGCCGCGGAGCATCCATCCGGCAGGACGACTTCCCGACGAATGAGGTTTCTTTAAATGATGTCATCAAAGATGGCGTCCGTCGAATTCCGATTGGCTGATAGGATTCTATCAGCCAATCATAATTAAGGTAGAAAAATCTGATTGGCTGATTGAATCAGCCAATCAGATTCAAGTTCAATCCGATTGGCTGAACCGGCATCTTGGAAACCTCATTCGTCGTCGAAGTTGTCGTGCCGGATAGATGCTCCGCGGCGGAGGAGCGAAGAAAGAAGATTGAAGATGCCGCTTTGCTTGAAGACATCGCCGGATGGAAGAAGACTTCACTGCCACTTGATTGAAGACATCGCCCGGATGGAAGAAGACTTCACTGCCGCTTGATTGGACATCGCCCGGATCGGATGAAGAGTTCGACCCGGCTGGGTGAAGACAAGGTAGGGAGATCTTCAGGGGGGTAGTGTAAGGTTTTTTTAAGGGGGGTTTGGGTGGGTTTAGAATAGGGGTATGTGGGTGGTGGGTTGTAATGTAGGGGGGGGGGGTATTGTATATTTATTTAAATGCAAAAGAGCTGAATTCTTTGGGGCATGCCCCGCAAAAGGCCCTTTTAAGGGCTGGTAAGGTAAAAGAGCTTTGAACTTTTTTAATTTAGAATAGGGTAGGGAATTTTTTTTATTTTGGGGGGCTTTATTATTTTATTAGGGGGCTTAGAATAGGTGTAATTAGCTTAAAAATCAACTTAGGTTAGGATTTATTTTACAGGTACATTGGTAATTATTTTAACTAGGTAGCTATTAAATAGTTATTAACTATTTAATAGCTATTGTACCTAGTTAAAATAAATACCAAGTTACCTGTAAAATAAATATAAACCGTAAAATAGTTACAATGTAATTATTAATTACATTGTAGCTATCGTAGGGTTTATTTTATAGGTAAGTATTTAGATTTAAATAGGAATAGTTTAATTAATAATATTAATATTAATTAGATTTATTTTAATAAGAATTTTGTTAGGGATGTTAGAGTTAGATAGGGTTATTATACTTAATATATATATATAATATAATAACGATATTAACTAAATTAACCCTAATATAATTAGGGTTAATATAGTTAATATATATAATATACTAACTATATTAACTATATTAACCCTAATATAATTAGGGTTAATATAGTTAATATAGGTGGCGGCAGTGTAGGGGGATTAGATTAGGGGTTAATCTATTTAATATAGGTGGCGGCGGTGTAGGGGGATTAGATTAGGGGTAATACATTTATTATAGGTGGCGGCGGTGTAGGGGGATTTAGCTTAGATGCAAAAGAGCTGTTTACTTTGTGACAATGCCCCGCCAAAAGCCCTTTTAAGGGCTGGTAAAAGAGCTGTTTTCTTTGGGGCATGCCCCGCAAAAAGCCCTTTTAAGGGCTGGCAATAGAGCTGTTTACTTTGGGGTAATGTCACTCAAAAAGCCCTTTTCAGGGCTATTTGTAGGGTTAGACTTAGGTTTAGTGGTAGGGATAGTTTAGTATTTTAGGGGTTAATTAATTTAATATAGGCGGCGGCGGTATAGGGGGATTAGATTAGGGGTTAATGAATTTAAAATAGGTGGCGGCGGTATAGGGGGATTAGATTAGGGGTTAATGAATTTAAAATAAGTGGTGGCGGTATAGGGGATTAGATTAGGGGTTAATTAATTTAAAATAGGTGGCGGCGGTGTAGGGGGATTAGATTAGGGGTTAATTTAGTTAATATAGCTGGCGGCGGTGTAGGGGGATTAGATTAGGGGTTAATGTGTTTAATATAGGCGGCGGCAGTGTAGGGGGATTAAATTAGGGGTTAATATTTTTAAAATAGATGGCAGCGGGATAAGAGCTCACTTTAGGGGGTAGGTAAGGTAGATGGCGGCGGGGTAGGAGCTCACATTAGGGGGTTATAGATTTAATATAGCTGGCGGCGGGGTCCGGGAGCGGCGGTTTAGGGGTTAATAACTTTATTAAGTGGCGGCGGGGTCCGGGAGCGGCGGTTTAGGGGTTAATAACTTTATTAGGGATTGCGGCGGGGGATCGCGGTTGACAGGTAGATAGACCATGCGCATGCGTTAGGTGTTAGGTTTTATTTAGCAGATCGCGGTTGACAGGTAGATAGACATTGCGCATGCGTTAGGTGTTAGGTTTAATTTAGCAGGCAGTTTAGGGAGTTACGGGGCTCCAATAGACAGCGTAAGGCTTACTACGGCTGCATTTTGTGGCGAGGTGAAAATGGAGTAAGATTTCTCCATTTTCGCCACGTAAGTCCTTACGCTGTATATTGGATACCAAACTGCGCTGGTTTGGTATACCTGCCTATGGCCCAAAAAACTACGGGCGACGGCAGAAATATACGGGCGTAACTTCTAGGTTATGCCTTATATAGGATACCAAACCAGCGCAAATTTCGGCGTTGCCGGCTTTTGCGGGCGACGCTGCATATCGGATCGGGCCCATGATTGATAATATTCATCATGACACAGGGAGGGAGCTTGGAGAAAATATGGCATAGGATTTTGCCATAAATTGGGGGTAATTCCATGTTAATATTTGATTCTATTGATTGATAGGCACCTTTGGTCACATTTGTGTTCCCTTAACCCCTGCCAGGGTCCAGACTGGTCCTATTGTGCTCCTTCTCTAAGCTTCCTGAAAGGGGGCACGAACGTTGAAAGCTTAAAGGCAAACAATTTGGTAAAGGAGCAAGTTACTCCTTTCGCCCATTTTTTTTTTTAATACTTTGTTGCTCTACACTAAGGCTTTGAGTGTGAAAATAAGCAGGCTTAGCCCAGCAAGAGAGGAGGAGCAAAAGACTCTTCTGATAACTTTATGCTAATTCCCTTTAGCCTTTGCTACATAACGGCTAGATTACGAGTTTTGCGTTATGAGCTGTGCGGTGCTAACGAGCAGTTTTCTCTCACCGCTCACTTACATAAAACTCTTAACTACTGACTTTAAAATGCGTTAGGACTCTTGACGGGGTAGGGTGTACCACTCACTTTTTGGCCTCCCAGGACAGACTTGTAATACCGGCGCTATGGAAGTCCCATAGAAAAAGACTTTATGAAGTTTATGTAAGTCGTTTTGCGGTAAGGCCAAAAAAGTGTGCGGTGCCCCTAAACCTTCAAGACTCGTAATACCAACGGGCGTAAAAAAGCAGCGTTAGGACCTGTTAACGCTGCTTTTTTACCCTAACGCAAAAATCGTAATCTAACCATAAGTTTTCTATCCTGTGTTGAACTGTTTTGGAGTTTTTAGAAGCTGCTCACATTTTAGCCCTACCATTTTAAGCAATAAACTCCACACTTATTATATTATTATTTTTTTCAACAGAAAAAAATGGAACAAGCTTTTTTTTTTAATGTAGTCATGTCTACACGGCATTAGGGTACAGGGTGCACCATCAATATCATAGGCCTGGGCTAAGAATAGCGCACAATACTGATATTACAAGTAAATGGTAAAAAAGAATTACCAGAGAATATCAGCAGAATAAGTATAATATAATAAAGTATTTCACTCATATTTATAAATATTAAAAATATATAATATATATATATGTATGTATGTGTGCGAGTGTATGGCTAGATCTCAATGCATTTGAAAACAAAGGAGCCAAAATTGAAAATAAATCTGTCACAGTTACTGCTTAATTTCTGATTCATTTTGCAACTTTATATATGTTACCATGGTTTTCTACTGATAGAGCACTATTTGCCTGACATTACTGTATCAGTTCCGTACAGCTGTTAATACTGCTATTTACATTGAATAGAATATCCTTTCATATCCCAGACCATCTGCTACCACATTAATCATAACTGTGACTCACTCACCATAATACATTCTGTAACCCTAAGCACTAGCTATTAACCCCTTACCCCCCAGACACCCCAGCGCATTATATCCACCCTCCCCCCACTGCTGATATTTACTGTTTTACTTTTAAGCCCCTAGCACATTAACCTTTATCGAAAACTCCCTTTATTTGTGAGAATTGAGTGAGTGATGAAGTATGGGGAGAGTTTATAAATAGCTGTGTGCAAGGGTAAGAGCAGGTATAGATTATCAAATCACTCTATTGTCTGTATATATTATTTTTATTAGACAATATTGTTGCATAATTCCATATTTATCCTATCTGTATACAATCTAATAATATATATATACAGTGTATTCTGGCCTATGACAGCAAGCCCCGTGCCTTGGGGAACTGCAAATTTTGTGGGTTATTTCTATCATGATGCCTTCACCCTGTTATGATCTCTAAATATTGTACTTATTAAATTCAATACAAATAATTTTTTCTTGCCTTATCATGAATATGAGCTAAAATTGTAGTGGGCTTGGGACTAGCAGATTTCTACAGTGCCTAGGGCAGAATGAAAACTAAATATACAACTGTTTATAACCTCAGGATGTTTATGGTTTTAACTACAACTTTATTACATTTATTTTTTCCTTTTGATGTGTCACACTATCTGGCATGCTCTGTTTTGTGTTATGTAATTATAGAGTGTGAGAACAGAGACATTTTTTTTGTTTAGGGCACATGATAGCCATGTGACATGCAGCATAAAATAGAGTCACATCATTTCAATAACGCACAGTGACACATGATACCTTTACAGTAACGGCATATGAGCTGGCTTTTGTGTCTTTTATGTACATGAAAATCACACTTAACAATAATTATATCAATATGAATCCTATTACTTTTTAATGCATCTGTTGTGCTCAGGAAGTTGCTTATAAATGACATTGTTTCTTGGGTTTGGTTATTACAGCTTTTACATTACAAAAACGTTATTGTGCGCTTTCAGCTATGAATCTAGTCTCTATTAGAGAGTGTGTCTCCTATTTCCTATACTCTTATCTATTACTATGCTTTCTCTCTCAGTTCCTCCCCCCATTCTAACCATGCACTCTAATTCCCTGTCTCATCCTCTGTCTCTAATCTCTACCCCCTCACCATAGTGGTTCCCTCTCTCACCATGCTTTGTCTCATTCACTATCACATACTCTCTCACCATACTTTGTCTCATTCACTATCACCTCCTCTCTCACCATGCGTTGTCTCATTCACTATCACCTCCTCTCTCACCATGCGTTGTCTCATTCACTATCACCTCCTCTCTCACCATGTTTTGTCTCATTCACTATCACATACTCTCTCACCATACTTTGTCTCATTCACTATCACCTTCTCTCTCACCATGCGTTGTCTCATTCACTATCACCTCCTCTCTCACCATGCGTTGTCTCATTCACTATCACCTCCTCTCTCACCATGCGTTGTCTCATTCACTATCACCTTCTCTCTCACCATGCGTTGTCTCATTCACTATCACCTTCTCTCTCACCATGCGTTGTCTCATTCACTATCACCTCCTCTCTCACCATGTTTTGTCTCATTCACTATCACCTCCTCTCTCACCATGTTTTGTCTCATTCACTATCACCTCCTCTCTCACCATGCTTTGTCTCATTCACTATCACCTCCTCTCTCACCATGCTTTGTCTCATTCACTATCACCTCCTCTCTCACCATGCTTTGTCTTATTCACTATCACCTCCTCTCTCAGCATGCTATGGGGCATATTTATCAATGTGCGAGCGGACATGATACAAAGTAGCGTATCATGTCCTCCGCACATCGATAAACATTGATAAATGCCGACAGCATACGCTGTCAGCATTTATCATTACACAAGCAGTTCTTGTGAACTGCTGGTGCAATGCCACCCCCTGCAGATTCACGGCCGCTAGCAGGGAGTGTCAATCAACCCGATCGTATTCAATCGGGTTGATTTCTGTCTGCCGCCTCAGAGCAGGTGGACAAGTTATGGAGCAGCGGTCTCGAAAACAAAGGGCATCAAACTGCATATGGATAAATATGCCCATTTGTCTTATTCAAATCACCTCCTCTCCCACCATGCTCTGTCCCATTCACTATCACCTCCTCTCTCACCATGCTTTGTCCCATTCACAATCACCTCCTCTCCCACCGTGCTTTGCCCCATTCACTATCACCTCCTCTCCCACCATGCTTTGTCCCATTCACTATAACCTCCTCTCCCACCATGTTTTGCCTCATTCACTATCACCTCCTCTCCCACCATGTTTTGCCTCATTCACTATCACCTCCTCTCCCACCATGTTTTGCCTCATTCACTATAACCTCCTCTCTCACCATGTTTTGTCTCATTCACTATAACCTCCTCTCTCACCATGCTTTGTCTCATTCACTATCACCTCCTCTCTCACCATGTTTGTCTCATTCGCTATAACCTCCTCTCTCACCATGCTTTGTCTCATTCAGTATCACCTCCTCTCTCACCATGCTTTGACTCATTCACTATCACCTCCTCTCTCACCATGCTTTGCCTCATTCACTATCGCCTCCTCTCTCACCATGCTTTGTCTCATTCACTATCACCTCCTCTCTCACCATGCTTTGTCTCATTCACTATCACCTCCTCTCTCACCATGCTTTGTCTCATTCACTATCACCTCCTCTCTCACCATGTGTTGTCTCATTCACTATCACCTCCTCTCTCACTATGCTTTGTCTCATTCACTATCACCTCCTCTCTCACCATGTTTGTCTCATTCACTATAACCTCCTCTCTCACCATGTGTTGTCTCATTCACTATCACCTCCTCTCTCACTACGTGTTGTCTCATTCACTATCACCTCCTGTCTCACCATGCTTTGTCTCATTTACTGTCACCTCCTCTCTCACCATGCTTTGTCTTATTCACAATCACCTCCTCTCTCACCATGCTTTGTCTCATTCACTATCACCTCCTCTCCCACCATGCTTTGTCTCATTCACTATCACCTCCTCTCTCACCATGCTTTGTCTCATTCACTATCACCTCCTCTCTCACCATGGTTTGTCTCATTCACTATCACCTCCTCTCTCACCATGCTTTTGTCTCATTCACTATCACCTCCTCTCTCACCATGCTTTGTCTCATTCACAATAACCTCCTCTCTCACCATGTTTTGTCTCATTCAGTATCACCTCCTCTCTCATCATGTTTGTCTCATTCACTATCACCTCCTCTCTCACCATGTGTTGTCTCATTCACTATCACCTCCTCTCTCACCATGTTTGTCTCATTCACTATAACCTCCTCTCTCACCATGTGTTGTCCCATTCACTATCACCTCCTCTCTCACCATGTGTTGTCTCATTCACTATAACCTCCTCTCTCACCATGCTTTGTCTCATTCACTATCACTTCCTCTCTCACCATGTTTGTCTCATTCACTATAATCTCCTCTCTCACCATGTGTTGTCTCATTCACTATCACCTCCTCTCTCACCACGTGTTGTCTCATTCACTATCACCTCCTGTCTCACCATGCTTTGTCTCATTTACTGTCACCTCCTCTCTCACCATGCTTTGTCTTATTCACAATCACCTCCTCTCTCACCATGCGTTGTCTCATTCAATATCACCTCCTCTCTCACCATGTTTTGTCTCATTCACTATCACCTCCTCTCTCACTATACTTTGTCTCATTCACTATCACCTCCTCTCTCACCATGCTTTGTCTCATTCACTATCACCTCCTCTCTCACCATGTTTTGTCTCATTCACTATCACCTCCTCTCTCACCATGCTATGGGGCATATTTATCAATGTGCGAGCGGACATGATACAAAGTAGCGTATCATGTCCGCCGCACATCGATAAACATTGATAAATGCCGACAGCATACGCTGTCAGCATTTATCATTACACAAGCAGTTCTTGTGAACTGCTGGTGCAATGCCACCCCCTGCAGATTCACGGCCGCTAGCAGGGAGTGTCAATCAACCCGATCGTATTCAATCGGGTTGATTTCTGTCTGCCGCCTCAGAGCAGGTGGACAAGTTATGGAGCAGCGGTCTCGAAAACAAAGGGCATCAAACTGCATATGGATAAATATGCCCATTTGTCTTATTCAAATCACCTCCTCTCCCACCATGCTCTGTCCCATTCACTATCACCTCCTCTCTCATCATGCTTTGTCCCATTCACAATCACCTCCTCTCCCACCGTGCTTTGCCCCATTCACTATCACCTCCTCTCCGACCATACTTTGTCTCATTCACTATCACCTCCTCTCTCACCATGCTTTGTCTCATTCACTATCACCTCCTCTCTCACCATGTTTTGTCTCATTCACTATCACCTCCTCTCTCACCATGCTTTGTCTCATTCACTATCACCTTCTCTCTCACCATGCGTTGTCTCATTCACTATCACCTCCTCTCTCACCATGTTTTGTCTCATTTACTATCACCTCCTCTCTCACCATACTTTGTCTCATTCACTATCACCTCCTCTCCCACCATGTTTTGCCTCATTCACTATAACCTCCTCTCTCACCATGTTTTGTCTCATTCACTATAACCTCCTCTCTCACCATGCTTTGTCTCATTCACTATCACCTCCTCTCTCACCATGTTTGTCTCATTCACTATAACCTCCTCTCTCACCATGCTTTGTCTCATTCAGTATCACCTCCTCTCTCACCATGCTTTGACTCATTCACTATCACCTCCTCTCTCACCATGCTTTGCCTCATTCACTATCGCCTCCTCTCTCACCATGCTTTGTCTCATTCACTATCACCTCCTCTCTCACCATGCTTTGTCTCATTCACTATCACCTCCTCTCTCACCATGCTTTGTCTCATTCACTATCACCTCCTCTCTCACCATGTGTTGTCTCATTCACTATCACCTCCTCTCTCACTATGCTTTGTCTCATCCACTATCACCTCCTCTCTCACCATGCTTTGTCTCATTCACTATCACCTCCTCTCTCACCATGTTTGTCTCATTCACTATAACCTCCTCTCTCACCATGTGTTGTCTCATTCACTATCACCTCCTCTCTCACTACGTGTTGTCTCATTCACTATCACCTCCTGTCTCACCATGCTTTGTCTCATTTACTGTCACCTCCTCTCTCACCATGCTTTGTCTTATTCACAATCACCTCCTCTCTCACCATGCTTTGTCTCATTCACTATCACCTCCTCTCCCACCATGCTTTGTCTCATTCACTATCACCTCCTCTCTCACCATGCTTTGTCTCATTCACTATCACCTCCTCTCTCACCATGGTTTGTCTCATTCACTATCACCTCCTCTCTCACCATGCTTTTGTCTCATTCACTATCACCTCCTCTCTCACCATGCTTTGTCTCATTCACAATAACCTCCTCTCTCACCATGTTTTGTCTCATTCAGTATCACCTCCTCTCTCATCATGTTTGTCTCATTCACTATCACCTCCTCTCTCACCATGTGTTGTCTCATTCACTATCACCTCCTCTCTCACCATGTTTGTCTCATTCACTATAACCTCCTCTCTCACCATGTGTTGTCTCATTCACTATCACCTCCTCTCTCACCATGTGTTGTCTCATTCACTATAACCTCCTCTCTCACCATGCTTTGTCTCATTCACTATCACTTCCTCTCTCACCATGTTTGTCTCATTCACTATAATCTCCTCTCTCACCATGTGTTGTCTCATTCACTATCACCTCCTCTCTCACCACGTGTTTTCTCATTCACTATCACCTCCTGTCTCACCATGCTTTGTCTCATTTACTGTCACCTCCTCTCTCACCATGCTTTGTCTTATTCACAATCACCTCCTCTCTCACCATGCGTTGTCTCATTCACTATCACCTCCTCTCTCACCATGTTTTGTCTCATTCACTATCACCTCCTCTCTCACTATACTTTTTCTCATTCACTATCACCTCCTCTCTCACCATGCTTTGTCTCATTCACTATCACCTCCTCTCTCACCATGTTTTGTCTCATTCACTATCACCTCCTCTCTCACCATGCTATGGGGCATATTTATCAATGTGCGAGCGGACATGATACAAAGTAGCGTATCATGTCCGCCGCACATCGATAAACATTGATAAATGCCGACAGCATACGCTGTCAGCATTTATCATTACACAAGCAGTTCTTGTGAACTGCTGGTGCAATGCCACCCCCTGCAGATTCACGGCCGCTAGCAGGGAGTGTCAATCAACACGATCGTATTCAATCGGGTTGATTTCTGTCTGCCGCCTCAGAGCAGGTGGACAAGTTATGGAGCAGCGGTCTCGAAAACAAAGGGCATCAAACTGCATATGGATAAATATGCCCATTTGTCTTATTCAAATCACCTCCTCTCCCACCATGCTCTGTCCCATTCACTATCACCTCCTCTCTCATCATGCTTTGTCCCATTCACAATCACCTCCTCTCCCACCGTGCTTTGCCCCATTCACTATCACCTCCTCTCCCACCATGATTTGTCCCATTCACTATAACCTCCTCTCCCACCATGTTTTGCCTCATTCACTATCACCTCCTCTCCCACCATGTTTTGCCTCATTCACTATAACCTCCTCTCTCACCATGTTTTGTCTCATTCACTATAACCTCCTCTCTCACCATGCTTTGTCTCATTCACTATCACCTCCTCTCTCACCATGTTTGTCTCATTCACTATAACCTTCTCTCTCACCATGCTTTGTCTCATTCACTATCACCTCCTCTCTCACCATGCTTTGTCTCATTCACTATCACATCCTCTCTCACCATGCTTTGACTCATTCACTATCACCTCCTCTCTCACCATGCTTTGTCTCATTCACTATCACCTCCTCTCTCACCATGCTTTGACTCATTCACTATCACCTCCTCTCTCACCATGCTTTGTCTCATTCACTATCACCTCCTCTCTCACCATGCTTTGCCTCATTCACTATCGCCTCCTCTCTCACCATGCTTTGTCTCATTCACTATCACCTCCTCTCTCACCATGCTTTGTCTCATTCACTATCACCTCCTCTCTCACCATGCTTTGTCTCATTCACTATCACCTCCTCTCTCACCATGTGTTGTCTCATTCACTATCACCTCCTCTCTCACTATGCTTTGTCTCATTCACTATCACCTCCTCTCTCACCATGCTTTGTCTCATTCACTATCACCTCCTCTCTCACCATGTTTGTCTCATTCACTATAACCTCCTCTCTCACCATGTGTTGTCTCATTCACTATCACCTCCTCTCTCACTACATGTTGTCTCATTCACTATCACCTCCTGTCTCACCATGCTTTGTCTCATTTACTGTCACCTCCTCTCTCACCATGCTTTGTCTTATTCACAATCACCTCCTCTCTCACCATGCTTTGTCTCATTCACTATCACCTCCTCTCCCACCATGCTTTGTCTCATTCACTATCACCTCCTCTCTCACCATGCTTTGTCTCATTCACTATCACCTCCTCTCTCACCATGCTTTGTCTCATTCACTATCACCTCCTCTCTCACCATGCTTTGTCTCATTCACTATCACCTCCTCTCTCACCATGGTTTGTCTCATTCACTATCACCTCCTCTCTCACCATGCTTTTGTCTCATTCGCTATAACCTCCTCTCTCACCATGCTTTGTCTCATTTACTATCACCTCCTCTCTCACCATGTTTTGCCTCATTCACTATCACTTCCTCTCTCACCATGTGTTGTCTCATTCACTATCACCTCCTCTCTCACCATGCTTTGTCTCATTCACAATCACCTCCTCTTTCACCATGTTTTGTCTCATTCACTATCACCTCCTCTCTCACCATGTTTGTCTCATTCACTATAACCTCCTCTCTCACCATGTGTTGTCTCATTCACTATCACCTCCTCTCTCACCATGCTTTTTCCCATTCACTATCATCTCCTCTCTCACCATGTTTGTCTCATTTACTATCACCTCCTCTCTCACCATGTGTTGTCTCATTTACTATCACCTCCTCTCTCACCATGTGTTGTTTCATTCACTATCACCTCCTCTCTTACCATGCTTTGTCTCATTCACTATCACCTCCTCTCTCACCATGTTTTGTCTCATTCACTATCACCTCCTCTCTCACCATGCTTTGGCTCAATCACTATCACCTCCCCCCTCACCATGCTTTTGCCTCATTCACTATCAACCCCTCTCTCCCCAGGCTGTGTCTCATTCACTATCACCTCCTCTCTCACCATGCTTTGTCTCATTCACTATCACCTCCTCTCTCACCATGTTTTGTCTCATTCACTATCACCTCCTCTCTCATGTTTGTCTCATTCACTATCACCTCCTCTCTCACCATGTGTTGTCTCATTCACTATCACCTCCTCTCTCACCATGTTTGTCTCATTCACTATAACCTCCTCTCTCACCATGTGTTGTCTCATTCACTATCACCTCCTCTCTCACCATGTGTTGTCTCATTCACTATAACCTCCTCTCTCACCATGCTTTGTCTCATTCACTATCACTTCCTCTCTCACCATGTTTGTCTCATTCACTATAATCTCCTCTCTCACCATGTGTTGTCTCATTCACTATCACCTCCTCTCTCACCACGTGTTGTCTCATTCACTATCACCTCCTGTCTCACCATGCTTTGTCTCATTTACTGTCACCTCCTCTCTCACCATGCTTTGTCTTATTCACAATCACCTCCTCTCTCACCATGCTTTGTCTCATTCACTATCACCTCCTCTCCCACCATGCTTTGTCTCATTCACTATCACCTCCTCTCTCACCATGCTTTGTCTCATTCACTATCACCTCCTCTCTCACCATGGTTTGTCTCATTCACTATCACCTCCTCTCTCACCATGCTTTTGTCTCATTCACTATCACCTCCTCTCTCACCATGCTTTGTCTCATTCACTATCACCTCCTCTCTCACCATGCTTTGTCTCATTCACTATCACTTCCTCTCTCACCATGTGATGTCTCATTCACTATCACCTCCTCTCTCACCATGCTTTGTCTCATTCACTATCACCTCCTCTCTCACCATGTTTTGTCTCATTCACTATCACCTCCTCTCTCACCATGTTTGTCTCATTCACTATAACCTCCTCTCTCACCATGTGTTGTCTCATTCACTATCACCTCCTCTCTCACCATGCTTTTTCCCATTCACTATCACCTCCTCTCTCACCATGGTTTGTCTCATTTACTATCACCTCCTCTCTCACCATGCTTTGTCTTATTCACTATCACCTCCTCTCTCACCATGCGTTGTCTCATTCACTATCAACTCCTCTCTCACCATGCTTTGTCTCATTCACAATCACCTCCTCTATCACCATGCTTTGTCTCATTCACTATCACCTCCTCTCTCACCATGCTTTGTCTCATTCACTATCACCTCCTCTCTCACCATTCTTTGTCTCATTTACTATCACCTCCTCTCTCACCATGCTTTTTTCTCATTTACTATCACCTCCTCTCTCACCATGCTTTGTCTCATTTACTATCACCTCCTCTCTCACCATGCTTTGTCTCATTCACTATCACCTCCTCTCTCACCATGTTTTGTCTCATTTACTATCACCTCCTCTCTCACCATGCTTTGTCTTATTCACTATCACCTCCTCTCTCACCATGCGTTGTCTCATTCACTATCAACTCCTCTCTCACCATGCTTTGTCTCATTCACAATCACCTCCTCTATCACCATGCTTTGTCTCATTCACTATCACCTCCTCTCTCACCATGCTTTGTCTCATTCACTATCACCTCCTCTCTCACCATTCTTTGTCTCATTTACTATCACCTCCTCTCTCACCATGCTTTTTTCTCATTTACTATCACCTCCTCTCTCACCATGCTTTGTCTCATTTACTATCACCTCCTCTCTCACCATGCTTTGTCTCATTCACTATCACCTTCTCTCTCACCGTGTTTTGTCTCATTTACTATCACCTCCTCTCTCACCATGCTTTGTCTTATTCACTATCACCTCCTCTCTCACCATGCTTTTGTCTCATTCACTATCACCTCCTCTCTCACCAAGCTTTGTCTCATTCACTATCACCTCCTCTCTCACATGCTTTTGTCTCATTCACTATCACCTCCTCTCTCACCATGCTTTGTCTCATTCACTATCACCTCCTCTCTCACCATGCTTTGTCTTATTCACTATCACCTCCTCTCTCACCATGCTTTTGTCTCATTCCCTATCACTTCCTCTCTCACCATGCTTTGTCTTATTCACTATCAACTCCTCTCTCACCATGCTTTGTCTCATTCACAATCACCTCCTCTATCACCATGCTTTGTCTCATTCACTATCACCTCCTCTCTCACCATGCTTTGTCTCATTCACTATCACCTCCTCTCTCACCATTCTTTGTCTCATTTACTATCACCTCCTCTCTCACCATGCTTTTTTCTCATTCACTATCACCTCCTCTCTCACCATGCTTTGTCTCATTCACTATCACCTCCTCTCTCACCATTCTTTGTCTCATTTACTATCACCTCCTCTCTCACCATGCTTTGTCTCATTCACTATCACCTCCTCTCTCACTATGCTTTGTCTTATTCACTATCACCTCCTCTCTCACCATGCTTTGTCTCATACACTATCACCTCCTCTCTCACCATGCTTTGTCTCATTCACTATCACCTCCTCTCTCACCATGCTTTGTCTCATTCACTATCACCTCCTCTCTCACCATGCTTTGTCTTATTCACTATCACCTCCTCTCTCACCATGCTTTTGTCTCATTCACTATCACTTCCTCTCTCACCATGCTTTGTCTTATTCACTATCAACTCCTCTCTCACCATGCTTTGTCTCATTCACAATCACCTCCTCTATCACCATGTTTTGTCTCATTCACTATCACCTCCTCTCTCACCATGCTTTGTCTCATTCACTATCACCTCCTCTCTCACCATTCTTTGTCTCATTTACTATCACCTCCTCTCTCACCATGCTTTTTTCTCATTCACTATCACCTCCTCTCTCACCATGCTTTGTCTCATTCACTATCACCTCCTCTCTCACCATTCTTTGTCTCATTTACTATCACCTCCTCTCTCACCATGCTTTGTCTCATTCACTATCACCTCCTCTCTCACTATGCTTTGTCTTATTCACTATCACCTCCTCTCTCACCATGTTTACTCTCCTAATCACCAATTCTCTTCCCCCCTGATATCTCATCACATTCTCATTTATATTCCTCTTCCCCTGGCCCCTAACCAATTCTCTCACAATCCCTTTTCCCTCCTCGCTATTTCTCATTTTCTCTACTTTCCTCTCTTACCTTGTTCTCCCTAATTTATAAAGCAATAACTAGCTGAAACTAAGTTTTGTCAAAACATCATGCAGTGACCTTTATGCTACACAGTTGTCCCCGCTATGGTCTGGAGACCACAATGCAGCCCTTTATTGTATTTTATCAAATATCCCACTTCCCCTACCCACACTATTTTCCCAGTTGCAATAAAAAGAGGACTTCCTTTCTCTCTCTGAGTGGGAATCAATCACAGTCTGTTTTCTGTTTGTTTTTAAAGAAAAGAAAAGAAAAAAAAAGTTTTTTTTTATATGTTTATATATGTATATATTTATAGGGTTCTTGTAAATTGGTTTACTGTTTCTGCAGGTGAAAAAAACAGTTCAACAGTGTGGACCTTTTATGGCAAAGTATGTATATCCCTTAATTAGAGGCTATGCTTACTGCCTGTGTCTTTAATAAATGGGTTAAAGGGACATTTTAGGACAATAATGAAATGTTAAAAGTGACAAACTGGTTTAAGCACACATATGCATGTAGCTGGTGAATAACAGCCATGTCCTACTCAAGAGAGGCCTGGCAGTGTGCAACAATTAAAACTTAACAAACTTGTAAACGAATTAGAGCATTTTTTATTTTATGGCCCTTTGAGACTAGCTGAAAAGGAACCCCTCCATCACCCTTCAGTTTGCATTGCTGACTACATTTGGGAGCTCAAACCCATTTTCTCTCCTTCCTTTATTTATGCCACAGACACCTGGGAGCAGCCAAACCCCTCCTACTAGTATGTATTATTATTATGTATCTTCATTCCTTATGTTACGTAACAATAAATAAGTATATATACATATTTATATATATATATATAGAAGATAGAGTCCAGCACCAAGACCCAATTTGTTTTCACGCAGTGTGCCAGTCACAATGGAGTATCTGTTTTCTTCCAAATAATACAGTCCATGTAAAAAGTTGTGACAGCACCACAGTAGTTTTAGGTGAGAATTTATTTATTCATTCAGAGGATACAAACAACCTCAAACAGGTGTGACGTTTCTGACCCACATGGTCCTTAATCGTGCATTTTTGGTGTTTACTATCCTTTTAAACTTGGATTAGCAAACAGAGAGTGCCATTGGAACACAGGACAGATGGTTGCTGATAATGAGCCTTAGTACGCCTAAGTAGATATTTCATAAAAAATCAGCTGTTTCCAGCTACAACATTAACAATGAATACACTGTATTTCTGAATAAGTTGATGTTATGACGTCATATTTATGGTTACGTGACAAAAACTATTCACTACTGAATCTGACTGAAAAATTTCTGAATTTTTTTTTGAAAACTTACTTTTTTATTTAACTATATTTTGCTATTATACTATTTTATTATTTAAAGGTTTTTTTTAATTCAAACAACAGCTATTATTGGCCTAGATTACGAGTTTTGCGTTATGGTGTGGTTATTACCGGTGAAAATTGTGCTGGAATGGCCAGTAACGCATATTACGAGTCGCAGCAGTATAGCTATACCGCAAGCATTTTAGCCTGTAACGCAATGTTTATTCCGCACTCAAAAACAAATTACGTTTGAGTGCAGGATTTTCCATAGCGCCGTATTACAGTTATGGATTTTGCGAAACAAAAATGTTTCACAAAACTTGTGACGGATACCCCGGCTACCCCGACTGGGTAGCTCCGCCAAACGGGTCCTTCCGCTGTCTGGAACAAATGGCTATGTAGCCCAGGATGGGGATTCTAGCAGGAGCCCACCTAAATGACTAGAAAGACTAGCATTCAGGTGAAATAAGAACTGCTTTATTGCACAGAAAACACAGTTTTTATACATTTCCAACAAATGGGGGTAGTTACTACACAAATAGAAACAAATATTATACAATGAGACAAACATCAGACAATGGTAAAACAGATTTTAATCACATCCTGACTTACAAAAGGACAATGGATGACTCATACAATAACAGAAAGACACTGCACACCTAGACTAGATAACAACAGGGGTGAGGTTATAGGGGGTAGGGGTTTACTGCACAGAAAACACAGCTTTTATACATTTCCAACAAATGGGGTAGTTACTACACAAATAGAAACAAATATTATACAATGAGACAAACATCAGACAATGGTTAGTTAAACAGATTCTAATCACATCCTGACTTACAAAAGGACAATGGATGACTCATACAATAACAGAAAAACACTTCACACCTAGAATAGCTAACAACAGGGGAAGGTTATAGGGGGTAGGGGTTTAACCCTTGCAGCCTTGTATCCATGACAAAACTCATAACTGATTTAAACAGCCAATAGGATTTTTCATTAGCTCTCATCCTATTGGCTGATTTGAATTTGAAGAATCAATTCAGCCAATAGGAATGCAAGGTACGCCATTTTTAAACGGGTGGCTTGCATTCAACTTCAGTGTACGGCAGTGATCGTATGAAGAGGACGCTCCAGCAGGATGTCATCGCCGGTCCTAGAGACGCCCCAGCGATTATTATTTTATTATTATCATCAGGTATTTGTAGAGCGCCAACAGGTTCTGCAGCGTGATGAACACGGGTGGTATATAAAAAAATTATTACAGGG
Source organism: Bombina bombina (assembly GCF_027579735.1). NCBI lineage: Eukaryota > Metazoa > Chordata > Amphibia > Anura > Bombinatoridae > Bombina > Bombina bombina. Next base: position 75,097,278 of record NC_069501.1, on the reverse strand, counting down.
ATCAAATGGGGAGAGAGGGTCCTGCCGAGAGTTGCACTGTTGTAGTCGGCTCTTAAGAAGGTGAACTACAAACAGCTGGGCTCATAGGCTTACATGCTATGGGGTTTTAGGGGATAGCAGTGGAGATAGAAAGGTTAGTGTAGGTTGTAAGCGTCCCTGAATAGTAGAGTCTTCAGGGAGCACTTGAAGCTTTTAAAACTAGGGGAGATTCTTGTGGAGCGAGGCAGAGAGTTCCATAAGATGGGAGCCAGTCTTGAGAAATCTTGTAGACGGGAATGTGAGGAGGTAACAAGAGAAGAGTAGGAGATCATGAGCGGAGTGAAGGGGACGGGAGGGAGAGTATCTGGAGACAAGGTCTGAGATGTAGGGGGAGCAGTGCAATCAAGGGCTTTGTGTGTCAGAGTGAGAATTTTGTGTTTAATCCTGGAGGCAAGAGGAAGCCAGTGAAGGGATTGGCAGAGAGGTTCGGCAGATGAAAAGTGACGTGCAAGGAAGATGAGTCTGGCAGAGGCATTTATTATGGATTGTAAAGGAGCTAGGCGGCAGCTAGGGAGACCAGAGAGGATAGAGTTGCAGTAGTCGAGGCGGGAAAGGATGAGAGAGTGAATTAAAATCTTTGTTGTGTCTTGTGTAAGGAAATGTCTAATTTTAGCAATGTTTTTAAGGTGGAAGCAGCAGGCTTTAGCCAAGGACTGAATGTGAGGAGTGAAAGAAAGATTTGAGTCAAGTGTGCCCAAGACATCGGGCATGTGAGGTTGGGGTAATGATGGAGTTGCCAACAGTTATAGAGACATGGGGGGTGGAGATTTTGGAAGAAGGGGGGAAAATAAGGAGCTCAGTTTTGGAGAGGTTTAGCTTGAGGTAGTGAGAGGACATCCAAGATGAGATATGAGAGAGAGAGTTAATGACACGGGTTAGCAAGGAAGGAGATAGTTCTGGTGTAGAGAGGTAGATTTGGGTATCGTCGGCATACAAATAATAATGAAACCCTTGGGACTTTATTAAGGAACCTAGTGAGGACATGTAGATTGAGAAGGGAAGGGGGCCGAGGATAGAGCCTTGCGGTACCTCAACAGAAAGAGGTAATGGGACAGAGGATACCCCAGAGAAGGCTACACTAAAGGTACAGTTAGAAAGATAGGAAGAGAACCAAGAGAGAGCTGTGTCACAGATGCCGAAGGATTGTAGGGTATGGAGCAAGAGAGGGTGGTCGACAGTATCAAAGGCTGCAGACAGGTCAAGGAGGATAAGTAGAGAGAAGTGGCCTTTTGATTTGGCTGTAAGTAGGTCGTTGGTAACCATAACAATTGCTGTCTCTGTTGAGTGAAGGGGGCAAAATCCAGATTGCAGTGGGTCAAGGAGAGAGTTTAATGTAAGGAAATAGGATAGACGTGCATATACTAGCTTTTCAAGAAGCTTTGAGGCAAGAGGTAGTAGGGAAATAGGACAGTAGTTGGATGGGGAGGTTGGATCGAGACAAGGTTTTTTTGAGGATAGTTGTGACTAATGCATATTTAAGAGATGGGGGAACTATACCAGTGCTGAGGGAGAGGTTGAAGATGTGTGTGAGTATAGGGGTAAGGGTAGAAGAGAGATGGGGTCGAGGGGACAGGTAGTGAGGTGAGAGGATAGTATAAGGGCAGAAACTTCATCCTCTGTAAAAGGGCCAAAAGAGCTAAATTTATGGCTATGTGGGTTTTGGATGATTGTGAGCTTTTGAGGGGGTGGGAGATGGGTAGTATGTTGAGAGCTGATTTCATTTCTGATGGAGTCAATTTTGTTATTGAAGCAGCTGGCAAAATCTTGGGCTGAGAGAAAAGTTGTGGTGGGAGGTGGGGGTGGGCGGAGAAGAGTATTGAATGTGGAGAACAGACGTTTTGGGTTTGAAGAAAGAGTAGAAACAAGAGTAGAGAAGTAATGTTGCTTATATAGATTAAGGGCAGAATAGTAAGAGTTTAAGACAAACTTATAATGAAGAAAGTCAGCAGAACTCCGAGATTTTCTTCAGTGTCGCACAGCAGTACGGGAACATTTGTGTAGGTATCGTGTCAGAGGAGTATGCTAGGGCTGAAGATGAGTGTATGTTTTCCGAGCTATGGTAAGTGGGGCCAGGTTATCAAGGACCAATGTACGGGTGGAGTTATAGTCGCAGATGGATTCATCAGGATAGGAAAACGAGGGGATGGAAGAGAGAAGAGGTTCGATAAATGAAGATGTCCCTGTCTGGATGAAGACATCTCGCCACCTGTATAGTGATGGATGTCCGGACTTCAGGAACCGTGAGTAGATATTCTGGGGTTAGTGTTAGTTTTTTGGGGGGGTTTTTTAGATTAGGGTTTTTTGCGCACTGTAAAAGAGCTGAATACTTTTTTTAATTTTTCAAAATTTTAGTGTTTTTTTATTTTTTGTAATGTTAGATTATGGCAGATTAGGAGTTAAAAACTTTATTTAGGTGTCAGGGAGCGGTGGATTAGGGGTTAATAACTTTATTTAGTGTCAGCAATTTCGGGGTGGTGGATTAGGGGTGTCTAGACTAGGGGTTTATGTTAGGGTGTTAGGTTTAAACTTAATTTTCTTTCCCCCATAGACGTCAATAGAATTGCGTTTCGGGGATTTGTCATTCCGCGATCGCAGGTGTTAGATTTTTTTTAACACTCTCTCCCCATTGATGTCTATGGGGTAAAAAACGTGCATGAGCACGTAAACTCAGCCCTTGGCTTTTGTGCAGTATGGAGCGTAACGCACCCTGACGCACAGCACAAGGAGGTTTTTATGTAACTCGTAATGGCAGCACTATAGAAAGTGCGGTACCTCTCATTTTATTGCGTTAGTTACGCACACAGTATAGCACAAAACTCGTAATCTAGGTGAGAGTTTGGAATGGCTTAGAAAATGAGGCAAAAAAGCATCTCCTGAGCTTCCATATTGCTTTACTGAAATCCACCCAATTGTGCCACTATCACTACTTCCTCATAAAAAAGAAAACTGAAACAGAAATTCTCAAAGCTCACCTATACCTCAACTAGCCGCATACACAGAACATTTGTTTACAATGAATGCAACAATAATTATATTTTTTATTTATATTCTTTTATTGAGGTTTTGCTTAAATATCCAACAGACAAAGAAAGTCATATTACAGAAGTCAAGATTACAATACAGCAAAATACTATATATATTGAAAATAATTGCTTATGAGACTTGCGGTATGACATACTTCAGAAACCTCTTTTATAATAATACTGTTATCATATGATTGTCTACTAAGCTGACCATTTATGGGCCATTTAGCGTTGCAAGATTTTTGTTCACATGGATAAACAGTTATGCATAGCCTTCCCGGGTGAATGTTACACACACAAGTTATACCGTTGCAAAAGTATAGCGATAACAATGCTTGAAAGTCTTTAAAAGTGTGCACATCTCCGGGTTGGCAGCAGATTTTGTTGATGGTTTAAGATGTAGGAGTCCATGCAAACTACCAAATACCAACTTATATTTTCACATTTTCCAACTAAACAACAACTAACAAATTGCAATACCCTCCAAATATTGAGCCCAGGTAGGAATACCACAGTATCAGGGTATAACCCGTATATGCAGGAAAATAAAAAGGAGGGGGGATACTCTCTCGACTCCTCCAACTCGGCCATCAAAAGCACAATGCTGCCATAGTACTCAGTTATTCCTAAATGCAAGAGATGTTAGCCCTCAATCAGTGTCTCCTCCAATCTGATGGACTGTACTACACTACTCTGTTCAAAGTCAAGAGTACTCCAATCTCCCCTAAGGGATGCCCCCCAAAACAATTCATGATGTGAAAATGGTTGTAATATGTGATGTTGTAATGTAAGGGGGAGAGTCTGTATAAAGCACCGCCATTTATTCAAGAATGACTTCAATCTGCGTCTTGTGTCCAACTTGGTGTCAAGCTGTTTTACAAAAAGTTGTCTGAGTAACCAGTGTTTAAACTGAGATAGGAAGGGGGGCTTGTTAGTGATCCAGAGGGCCAGAATACACCGACAGGCCAGAAAGATGCACAGGGTAAGCAGAACCTGCATGGTGCCAATCTGTCCCTCCCACTAAAATAGGTATATTGCCTTTAAGTTTAGGGTTACATTAATTTTCAATGCAATCTTGATCCAGTATTGTATCTGGCACCAGAAATGTCTGATACAAGGGCAGTCAAAGTAGCAATGACTAATTGTGGGTTTGGGCAGAGAACACTTAATACATCTGTTTGGATACGTAAGGTGACAATGTGCCAAGCGTGCCGGGGTAATATAGTCACCATTAAGCAATCTAGTCTGCATTTCTCTGTGGGGAATCGCCAGGCTAGCCTTTTTGGTCAAAATCAAGCTATTTTTAATGTTGTCAGCAGTAATGTCAACTATGCCCTCACCTCTCATTCGAGCCACAGTGTCAGCTACAGTGGTGTCCGCTGCGTGTCTGAGCAGTCCTTGATAGATCGGAGACAAGGAAAACTGATCTCATTTAAACGCTGTGTGAATAATAGCGATAAACCAGGGTCTTGGGCTATAAGAGTGTTTACGTAGTGCCTGCACTGTAGGTATGCATAAAAATTAGTGTTAGGCAAGTCAAACTCACACCTTAGGAGAGCGCCAATGGAGTCAATGCCCACTGCCTTTCACATCTGGAATGGGGCTGACTCGCTCCCGGCTGGAAAGTCTTTATTTCCCGTCAGTGGGATGAACCTGGGGGAGCGGAGCCTCCTACCCAGATACCCAAGAGCCAACCACCAAGCTTTCAGTATATCTTTGTACATTATGTTATGCTTAATTTCTGCTGGAAGGTCTTGAAGTGGAATGTAAGGGAGATATGCTAGGGAATGCGGTGCCACCATGGTACCCTCCATAGAGGGGTCAGTAAAGTGTGCCGAGCGGAGTTGCCAGTTTAGAGTTAGCCGTATCAATGCTGCCTAGTTGTACCACCTCAGGTTTGGAAGAGCCAGGCCTCCATTAAGGTAGGGTTGATGTAATTTTGAAGCCACAATATGCATTTTCTTCCCCTTCCAGATAAAAAATTGCATTGCCTTATTAGTCATTGTTAAATCTTCCTTGGTGATAAGAAAGGGCAGCATCAACATAGGATACAACAATTTAGGCAAAATCGACATTTTTACAAGGTTAATTCAGCCAGATAAACCGAGGGGGAGTCTGGTCCAGGCTTTAAGCTGAGACTGTAGCTGACCACATTGCTTTGCAATGTTAAGGTCATAGATTTTATGCAGATTGCGA